>NC_134353.1:581792072-582101208 GCF_048569485.1 Anomaloglossus baeobatrachus | reverse complement strand
GCCCCTGCGTGGTTATGAAATGTTTAAGTTGGGCATATTCAAAGTAGAACCGCATTTTGAAGTCTCTCTGCCCCACAATGGCCGGAAGTGGGAGAAGAACCCCTTCTGGTGCCACCTGTCCCAGTCTCAGGGGGTTCTGTTTTGAGCTTCCCAAGAAGTTATTAGACGATGCCCCTGGTAAAAAGTCAGGGTTATCCGTCAGTGGCATGAGGGGTCCCTGAGTCTGGAGCAGGCGCTTAATCCTTGGCATTGAGTGTACTGATTGTAATGTTTGTTTAGTGGTGTAGGACAGTCCTATCTTATGTTTGGTAAGAAGTGGCCAGTTCCATGGCATGGATAGAATAGATAAGGGGCACAGGTCGTGTGCCAGGCGGACCCAGAGCTTCGATCCAGAGTTATGTAAGAGGTCTAAGACCCTTGCATGGGCAGCAGCCAGATAATAACGCCGACAGTCAGGCAGCCCCACCCCTCCCGCCCCCTTGGTCCTAGTTAGGACATTCCTCCCGAGTCGGGACCGTCCCTTGGACCACACAAATTGATTAAACAGGCGCTGTAACTTTACCCAGTACGACGCCGGGACATATACCGGGACCGTCTGGAGTAAGTAGAGCAGTCTGGGCAGGGCTGTCATCCTGAGGGCACTGATCCTACCGAACCATGAGAGGGTGCCTCTATGCCATACAGTCAGGTCCCTCTCGAGTTTGGAGAGAAAGTTTTGAAAATTAAGCTGGAAAAGTCTGGTTACATCAGATGGGATAGTGATACCTAGGTAGCCGATACTGCCGTGTGGTGGCCATTTGAAGGGGAAGTTTGGTTTTATAGCATCTACTGTTGCTTGGGAAAGTGATATGTTTAGGGCTTCAGATTTGTCAAGGTTGATTTTAAAATTGGACCATTTGCTAAAACGATTGAGTTCACGCATTAAGGATGGAAGGGAAGTGAGTGGGTTTTGCACATAGATAAGTAGGTCATCCGCGAAGGCGGCGCATTTATATTCTTGAGTGGCAACTTTAATCCCCCGTATGTCGGGGTTAAGCCGGATGGCCAACAACAGATGCTCCATGACTAAGATATAAAGCAATGGGGATAGGGGGCATCCCTGTCGAGTCCCGTTATGGATATCAAAGGGACTCGACAGGGTGCCATTAATCTTTAGACGCGCGGTCGGGGAACAGTATAAGGCCAAAATTTTAGATGAGAAGGTTGGACCAAAACCAACATGGGACAAAGTCTGAGAGATAGAATGCCAGGAAATTCTATCGAATGCCTTTTCGGCGTCTAACGATAACATCATCATGGGGATTTTTTGGGTGTGAGCATGTTGGACCAGGTCTAGGGTTTTTAGGGTGTTGTCCCTTGCTTCCCTACCAGGAACGAATCCTACCTGGTCCAAGTGCACCAGATCTGGCAAAAGGGGATTGAGTCTGTTTGCAAGAAGCTTAGCGTAGATCTTCAAATCCACATTGAGCAACGATATTGGTCTGAAGCTGCTACATGCGGTAGGGTCTTTACCAGGTTTTCGGAGCAAAGCCACATGAGCTGTCGTGGAGTGGGGAGGGAATGGGGTCTCATCTGATATCGCATTAAAAGAAAGGAGCATTAGGGGTGCTAACTGTTCTGCAAACGTCTTATAAAATTTGGCTGGGAATCCATCCGGGCCGGGACTTTTGTTACCGGGTGTGTCACGGATTACTGACAGAATGTCCTCAAGAAGAAATGGCTTCTCGAGGTCCTCAATTGTGGACTTATTAAGAGGTTGAAAGGGAGAGGGCATTGTAGGGGGCTCGTGGTCTATCTCAGGAACCCGAGGGGTCAGATTGTATAATTTGGAATAGTACGCATGGAAGGCAGAAGAGATATCAGGAGTAGCATAGAGCATCTCGTCTCTTGTATTTTTAATGCAGGGAATTAGAGTGTGGGCTTTCCCTTCCTTCAGTGCATTTGCCAATAGTCTGCCCGGCTTATCCCCGAATTCATAAAATTTCCCCCTTCCCGCTTGCAACAGGCGCTGGTATGACGCATCCAACAATTTCTTGACCTGTAATCTGGCCTGCAAGAGGGCCTGTAAGGTGGTGGCTGATAGGGCCCGCTTATGAGCAAGCTCTAACCCCGAGACCTTGCGGAGGGCCTCTAATAGATTCTGGGCTTTTTCTTTTTTAATACGGGCTCCATGTTTGATGAAAGTGCCCCTCAAGACGCACTTCAGTGCCTCCCACTTAAACGTGGGGGCTGTGTCGTCTGCCAAATGATCCTCTGAAAATTGAGTGATCGTGGTCAGCACATCAGAAACACAGAGCTCATCCATGAGCAAAGATTCATTAAGCCGCCATGTTCCCGCAGGGGCTGGGAGGGAAGGAACCTCTACCTCACAGTATACTGGGGCGTGGTCTGACCACAATATGCTGCCTATTCCAGTCTGTCGGACCCAAGGGAGAGCATTGTGCTGTATGAAGATGTAGTCTATACGACTGTAGGAATCTTGTGAGTGCGAGTAGAAACTATAGTCTCTATCTGACGGATGTGTTATTCTCCAAGTGTCAAACAGCTGGATACTTAATAGAACCCTTTTGATACGTTTGATGGTGGTGTATGAAATGCTGGACTTCCCCTTGGAGTTATCTAATGTAGGGTCCAGAGTAGCATTAAGGTCAATACAGAGAATTGCTGTACCTCTAATTAGGGGCATCGCAGTGTGGGCAAGGCTAGCCAGAAAGTCATCTTGTCTCTGGTTTGGGGCGTAAGCATTTATGATTGTGAATGTTTGGTCTCCAGCTATTAGTGAGAGGATAATATACCGTCCCGTACCGTCTGATGTGCAGTTTATAATTTGATGTGGAAGAGACTTGTGAATGGCAATCGCCACTCCCTTTGAGCGGGATTCTGGGTTATCTGAAAATAACCAGGTTTGGTAGTACTTGTTCTTTAAGATAGGGGCGTGTCCCTGTTTGAAATGCGTTTCTTGAAAACATACTATTTTCACCTTGTGCTTGTGGAAGTGGTAGAGGACCTGTGCTCTCTTCTCCGGCACGTTAAGACCCTTAGCATTGAAGGAGGCGATTGTCAGGTTGGCCATCTGTAAAAGATTGAAGTGTTATAGGTACATGAGATATAAGGACGGACTAGCCCGTCTCGGCCACCATTTGGGGAGGGAGAAGGAAGTGTGAACTGTGGAAGGCAGATGAAGAGTAAAAAGAATAGGAGTTGAAGCAGAGAAAACAGCAGGGGTATAGCTCCCGCACAATACACTAGCTGAGAACAAACGTTCCGGGGGAGCTTGTCCGCCGCACCCGGGCAAGACAGAGGGTCCCGACCTACTTGGGGGAGAAAAAGATCAGACATAACCGTTGATAGCTCCGTAGTATACTGTTAACATTAGAGATTACCATAAACACTGGCGCATATAATCAAAAGTTTGAGTAATAAGGGCCTTGGGCACTCGGCAGGTTAGAAAGTAAAGTCTATGTACTTAGCTAGTTAAAGTTTACGATACATTGGGTAGTCCCCGATATCTTGACCTTTATCTCGGACGGCCCAATCTCCGGCCCCGAATCTCTCTCGGGGGGAGTCCCCTTGCATGAACGGGGGATGGATTTGCTTGAGGAGGGGCTGGGCGTTCCCTTGGGACCCACGGTTGGAGCAAGGTGGTGGGCCATTGAGAGATGGAGATTGGGGGTAGACCCAGGTTTGAGGTAAAGGATGGGAGGTCTTCTGGTGACCGCATTACCCACCATCTTGAATTTTTTTGTACCGACAGAGAAAAGGGAAAACCCCAACGAAACGGGAGACCCCTTTCTCTAATGACATCCAACAAGGGTTTGAGAACCGCCCTCTGAGCTAGGGTGTGTCTCGAAAGATCCGGCATGATGCGTATTGTAGATCCATTGTACGTTAGGGACTGTTTCTTTCGAGCTGCTTGAAGGATAGCTTCCTTTGCTGCAAAATAGTGCACCCTGCATACAATGTCTCTCGGGCGGGGGTCCCCTGGGTCCGGGGGGCGTAATGCCCTGTGGGCCCTGTCAAGTTCCAGGGGGGCCCCGGGTGGTCTTTTTAGTAAATTATTAAAGATTGAGATAAGGACTGAAGGTATGTCAGGAGGGGCAATTGACTCCGGCAGACCCCTGATACGCAGGTTATTTCTTCGATTTCTATTCTCTAAGTCGTCCACGTGCTGTTGGAGAGAGAATAGCTGCTTGGACTGAACCTGCAGTGTGGATTGGACAGATTGGATATCAGCTTGAGATGTTGTTTGTTGGTCTGTAAGGACATCCACCCTTTGGGTGAGTGAAGAAAGGTCCATCCGTAGCTGGGCAAATTCTTGCTTACATTCTGCCACTACCTGGTTGGCCAGAGCAGCTATATCATTTTTAGTGGGCATTGCTTGGAAAAGGGACCGTAGGTCTGCTAAGGATGCTGGACGCTCTTCATTTATCACATTAGTGGAGAAAGATGTTGTGGAAAAAGAGCCGATAGAGTCCTGCAAAGCTGGGTCATATAGTATTTGTGAACTTCTAGAGGTGCTTATATGTCCTCCCAAGTGTGCTACTGTGGTAATCTGTTGTGGAGGGGTCCCTGGTGCCCTGGGCCCATCATTCCACTGATCTTTAGTGGTTGCCACCATGCTACCTCCTGGGCCCGTCGGGCTATTTTCCCTTGAGGAGCCCGTGGACCACTTCGCAGGGGGTGTATAATGAGGGGGCCCTTGGAGGTTCCCCCCAGTCTGGTCCTGGGGCCCTTGGATGCTGTAGGATCCCCTCTGCTCCACATGAGTGCCCGTATATGGCGATGTTATAGGGGGGGCCGTCAGGTAAATAATTGTGCCTTTTGCAAATGATGGGGGGCTGCCGTCGCCAGCCATGACTGTGCCCCTTCCCCCCTCCCCCAGTCCAGTTAACGCCTGCGGGCTGGAGATTTTGGTATGCGGTGGGGCCGGGGTGCCCGGGCTTTGTTTCCTACCTCCATCGGTGGTGCTGTTGACAACGCGGGAGACTGGTGACCATATTTGCAATTTTCACCATTGCACATTAATTTCTGGAAAATGCCAGTGGGCTCAAAATAGTCACTACACTGTTAGATAATTTCCATGAGTCAAATTTGCAACATAGGACCACTTTTTGGGGATTTCTGCTGTTTCGAAAGCTAATCAGCCCTGCAAATGGTGCCCTCAAATTACCCCATAAAACTGCACTCCATCTCTTCTGAGCCCTGCCATATGCCCAAAGAGAAGTGTATGAGCACATAGGGTATTGCCGTACTTGGGAGAAATCACCTAATAATTTACGGGGGTACGTTTTTATTTATTGTCATGGTCAAGTTGAAACATTTTGATCTAAATCTACTTACTATTCTAACAAGTATATTTTTCATTTTCTCAGAATCCAATGGTAAAGAAATTGGTTATACACTCATAGGATAAAAAAAAAATTACACCCCCAAATAAATTCCTTGAGGAATGTAGTTCCTAAAATGGGGTCAGTTAGGGTGGGTTCCTCCTGTTCTGGCACCAACAAACTATTACTGCCAAAGTTGTGCTCCAAAAGCCAAATAGTGATTTTTTTTTTCCTTCTGAGTCCTGCTGTGTACTCATATAGTAGTTTCCTACCACATATTTGATATTGGTGCATTCGGAAGAAATTGTTTTATAAATATTTGGGTCCCTTTCCTCCAATTACTCTTTCTGCAAAATAAAAATTTGGGTCTAAAGCAACCTTTTCATGAAAAAAACGTAATTTTTTATTTTCATAGGCCAAAGTTATAAAATTATGTGAAGCATCTGTGTGTTCACTATGCTCACCACACGTCTGGGTGAATTCCTTGTGAGGTAGTGCTTCCAAAATGGGGTCAATTGTGAGAGGTTACTGCTCCTCTGGCAGTAGAAGGGTTCTACAAATAAGGTATTGTGCCTGGAAGCCATACAAGTATAGTCTGCTTTTCAAAACGGCATCCTCTTGTTGGCACTCTGCTGTGGCATCAGCGTACTCAGGAGAAATTGCAAAACAAATTGGGTGTTCCATTTTCTCCTGTTACTGTTGTAAAAATGAAAAAAATAAAGCTCAAGCAGCATTTTTGAGAAATAATTTTTTTAGAATTTCATGAAGCACCTCTTGGATTAAAATGCTCACCACTTTCGTACAGATTGAGACCGCTCCTTCCCCAGCTGATTAGCAATGACCAAGTGGGGTTCATTCTGGCGAGAGAATCAAGAGATAATACAATGCGCACCATATCTCTGATTGACAGAGTGAGGAGGTCTGGGTTACCCACGTGCATCCTGGTGGTAGACGCCGAGAAGGTCCTCGACAAGGTGCACTGGGACTTCATGTTCCAGGCTCTGTAGGCGGCGGGACTCCAACAAACTATGTTGCATAGAATCTTGGCTCTATACTCGACCCCCACAGCCTAGATAAAGGTTAATGGAGGCATCTCTCAACCTTTTGACATGAAAAACGGAATGAGGCAGGGATGCCCGCTGTCCCCCTGCTCTATATTCTCACAATGGAGCATTTAGCGGTGGCAATAAGAAATAATGAATCAGTAAGAGAAGTTCCGCCTCTGTGGAGGGAAGACAAGTTGGCTCTTTTTGCGGACAACCTTATGCTATTTATAACAAGCCCAGTGACAAGTATACCAAACATTATGCACCAACTACACAGCTTCGGCTCACTGAGTAACTTTAAAATGAATACACACAAGTCAGAGGCACTCAATATTTCCCTCCAGTGACAGGTGGTCGAACAGCTCCTTGAGTTGTTCACTTTTCACTGGCAGGAAAAATCATTGCCATACCTTGGCATTGAGCTGACAGCCGATGTTGCATCCCTGTATGGAGCCAACTGTCTTAAAATACTGGGGAAGGTAGAGTTGGACCTTTAGATGTGGAACAAATTACAGGTGTCCTGGTTTGGTAACATTAATACCATGAAGATGGATGCCCTGCCCTGCCTGTTATATTTCTTTCACACAATTCCCATCCTGTTGCCAGCGTCCTTTTTCTCCCGACTGAAATCGGCCATAACCAGGTTTATCTGGGCTCATAAACGCCCTCAATTAGCTTATAAGGCTCTGAGCAGACTCCGGTCTGCAGGTGGGATTGGCCTTCCGTATTTCATAATATACAGCAACGTCTCAATGGGGACATGTCTTCTCGACTTGTATCACAATGGAACCTCCAAGCGGTCGGTTGAGGTGGAGATGTCGCAGACTGACCACAGCCCCCTTGTAGAGGTGTGGTCATCAGCATCCCCACACCTGAATTCTCACTCTTGGCAGTTTCTCACCAAAAACCTTGTCCTTTTCCTCAAGAAGGCCAACACACTATTGAACATTACTATAATCACCAGCCCATTAACACCTATATGTAATAACCCTTTGTTTCTGGCAGGCCTATCTGGTAACATCTTCCTAAATAAAATCAGGGACTCAGCGTCAATAATCAAAGACTACATGTCCTGTGAGGGCATGAGACCTCTTCACTCCTTCTTTCCAAACAATATTGCTCCCGCAGACGCCTGGCTCTGCTATGAGCAGCTAAAGAGTTTTTTAAACTCCCTCTCTCCACAATCAAACATCTACAGGTCATTGACCTCAGTATAATATCTCCTTGCTATACAAGATGTTTCAGACTGGATCGTCTGACTCAGAGGGCGATCCCCTTTTCTTCTTAAAATGGGAGGACTTGGGGAGAACCCTTGCCCCTGAGGAACATTCGAAAATACTGCTCTTTACTCAGAAGTTGTCATTGGAGTCGTGTCACAGGAGAGGGTTTATAACATAGTCTCCAGGTGGTACCGCTGTTCTTCGAGGATTCACTCCATGTTCCCATCTGTTCCTGATACTTGTTAGAGATGCACAAGAGATCGTGATTCATACCTCCACATATGGTGGTCATGTCCACCTATCCAATGCTTTTGGAAAGACGTGTTCGACTTACTCAATAAAGTGTCATCTACTAGCTAGAAGCCAAAACCGGAATTGGCCTTCTTGTGTCTTGGCGATATTTCCATTGTCAGTTATTAAAAGGGCTTGCTAAGACACTTTCTGACTGGGGTAAGGAGTTTAATTCCCAGGTACTGGAAGCAATCTGATGTGCCTTCACGTGCGGAGTTTGTTGCCGAACTTAACATGATATTCCGAATGGAGAAATTGATTGGCCAGGCAACAGACTCGGTGGAGAGGTTAATCAGGCTGGGGACAGCATGGATCATGTTTAGGGAGACACCGGATTTGACATCCTTGCTTCAGGCCTTGGACTAGGGGTGCGAGAAGCAATAAAGCTTACTTCGCATACATCACCTTGCTGTAGAGGCTGTGGGCGGCCCAGACGAGATACCTTCTTTGTCCCTTTTTTCTTCCTTTCTCTACTTTCTCTTTCTTCTAATCTTCCTTTACTCCCAGTAACAATTTTATACCTCAACTGTTAGTTCGATGATATTATTTCTGTGTTTCTTTATTTGAGACAGAATATTTCCCGGTGGTTGTTGAGCTCGCCCAACACACAAAAGTAGCTAATTTTAAACTAAATTGATTTATAAGGTGTTGGACGATAGAGCAAGTTCGCGTTACTAAAACAATCACATAAGAGCAAATGGGTTATGCCAATTACTGTTCTCAAATCATTAAGATGTTATATTTCTTGATTTGTAATTTTGTTATATTACTGGAATAAAATTTGATTTAAACAAAAATGCTCACCCCACCCCTAGATACATTCCTTGACAGGCATAATTTCCAAAATGGGATCACTTGTGTGTTGTGTGGAGGAATGGCTTCTCTGTTGTTTTAGCACCTTGGCAGCTGTTAAAATGCAGCATAGCGTCTGCTGTCTATTCCGACCAAATTTGCTTTGAAAAGTCAAATAGCGCTACCTCCCTTATGTGCCCTTTCATGTGCCCAAAGAGTAGTTTTTTCCATATGGGGCATTGTTGTATTATTTTAAAAATGCACAACACACTGGGCTGTCCATTTTCTCCTGTACCATTGAGAAAAAGAAAAATAGGGGGTTAAAACAAAATTTTTGGGAACAAAAAAATGTAATTTTTCCTTATATTCTTCCATTTTGCTATTATTCTTGTCAATCACCTGAAAGATTAACAAACTTTGCGAATTAGGTCTTGAACAATATAAGGGGTGCTATTTTTACAATGGGGTCTTTTTGGGGGTTTTATCACATAAAGGACCCTTAAAGTCACTTCAAAAGTGAAGTGGTCTCTAAAAAAATACGATTTGTAAATTTCATTCTAAGAATGAAAAATCACTGCTAAACTTTTAACCCTTACTGGCTAAACGTAAATTCCTTTTATGAAGTAAACTTCCTTTTTCAGTCCCGGGGCTTATTAATTTGATAAAGATTATATTGCTCCCCAAATTTAACTATTTCCTCCAACATAGTGCAGTTTTATTCCCAAAATCATTCTTCTCATCCTTAAATACATGAATAACTGTATTTGTATGGGGTAATGCAAGACCAAAGTTAAAACTAACTACCCTCCATAGGTCCAAACAACTGGGAGGGACAGCATTGCCAGATTTCTTTTATTATTATTTAGCGATCCAATTGAAAGTGATATCCTCCTGGATGCCTGGCCCAGTCTTGCCTAATTTGGAGAGTAATTTGGCTCATGCTTCAGGGACAAATTGTCTACTTGGTCTCTTTGAGATGGGGGGAAGATCAGGGTCGTGGAAGTTGCTGCCCCTTCATAGGCTGGCACGACAAATGTGGAGGCAGTCGAAGAAGGCCCTACATTTTTCTGATGTTATAGCTGAAATGCCCCTATGGCAAAATATGTATTTCCCCACGCAGTCGGATCACCAGTCTTCCGCATTTCGGCGTGCGCATGGTATTTTCTATCTAAGTGAGACTTATTAGCAAAATGTAGTTATTCTTTGACCAAATCCGGTCCAAGTTCAAAGTCACTAGGTGTAATTTTTTCAGGTACTTGCAGCTTAGAACGGCAATCCAACACCACATGAGGGGGACTCCAGGGACCGTTGTTATCTCTTTTACCTTGATAAGGATACTTCGGTCCCAGGGCCCGAAAGGACTGATCTCATCTCTGTATACATACCTACTGTCTGTGGGGAATGAGTCCCAACCCTTGGCAGTTAAAGAAAAGTGCGGACTGCTGGTTCCTAATATGCAGGAGGATGACTTGGAGGAAGTCTTGTAATCTCCTACTAAGGTCTCCCCATCAATTAATAATAAAATGATTCAAATCTATATAGTACACCAGGCATATCTCACCCCACTGAGGTTGTTTAAGATGTGATGCCGTGAGACGTCAGAGTGTCCGCTGTGTTATGGGGAGGACGCAAACTTCGTCCATATGATCTGGGGCTGCTCAGTAATCGCTGCCTTTTGGCGTGAGGTGGTATCACTTCTGTCCTCCCTGGCTTCCTTCATTATACCTCTTGATCCACTACTCTGCCTGTTTGGAGTCCTGGAGGAGCCAACCTGGTCCCACCACCACAAAATATTTCTTTGGGAATCCCTATTTATGGCCAGGAAACGTATTGCCCTGCGGTGGATAGGCAGTTGCCCCCCCTGATGGTGCATGCATGGGTGGAGCTAGTAAATGAGGTAATCCCCTATGAACGAACAGTATATCACAATAGAGGTCGCCCTGGATAATACGATAAGGTCTGGGAGATGTTGAATTCCTCTCATCTGACGCTACCCGCCTAAGTGTAATAACTGTCTGGATTGTCTGTTCGCTCTTATATTGCAGTAAATATATCATGTCTGAATGTTCCTTGGTTGGCGCCTAACAGTCACTGTGATATTGTTATTATGTGTTTTGTGTTTCTTTTCTTTGGTTCTTTGTGTCTCATTAATGTGCATATGCACCCCGGGTATATGGAATATGTGTATCTCCGTACAGAATCCTTTTAAAGTTTCACATGTAAGCACTGTATATGTTCTTATTGTACCTGGTTGATATCTCGTTATTTAATAAACGAATTTAAAAAACGTTTAACCCTTCTAACTTACTAACAAAAAAATGTTTAAAAAAATGATGCTGATATAAAGTAGACATGGTAAATGTTAGTCAGAAACCACAAGATAATTAATAGTTGTCTTGAAGGCATAAAAATTCTAAATTAAAAAATTCTGATTATGATTTTTTCATATGTAATCGCAAATCAGATCGACCTAAAATGTACTTCTATAATGAAGTACAATCTGTCAGGAAAAAAAACCAATCTCTATGGAATTTGTGATGATCAAACAGGACATTGTAATGTTTTTTTGAATTGAACTTTCAATGCTGAATTCGTTTATGCCAGTGTTATATGTTGTTGAAAATTTTGAATAAAAATATAGTTAAAAAAAATAAAAACAATCTCAGAATCACTAGGAAATGTTGAAGCATTATAGAGTTATTAGCACTTAAAAGGACACTGGTCAGAATGGACAAATTTGGCCTGGTCAGGAAGGTGAAAAAGGCTTTGGGATGAAAAGTTTAATAGGCAAAAAATAAGGAAGTACTGGAAAATCTCTTTAAATTAATGTTTTTCTGGAACTGGTTCTCAATGAGCACGAAGAAAAAGTCATAATTTCCCAAACATTCCACTGCAAAAATATTATTTGTGGCAGTAAACCTGAAATGCTAATATCACTTGTCTAGTTTACGAATAGTGCTATTATTAGTTCTATAAATTTGCTGACACTACACTTAGTTGGCACAGAATATAGCATTTTGCGGTGATGAAGGCATTCAGAAGTTCATCAGTAATCACCGCCTGTAAATAATCTCAGAATTCACAGGATATGTTTTATTACAGATGTTAATTATTAACAATATATTACATATCTTTTACATGTCCAGAGATAAAATGTAGCACTGTTTTTAACAACAGGAAATCACAAATGCATAAACATGTTTTAGAAAAAACACTCGTCAACAATCGTCTTTATTAGGAATGGAAGTGTCAGCTTCTCAAAGTAGATTCAAAAAGCTGTTTGAGAATGTCTTTATCCAGATGTCGCCCTAAAAGAAAAACATTGCATTTTTTAGTGATGAAATTCATAACATGAAGTTAATTGAAATACTATGTCCCAAAAATGACAAAACATGAAGTTGGAATTCTGATACAGAAGCAGCAGACACAGAGTGGGCCTTATAATGACCTGCCAGGATTCTGATGGAGCCCGTATCATAGGTCATCAGTTTGAGATTGATGGGGGTCAGACATCCAGCAGCGACCGTAGCTAGGTGAACACAGCAAATGAAGGGAAGATACTGTAAGTGCAGTACTTGGCAGTTTCCACTTAGTGTATGGGACTGCTCTGTTCTGCCCCACACATCACTTATATCTGGCCACAGCACATATAAGGTGATCAATGGGGGTGCCGGATGTTGGACCTCCAAGAATGTCATTTTGATGATCTGTCCTACAAATATATCATCAAATGTTGTTCTGAACAACAACTTTAAGTAGGCAGCTACCATGGGCATTAGAGGCATTCAGATTACAAAAGAGTAAAGAAAGAAATAAAATGTCACTATGACTAAATTCATAAATACTTGCAAGTACCAAATCACATTTGCTTTGTCTAGTAAGGTAATCGTTGTACACTGACAAAAGGGTAACAATGTTTTGAATTTTCACTTTCAGGCTCCATATCTCCCCACCTACTATAGCTTTGAACATCTGACTACCTTTATTTTATAGATAATAATTTTGGCGATCTCATACATAAATTTGACTTGCAACTATTTAGCATATGATTAGTTATGCAGATTCTTGTCATGTCTCTGCATTGTTACTGTTTTGCTCCTAAAAAAAAAATCAAAATTGTAATTTTTATTATGTTTTTAGTATTTTGTAAATCCACCTTTGACTTTCAATACTGCCTGAATCCTTCTAGGTATGTTCTTGATCAGATTGAAGCATGTCTCAATCAAAATCTGATCCAAGGTCTCTTCTAAACATTCCAACAATGTTGGTGCATACTGGTTGACTCACTTGGGTACGTATGCAGCTTTTTCTTCAAGTCTACCCACAAGTGTTCAATTGGGTTGAGGTTTGGGGACTGTAGGGACCAATCTATCACCTCTACTTCATTGTCACTGAATCATTCCTTTGCCAATCTCGATGTATGCTTCGGGTCGTTATCCTCCTGAAACACTATGTCGTATATAGCTCAGCATTGAGATCATCATCGATTTTGGTTAAAAGTATCCAACGATGATTGCATGGATTCTGTAATCTCACTGTTACAAAGCATACAAGCCACCTCCTCTGTCGTGTTTGTCAAGCCAGAACTGATAGACCTTGTGATGAGCTGACTTGTTGACTCCGATATTCTGCCTGGACGTCCTCTTGACTTTTGATTGGATGGACGGACTTCATTTTGTATTCTTCCAACTATCATGGCACTCACATGATGCAGTTTGTCAATTTTATTGACCAAGAGACCACTATCGATGAGTTAGATGATACGGTTGTCTTTTTTTGGAAATCTTCTTCATGGCTGCTCCTCAATTCAAACCAGTCACTTTTTGCTTAGGAGTCAACCTAATAACACACTAAGCTATTAGTGAATGTAAGACCTGGGTGTAATTTGTGATATACAGGAAGAAAAATATTTTCCCACCACCTGGAGCAAAACAGTAAAATCTGCAAAACTAATCATGCTAAAACAGTGCAAGTCAAATTTATGTATGAGATAGCCAAGATAATTTTCTATAAAATTAAAGTAGTCACAGGTTCTAAGCTGTAGTAGATGGTGAGATATGGAGCTGGAAAGTCAAAAGTTCAAAACACTTACCATTTTGCTTGTCACTGTAGTACACTAAAATGATCATGTTGATAGACTGACAAAAACTGGTTCTATCATGTTAATAAGATAGGTGCTTGTGAATAGGACGTTCTCTCCTATTATGTGTAAGATGTACTACCAATGGGTATTCAAATGTCATACAAGACATACCAGAGGTGTGAGGTAAGAACAGGCTGCTCACACTGCTGACTACCCTGTCTTTCTTATCTAATACTGGAGATACCGAGGATCATAAGGTAGGCAGAGGCTGTTAACACTGCTGTCCATCTTGTCATTCTGATTTAATTTTGGACATACTAGGGATGCTAATGTAAGAAGAGACTGCTCACACTGCTGTCCATCCTATCTTTCACATATAAAACTGGAGATATCACGGGTGCTGAGATAAAAAGAAAACGCTCACACTGCTGTCAACCCTGCTGTCTGATCTTATACTAGAGATTAAAGGTGTGCTGAGGTAAGAGGAGAATGATCACATTGGTTGCCACCATGACTTTCTGAATCTTGAGCAGCTGCTGTGACTGGAAATTTAACCTATTCCACATACTGTCAAACTATCTTTAGGTCACAGGCCACAGAAGCTGCTCAACATTCAGAAAGGCAAGATGGACAGCAGTGTGATCATCTTCTTTTTACCTCATAACCCCTGGTATCTCCAGTATTAGACCACAAGAACAAAGTGGACAGCAGCATGAGCAGCTTCTTCTTATCTCATGACCCCTGGTACCTCAAATATTAGATGAAAAAGACAGGGTTGATGGCATTGTGAGCAGCCTCTTCTTACTTCAGCATCCCCGATATACACTACTGACAAAAAATTAGGGATATTTGGCTTTTGGGTTAAATTTATGTAAAAAGTTGATGCTGCAGTGATATTTTATCATGAAATTAGGACATTTAAGTTGAAGCCTGAAATGGTGATGTTTTCATCCCAAATAATTTATTGAAACAAAAGCCAAAAAAGTGGTGGAATACCCCCCAAAAATATCAATATTAATGTCTTAATAACTTGTCATGTGGCTGTGAGCATCAATTACAGCTTGACAACGACCACAGGTCATTGAGGTCCTGGGGTACAGAGTTACGAGTCTCTAAATGGCGACTCAACTGATCGCATAGATTTTCTATGTAATTCGGTTTTGGAGAAAGTGCAGGCCACTCTATTTGAGGTACCCAAGACTCCAATAGCAGTTCCTTAATTATGCAACCTCCATGAGCTGTAGCATTGTTGTCCATGAAGATAAAATTAGACCTGTGCCGTTCATCCAGAGGCACATTGACAGGATTAATGATATTATTCAAGTAGTAGGGGATTGTTACTGTACCATTCACAAAGTGTAGGGAAGTTCTGTATTGGCTAAACATACCTGCCCACACTATAACACCACCACCAAACGTCTGTTGACAACAGTGCTTGCTCTCTTGAGGTTTCCAACATCGTTGGCTGCCATCCTATCTGCTTAGCGTGAATCAACTTTCACCAGTGAACAGCACTGAGGCGTACTGGTCCCTCGCCCAGCAAAATGATAATGCATGTGCCTGGTGGTGTGGTCAGGTCCCTTTGCAGGTTATCTAGCATGCAGACCACGCTGATGTAAACAGCTTTGAATGGTCTAACGTAACACTTGGGTGCCTCACACCTTCATTAAATGTGCCTAGAGTTGTATGGCGCCCATCATCTGGTTATGAAGAGTATTGTTCATAATGAAGCAGTTATCAGTAAGGGATGTGGCCAAAAGACGTCCACTTCTATGCCTTTCTGTGACTCTTCCAATTTCTCTGTATATCTGTTGCAACCTGCTAATAACACTGTATGACACTCTAAGCTCAGTCGCCATTTCCGTCAGAGAATATCCTGCTTGAAGCCAATGGCGAAGTACCACTGATCAATTGTTAGGTGTCGTCTTGGTCTCATGATGTCAAAACGTGGTTTCATAAAGAAGTCGGGGATCAGCGCCGCGCTTATCACCATTCAATCCAAAGGATAATTTTCCAAGTCATTTATTAGGAAGCATGAACAAGTCTACGCGTTTCAGGGGTCTCTGCCCCCTTCCTCAGGACAATGCAACAATGACACAGAAGATAAATCTTCTATGTCATTGTTGCATTGTCCTGAGGAAGGGGGCAGAGACCCCTGAAACGCGTAGACTTGTTCATGCTTCCTAATAAATGATTTGGAAAATTATCCTTTGGATTGAATGGTGATAAGCGCGGCGCTGATCCCCGACTTCTTTATGAAACTGCTATCTCATTGTTACGGGTCCGCAGCTGTCTCCACTGACTTCTATGCTTCATGAGGTGTTGTGACTCTCACAACATCCATAGGTGAGTGCACCCTAATATCCCTTCTATTGTTTTTATCGGTTAAGACCCTATGCGCCTGTCTTTCCTCCACAGTTTATAAAAGATGTCAAAACGTGAACAGTAGAGGAGGAATGTTTAAATACCAATTCTACTTGAACCATGAAATTTATTGGGTGATTCATGACTCAAACACATGTTCTTTAATTTTGGCATTAAGCTCCTTGTTAGAAAGCAGCAAACTGTACAAAAAGTACTGAAACATTGAACAGTTGGACATGTGCATTCAGAAGTTTACAGAAAGTCACAATAAGCTCACCTGAAAAGGATAAAGAGTATTTTAGAATGATCCTAAAATTTCACCCAAAATCCAAATATCCCTAACTATTTGTGAGTAGTGCATATCTAGTGTTACATCAGAGCTGAGTTCAAATTGTCTCTCCAGGGAGGAAGGAGACAAACTCTAACGCCACCTATTGGAAGTTGCAATCCTACAAGTCAAAAGTGGCCTTTTAACAAGCCTTTTCATATGACTTGGGATTTATGCCAGATCAGAATCCCAATTTGCAGACACGGTGTTTTAGGGTGATTGCCCCTCGTCAGTGCAAAGTATGGGATCTGATCTGGCTGAATATGAAGCTATAGTGGGGACCACGGGGAAGACTATTAGTCTTCATCAGAGCTGAGAGCACATCATAAAACATGAAGGGGGTGCGAAACCTCCTACTGTACACGATCACTGGCAACTGTACTATTAACATTTTAGGAGAGGACAGCATGTAAAATGGCGGTGGTCATTTCAATGTACTATAGGGATTTTAAGAACATTAAGGACGGAGCAATTTTGTGTACTAACAGCTGTCAAAACCTGAATGTGGGCTTGTTGTTTTTTTTTCAAAAAGAGTGTATGATTAATAGCATCATTTTAAGCAATAATTTATATTGTTGAAATATTTTCAATATTTTTTTATGGTGTTCAGAAATAGAAAGAATATAAAAATCACTTCTTACTCTTCAAACAGTTTTATTCTTGCAGACCTGTGTTATTAATATTTTTTGGAAGATAAGGGGGGAAATGGCAGCTTTTAAAGCACAATGACGGTAAGAATTTAGGAAATTCCTTACTAATGCATGGTTTAGTAATCTTTGTACATTGGTTTTCCTACAATATTTGCTATGTTGTGTGCTCCCTCATTTTTCATTAGAATACCAATTAGAATAGAATTAGCTAATACCAAATATTGACCTAACCATCATAACATTGTTCTAGAATAGTCTAGTCTAAACTAGAAAATTTGGTGGGGGGTTTTTAGCACTATGACACCTGCTACATAGTGACTCTGATGCTATTTAGCTATTATGGTAATTTAACAGAGGAGAAGATACAAATTTGGGAATAAACTGTTCATAATATTATTAAAGGCAACCTGTCATGAAAAAAAAAAACCCAAACCTCTATGAACTTACAGATATGGGGTTAATCTGCATATTAATGGAATTTTGACACTAAGAGCCCTACTGTCAGGAGGAAATTAAGTTTATTCCTCTTAACAACTTTCAGTCATAGGTGAGGCTGGCGCATTTCAGTCACTGTTTTGTGCAGAGTGAGCGGCAGCTGTAAACATGCCCCGACACAGACTGACAGCCGACTCTGTACTGATGCAATGCTGAGCCGGCTGTCAGTAGGTGCCAAGGAAAGTGGTTACAGCTCACTATGCACTGACCGGTGACTTAAACCACGCCAGCACAATAAAGTTTTCTACAGTTTCTAGAAATGGTTCTTTACAACAGAGAATGCAGCGAACATCACATCAAATAAAAACCAAACAATTACCTATAAACACCATCCGATTTAGTCTTTCTCCTTCCCATATTACTTGCGTCTCTTCAAGGTCATACAGCTCATGGACGCCTTGCAGAATCACCTGCTGGTGCTTATTGTCTACTGCCACCAAACCCTAAACATACAGAAAATCTTATAAAGAACCAAACCAGATTTAAAGAAACATTCAAGTAAGCATACGTACATCATTACACTCCTAAAGGGTTTGTCCTGGAGCTTTTTTTGCCTGGACCATGTTTACTATGGATAAATTCAAAGTTTAGCTATAATAAAAATCCAACTCTCTTAACCAGTTCTAGACCAGGCCATTTTCCTGACCAAGCACATTTTAGTGTTTTATTTTTTACATACAGCTAAAAGAGCTGGCAATTTTTTTCTTGGTCAGATATTCAAATAGTTTTCATGTTTTTTTCTGACATGTGGAGCCTAATATTTATGTTATTAACTTCATACTCTTGGAAGTGTAGCGAGCAGCTCTGAATCTGAAGTCGCTCCCTACTATTCCAGATATACAGTTGAAACCAAAGTTTACATACATCATCTAAAAAATTATTTAAAAGAACTGAAGTTCTCAGTGGTTGATAATGACCAACTGAAAAGATGGTAATATTATTGTACTAGAAGGTGGCCCGATTCTACGCATCGGGTATTCTAGATTTTACGTATTGTGTAGTTCATGTATGATTTTTGTTATATATATATATATATATATATATATATATATATATATGTTGTTGTGTGTAGTTACCAAGTGTTTGTGTAGGGGCTGTACATGTTCTGGGTGTTGTCTGGGTGTGACGGGGGGTGAGAGCGGTGTTGTATGTGTGTTGCGTGTGTTGCGTTGTTTGTGGAGCGCTGTGTGTCTATAGCGTTGTGTGTGTGTTGCGCGGTTTGTGTGTGTGTGGTGTGTTTTGGGGGGAGGTATGTTTTGTGCAATGTGTGTGTTGTGCGGTATGTGCGTATATTTGTGTGTGCCGCGGTGTTTGTGTGTTGGGTGCTGTGTGTGCGCAGCGTTGTCTGTGTGTGTGGGTGTCTGTGTAGGGCAGTTGTTTGTGGTTTCCAAGTGTGTGTGTGTGTGTGTGATGTGTGGTGTGTGGTGTGTTGTGCAGTGCGCGCGCGCGTGTGTGTGTGTGTGTGTGTTTTGGGGGGAGGTGCGCACTCCCAAACGTGCTCCATCCCCCATGCAGCGCACTCCCCATCGTGCTCCATCCCCCATGCAGCGCACTCCCCATCGTGCTCCATCCCCTATGCTGCGCACCCCCCATCGTGCTCCATCTCCCATGCTGCGCACTCCCAAACGTGCTCCATCCGCCATGCAGCGCACTCCCCATCGTGCTCCATCCCCCATGCAGCGCACTCCCCATCGTGCTCCATCCCCTATGCTGCGCACCCCCCATCGTGCTCCATCTCCCATGCTGCGCACTCCCAAACGTGCTCCATCCGCCATGCTGCGCACTCCCAAACGTGCTCCATCCGCCATGCTGCGCACTCCCAAACGTGCTCCATCCGCCATACTCCGCACTCCCCATCGTGCTCCATCCCCCATGCAGCGCACTCCCCATCGTGCTCCATCCCCTATGCTGCGCACCCCCTATCGTGCTCCATCTCCCATGCAGCGCACTCCCAAACGTGCTCCACCCGCCATGCTGCGCACTCCCAAACGTGCTCCATCCCCCATGCTGTGAACTCCCCATCGTGCTCCATCCCCGATGCTGCGCACCCCCCCATCATGCTCCATCCCCGATGCTGCGCACCCCCCATCGTGCTCCATCCCCCATGCTGCACCAGCATCAGCCTCTCTGCCCCCAGCATCAGCTTCTCTGCCCCCAGCATCAGCCTCTCTCCTCCCAGCATCAGCCTCTCTCCTCCCAGCATCAGCCTCTCTCCTCCCAGCATCAGCCTCTCTCCTCCCAGCATCAGCCTCTCCTCTCTGTCCCCAGCATCAGCCTCTCTCCTCCCAGCCTTCCCCAGCATCAGCCTCTCTCCTCCCAGCCTCCCTCCTCCCACCCTCCCCCAGCATCAGCCTCCCTCTCCCAGCCTCCCCCAGCATCAGCCTCCCCCAGCATCAGCTTCTCTTCTCTCAGCCTACCTCTCCCAGCCTCCCTCCTCCCAGCCTCCCTCAGCATCAGCCTCCCTCTCCCAGCCTCCCCAAGCATCAGCCTCCACCAGCATCAGACTGTCTCCTTCCAGCCTCCCCCAGCATCAGCCTCCGCCAGCATCAGCCTCTTTCCTTCCAGCCTCCTCCAGCATCAGCCTCCCTCTCCCAGCCTTCCCCAGGATCAGCCTCTCTCCTCCCAGCCTCCGTCCTCCCAGCCTTCCCCAGCATCAGCTTTCCCCTCCCAGCCTCCCTCAGCATCAGCCTTCCCCAGCATCAGCCTCTCTCCTCCCAGCCTCAGCCTCTCTCCTTCCAGCCTCCCCCAGCATCAGCCTCTCTCCTTCCAGCTTCCCTCAGCATCAGCCTCCCCTTCCCAGCCTTCCCGAGGATCAGCCTCTCTCCTCCCAGCCTCCTTCCTCCCAGCCTCCCTCAGCATCAGCCTTCCGCTCCCAGTCTCCCCCAGCATCAGCCTCCCCAAGCATCAGCCTCCACCAGCATCAGCCTCTCTCCTTCCAGCCTCCCCCAGCATCAGCCTCCCCTTCCCAGCCTTCCCCAGGTTCAGCCTCTCTCCTCCCAGCCTCCTTCCTCCCAGCCTCCTTCCTCCCAGCCTCCTTCCTCCCAGCCTCCCTCAGCATCAGCCTTCCGCTCCCAGTCTCCCCCAGCATCAGCCTCCCCAAGCATCAGCCTCCACCAGCATCAGCCTCTTTCCTTCCAGCCTCCCCCAGCATCAGCCTCACTCCTTCCAGCCTCCATCAGCATCAGCCTCCTGTTCCCAGCCTTCCCCAGGATCAGCCTCTCTCCTCCCAGCCTCCTTCCTCCCAGCCTCCCTCAGCATCAGCCTTCCCCTCCCAGTCTCCCCCAGCATCAGCCTCCCCAAGCATCAGCCTCCACCAGCATTAGCCTCTCTCCTTCCAGCCTCCCCCAGCATCAGCCTCCCCAAGCATCAGCCTCCACCAGCATCAGCCTCCCTCGTCCCAGCCTCCCCCAGCATCAGCCTCCCCCTCCCAGCCTCCCCCATCATCAGCCTCTCTCCTCCCAGCCTTCCCCATGATCAGCCTCTCTGCTCCCAGCCTCCTCCAGCACGCCGTGCTCCTCTGCCGACACTCACACACCCGATCGCATCCACTCACACACACCCGATCGCATCCACTCACACACACCCGATCGCATCCACTCACACACACCCGATCGCATCCACTCACACACACCCGATCGCATCCACTCACACACACCCGATCGCATCCACTCACACACACAGACACTGACGATATCGCACATACGCGCTGATACTCACAACATCCGGACATACCACATGCCTCTGGCCATGTGATCCTCCGTCAGGTCCTGGAAGATCACAACAGCACAGTATCGAGGCCGAGAAGCAAGCGATATCGCCGGATGCTGTGAGTATGTGGATGCGATGTGTGTGTGAGGTGTGTATGAGGTGTGTGTGAGGTGTGTGTGAGGTGTTTGTGAGAGTGAGTGCGATCTGATGTGTGTGTGTATGCGTGTGTGTGTGCTGTTATGTTTGTGCGTGTGGAAGTCCCGCCGCTGCAGGACCTTGATTTACTGGTAACTATGCAAGCATGGTTACCAGCGCAACACGTCCCCCGCTCGCACGGGAGCCAACACCAGCATACGGCGGCGGCGTACGCTGATGTGGGCTCCCGTTGGTGAGGGGGGAAAGGGGGGGGGAGTACAGTACTCACCTGGGATTCGTGGCTCCGTGACCGTGTCAGTTCGGGCAATGCGGGGGGGGGGGGCGAGAGCTAACGTCTATTGCGTGAGGGGGGCGGGGCGTGGCGTGGGCGAGTTGCCAATGCCTGCAGGGTGCCGGGGCGAGAGGCCAATCTGTGGGGGGGGGCAGAGCCTGGGCGAGCGGCTGGCGAATCCGTGTGGGGGCGTAGCCGGGGCGAGAGGCCAATCCGTGTGGGGGGGGCGGGGCCATGGCCATAATATTATATATATATAGATTAGTTCCACATCAGATTTTGTGTTATACCGAGCCTGAAGAATAGACCTGAGAGTCTCGAAAGCTTGCTATTATTACCATCTTTTCAGTTAACCATTAAAAGGTATCAACCACTGAGGACTTCAGTTCTTTTAAATAATTTTTTATCTCTACTGGCTAACACAGTACAAAGATATATTTTACCTGTATCATACACTATCTAAGAAGACACATCTGCATGTTTTTCTCACTAACATGAAATCAAAATAAATCATTCCCGTTTTCGGTCCATTAGGATTACCAAAATTATTTATATTTGACAAATTATATTTGCCAGAATAATGAGAGAGATAATATTTTAAGGAATTTTTATTACTTTCTCCAAAGTTAAGAGTGCTATGCCTTTATACAATACGGGACAGCCCATATGATGATGTCATATCTTTGGAAGCTTCTGATAGGTTTATTGGCAACATCTGAGTTAATTAGAGACACACCTGTGGATGTATTTTAATGCACACCTGAAAACACACTGCTTCTTTGTGTAGCATCATGGGAAAGTCAAAAGAAATTAGCCAAGATAACTCAGGAATAGAATTGTAGACTTGCACAAGTCTGGTTCATCCTTGTGCAATTCCTTTGGTGCACTCATGTGTCTCTTTAGATTGTGTATGTAAACTTCTGGTTTCAACTGTATTAGTGTAGCGAGTAGCATCAGCAGAGAGACGACAGTGAGGAGAACACATCTGCCCACTGTTTGCAAATGACAGGGAACACACAGTACACATTTGCAAACGAACTGGCAGCATTCAGACAGTGCTAGCTTTAGGAAGTGAGCAATATCAATCAGCAACAAGGGAAGGCCTCCAATATGCAAATGATGAGCGTCTCAATGCACCACACTATTGGCCATGCCAAGGGTGCACTGAAGCCCTCTAATTTGCATATAAATTAAAAGTTATTTTCTCAGGCACTGTACTAGTAACAGGTTCAGTGCTGGTATGGTTTTTATAGTGGCTAAGTTCCCTACAGCATTGTATAGTCCATGTAAAATGCATTTTTTGAAAGATGGACTCCCTTTAATCTTTGGAAGAAGTCTTCCAGCTCCTTCCAAACTACACCAGCACCATTATAGCTGCTATGTTACAATATTAATTTTACTAAATCAGTTTTATAACTTAACTGTTTCACAAAAAAAGAGTATTAAAACATAAAACTTAAAATTATAAAATATATATTACTTCTGCCACCAAACGGTGGCTAGTGGGAAGCGACAGGGGTTGCTAGGCAGCGTAGGCAGAGGAAAAACGACGGTTGAAGGGGTGACAGTTGAAAGGAGTGAGTGAGAGGGATGTAAGGATTGTGAGGAGACCCCAAAGGGCGACTACAAGGTAGCCTGAGGGTAGACAGAATATCCCAGGTACTACACACAATGGGGTACTGGACCCCTTAGTAGACGACAGCTCCAGGTGGTCTGCTGATCCAGCCGCGTGGGGTGACTTCCAGGGTACCACGCCACTCATAGGTTCAGGAACACAGCCTCATATAGGACCCAGGGAGAGGGCACCGAGAAGTAACATACCCGACAAGGGACCGCGAGGCCTGTCATACTGGGCCCGGAAGAAAAGAGCGGAGCGCCGCAGGTCACTGACAGCATCAGGCAAGGGGACCATCAGCTCTGCATGTGCACGGAGGGCTTAACTAGGTCTCACGTCAGCACCGGGACAAAGGAAAGTCGGTTGACCAGCCATACCAAACTATACTTGCAACATCCAATGAGTAAATACCGGTTAATCTGCAAGAACTGTGTTGTGTCTGTTACTGGCGCACCACAAGGCGCAGCACACCTACATGGGACTTAAGCCCTTACTGGCCGAGAGCGCGAACACACTTGCTGCTATACCATATGTCCCTAAAACCACAGCAGCAGCGGGACATCTTATTACCGCAACCCGCCAGTGGCGTCACAAGTGACATACAAAATAAACCTGTTACCAAGCATCACGGAAGCGGGCACGACCACCTGTGACAGTGATCCCCATTATCCACCGCCCGGAACAGAGTATCCCAAGGGCGTGGTGTGGCACTGTATATATTAGCATCTTTCTTGAAATTCAAGGCGGGTGAGGGGACAGAAATATCTTTGTTTATTGATTTTGTAATTTGCTATAGCACACATTTAAGAAAGATTATGAAAGTCGATTTCATTTTCTACAGCCTGCTGTCAATCACTTTACCTACCTTTAATCTTATCACCTCCATGGGAACACCAATTCTATTTTTAACATTTTTCTCCCAAAGCAAATTCTGTGAAACCAAACATATACAGTTACTATAAAATAAAAAAAAGAAAAGTGTCATGATTAATTAAGACTGGCGTTGAAGTAAGAGGCATCTAATTAATTAAAAGGCACATACATTTCGAGAAAAATACACTATTGAGCAAAAGGGTAACAATTGTTTTGAACTTTTGAATTTCAGGCTCCATATCTCACCATCCACTACAGCTTTGAGCGTGAGACTACCTTCATTATATAGACAATCATCTTGGCCATTTCATACATAAATGTGACTTGCAACTATTTAGCATATACAGTAATTAGTTATGTAGATTCTTGTCATGTCAGTGCAATGTTACTATTTTACTCATCGTGTTTGAAAAACGTTTTTCTTCCAGTATAATAAAAAAATTACAACCTGTTCTAACATTCTCTAATAGCTCAGTGTGTTATTAGGTTGATTTCCAGCTCATTGATAGTGGTCTCTAGGCCAAGAAAATTTCCAAACTGCATCATGTGAGTGCCATGACAGTTGGAAGAATACAAAATGAAGTCTGTCCATGCATTCAAAAGCCAAGAGATGGACATCCAAGCAAAATATCGGAGTCAACAAGTCAGCTGATCACAAGGTCTATCAGTTCTGGCGCGACAAACACGGCAGTGGAGGTGGCTCATATGCTTCGTAATAGTAATATCACAGATGTCCATGCAAGCACTGTGCGAAGCACAATACACAAGTCTGGAATGGTGACCTGAAAGAAGGAGAAGAAGCCTCGACTTCAATATCCTCATAAGAAGCGTTGGCTCAAGTTTACAAAAAAGTACAGAATGGACAGCAGAAGATTAGAGACGGGTAATTTGGAGCTATGAGATGCAAGTCAATAGACTAAAGGCCACTTTACACACAGCGACATCGCTAGCGATGTCGCTGGTGAAAGCAACCACCCCTGTCGGTTGTGCGTCACGGGCAAATCACTGCCCGTGGTGCACAACATCGCTAACACCCGTCACATATACTTACCTTCCTAGCGACGTTGCTGTGGCCGGTGAACCGGCTCCTTTCTAAGGGGGCGGTTTGTGCGGCGTCACAGCGGCGTCACTAAGCGGCCACCCAATAGAAGCGGAGGGGCGAAGATGAGCGGTTGTAACATCCTGCCCACCTCCTTCCTTCCCATTGCCGCCGGCCGCAGGTACGATGTTGCTCCTCGTTCCTGCGGTGTCACACATAGCGATGTGTGCTGCCGCAGGAACGATGAACAACCTGTGTCCTGCAACAGCATCGATATTTGAGATTAGAACGACGTGTCAACGATCAACGATTAGCTGAGTAATTTTGATAGTTAGCGGTCGTTCATGTGTTTCACATGCAATGACGTTGCTAACAAGTCCGGATGTGCGTCACGAATTCCGTGACCCCAATGACATCTCGTTAGCGATGTCGTTGCGTGTAAAGCACCCTTAAGCTCTGATGGGTGCAAATGGGTGTGAAAGAGACAAGGGGTTGGATACTTGACCAGGATCGATGGTGGTTTCTGTGTTGAGTTATATGTAAGTATCCTATAAGATGAGTTTCTTCATACACTCGAGAACTAAGGGTATGAAAGGTAACAATGTTCCAGCAGGACGACAACAACCCAAAGCATATGTCGAGATTGCCAAAAAAATGGTTCAAGGGCAATGAAGTAGAGATGCTGGATTGGCTCAAAAGTCCGCACACCTCAATCCAATTGAACACTTGTGGGTAGAGTTGAAGAAAAAGCTGTGTACATACCCAAGTGAGTCGACCAGTGTGCACCAACATTGGAAATGTGTGGAAGAGACCTGGGATCAGATTTTAATCAAGACATGCTTGAATCTAGTCTATAGCATGCCCAGAAAGATCCAGACAGTGTTCAAAGCCAAAGGTGGATTTACAAAATACTAACAAAATAATAAAAATGTAAAGTTAGATATCTAGGAGCAAAATAGTAACAATGCAGTAATATGACAAGCCTCTGCATAACCAATCATATAATAAATAGTTGCAAGTCAAATTTATGTATGAGATAGCCAATATGATTGTCTATAAAAAGAAGGTAGGCTCACATTCAAAGCTGTAGTGGATGGTGTGATATGCAGCCTGAAAGTCAAAAGTTCGATTTTTTTTTACCCTTTTACTCATCAGTGAACAAGCCAATAAAAGGATTAAGTTTGCATGGATTATATGAACAGCCTGAGCCTCAATCTATTTGCCCATACTCCGCATGTTTTGGTGTAGCTTGCCGGAACTTCTGCAAAAATGCCAACTACAAGTTATGCAAGAATTTTGTGACACTTGAAAGGGCTTTACACCAGAAAACTGTCGAAAACACATTCATGTACCAGGGCCAAAGGGTTCTTACCTGTATAAACAAATGCAGATTTTCTTCTACTACATTTCCAAAAACCTCAAATGTAACGGTGACAATACTCTGTGGAAAATATCACAGTGTTAACACAAAAAGTGGAGGTGAGGAATTAATAGTTTGGATTTTATCTGTGTGCTGTCTATGATTTTTATGGACCCATAGACTTGTATAGAGGATGTTCATCGGTGTCGCTTACTAAACATGGACATGTGAGCAGCATCATGAACTATATTGGCACATTTTCTGTGCATTAAAAGCAATGATAAAAATAAATGTCTGCATGAGGTCTAAGGGGTACTTTGCACACTAAGACATCGCAGGTGCGATGTCGGTGGGGTCAAATCGAAAGTGACGCACATCCGGCGTCTTCTGTCGACATCGGAGTATATGAATCATTTTTACTACTATTAACGAGCGCAAACGCGTCGAAATCGTATGATCGGTGTAGCGTCGGTCTTTTCCATAATTTCCGAAGGACCGATGTTACGATATTGTTCCTCGTTCCTGCGGCAGCACACATCGCTGTGTGTGAAGCCGCAGGAGCGAGGAACATTGCCTTACCTGCGTCCCGGCTGCAATGAGGAAGGAAGGAGGTGGGCGGGATGTTTATGTCCCGCTCATCTCCGCCCCCCTGCTTCTATTGGCCGCCTGCTGTGAATTGGCCGTCGCTGTGAAGCCGCACTACCCGCCCCCTTAGGATGGAGGCGGTTCGCCGGCCAGAGCGACATCGCAGGGCAGGTAAGTGCATGTGAAGCTGCCGTAGCGATAATGTTCGCTACGGCAGCTATCACAAGATATCGCAGCTGCGACGGGGGCGGGGACTATCGCGCTCGGCATCGCTACCATCGGCTTGCGATGTCGTAGTGTGCAAAGTACCCCTTAGTGTTGTTATCTTTTGGTTCTGTGGCGGATTGTTGTACTGTTTGAGTGTTGTCACTGTGATAGGGCTAACTATCTTATGTTCGTATGTGTTGCCCATAAGTAGGATAAGGACGCATGCACACGTCCATCAAACTCAGTCAAAGCAAGGATGGCATGTACAATGCTAAAATGTTTGAGTTGGGAGACAATCCGAGCATTGCAATCTGAGTTTCACAGGCATCTTGATGAACCATTACTGTTCACGGTCAAGACACTATTGTACTATGCCCTCAGCTTGACAAGCATAGTACATAGATCATAATCGGGTGGGCCCATGCATTTGTCAAGGTTTGCATAGTACCGAAAAGATGATTGCACGGAAACACTCAGATACATTGCAATGTCACACATACACACATGGGAAAGTCAGAAAACAAATGCATAGAACAATTTATTTTTTTTAGGTATTGGCTGACTACTTTGCAGGTCACGGGGGAACACTATTCTCCTTATGGAGACTTTGCAAGCCAGTCTGGCTACTTTCAAGTAAGGGGACTTATAGCTGCCATGCCCCTCTGTAAAATATTCAAATTGTCTCTCCAGGACTGTAGACAAACTCTAGCGCAGCGCCACCTATTGGAAGTAGCGATCCTAAAAGTTAAATGAGGATTTTTAACAACCCTTTACATATAACTTAGGATATATAGGCCAGATGAGAATCCCAATTTGCAGACACGGTGTTTCGGGATGCTTGCCCCTCGTCAGTGCAAAGTATGGGGTGTCTGATCTGGCTCATGAGAAAGCTATGTGGGGATCACGGGGGAACACTATTCTCCTTATGGAGACTTTGCAAGCCAGTCTTACTTGAAAGCAGCCAGACTGGCTTGCAAAGTCTCCATAAGGAGAATCGTGTTCCCCCGTGATCCCCACATAGCTTTCTCATGAGCCAGATCAGACACCCCATACTTTGCACTGACGAGGGGCAAGCACCCAGAAACACCGTGTCTGCAAATTGGGATTCTGATCTGGCATATATATCCTAAGTTATATGTAAAGGGTTGTTAAAAATCCACATTTAACTTTTAGGATCGCTACTTCCAATAGGTGGCGCTGTGCTAGAGTTTGTCTCCAGTCCTGGAGAGACAATTTGAATACTTTGCAGGTGTGTGTCATTGGACAAACACAGAACAATCCAATCATACTGACAACCCACATACACTAAGGCGGGCTTTGCACACTACGACATCGCAGGTGCGATGTCGGTGGGGTCAAATTGAAAATGACGTACTTCCGGCATCGCATGCGACATCGTAGTGTGTAAAGGCTCGATGATACGATTAACGAGCACAAAAGCGTCGTAATCGTATCATCGGTGCAGCGTCGGCGTAATCCATGATTACGCTGAGGCGACGGTCCGATGTTGTTCCTCGTTCCTGCGGAAGCACACATCGCTGTGTGTGAAGCCGCAGGAGCGAGAAACATCTCCTACCGGTGTCACTGCGGCTTCCGTAGGATATGCGGAAGGAAGGAGGTGGGCGGGATGTTTACATCCCGCTCATCTCCGCCCCTCCGCTCCTATTGGCCGCCTGCCGTGTGACGTCGCAGTGACGCCATACGACCCGCCCCCTTAATAAGGAGGCGGGTCGCCGGCCAGAGCGACAGTCGCAGGACAGGTGAGTCCATGTGAAGCTGCCGTAGCGATAATGTTCGCTACGGCAGTTATCACAAGGATATCGCCGCAGCGACGGGGGCGGGGACTATCGCACTCGGCATCGCAGCATCGGCCTGCGATGTCGCAGCGTGCAAAGTGCCCCTAAGAATGCGACCAACCTATTTGGGCACCAATTCATAAAAAGAAGACCCTGGTGTTTCAAAATGTGCAAAGAAGAGCCACAAAACTGAAGAAGGGGCATGGAGGATCTTGGTAAGAGAAAAGAATAAAACAATTTTCTTATGAGACATCTTGGATGGGACATCATTAACTTATTAAAGTACATAAATTACCTGTTTAAAAAGTATTGTAAAATGTTGCTTGGTGTAAACCCCCCTCAAAATACAAGAGGGCATCCCCAAGAGAAAGAAATGTTAAATCTCCAGAGGTGACAGGTCTTTTTTACCATGAGAACCAGTAATCTGTGTAGTAATCTTCCTCATGAGCCGGTCACAGTGGGAATCATTGATGGTTTCAAAAAGGGCTTACATGATGTTTATTTTAAAATATGAAAATAACAAAATACTTATGTACATGTGTTAAGTTCTTGTTCTGAAGTTTCAGCCAGTCGATAAACACTCTGGGTCGGGAGGGAAAATCTGCTCTTTTAGGGCATGCTAGGTCATGGTTGTATCTATATCCCTTGCCTAGATCCTCACCCATACCTAGGTTTAACTTGATAGACAACCATACTATGACAACAGCCAAGTACAGTCACCTAAGACACAACACATTTTTACACAATTATTGCGACCACACCGACTACAAACCTGGACTGTATAGAGCACAGGTTTTACAGTAGAGTCAGTATTTTACCAACATATATCATATACAGAACATAGTAGTTTTACCACACTGGTCACGTTTAGTTAAATCCCAAGGACAAATCAATCACTTTACAATATACATGGCTATGTGTAAGGTTACAACCAGTTGGGCTACACCCAATTTGGCCATCATTTCATCTACTTTTCCAGAATCCTGTACAGTTATGCTCCTACATATCATCTGCTCCCATACAGCTACATAAGAAGCCAGGTCCGCCATCCGACAGCCGCCGAATAAGACCTACCAGAAGTATAATTGTGAATATATTGCTTGTTACCCAATTTTCATTGATGCTGCATGACACTTGAATATTCTTCAATAACAGAGAAAGCAGTCCTTAGTAAAAGGGATCCCCCATGAAGAGGCAGCTGTTTTTCTTATACCTTCTAACGGATGTGTGATTTTACTATGAGGAAATAGAGCTGTCACTTTTATTACCATATAGGATTCACTTAAGAAGCAGTAAAGGATCAATGAAGTTGTGCAGAAGCCCATTCATGTATTTGTTGTGACAGTAGTTCCCACCATCATTCCATGTCCTCGTTAAGACATATTATAGAAAGATTTTCCTTGGTGAGAAAATATTGCCCTCATTACACTTCATTTGAAGTAATTATATCCTTTAATCTGTTGGGCGCCAAAGTAAATAGTGATGTGTACTCGCAAACTCATTTCCACGTGACAAGAGAACGGCTATCTAAATAGGTTGCTGGTAAATAAACAAAAATCATTTCCTCAAAAAAACAATTGGACATTTCACAGAATGGATTCTCAACACCTTTTGGTGTTATGTTGTTCTTCTAAATACAATCAGATAGTATGCATTACTACAATACTTAGTAATGGGGAATCTCAACATGGAGCTCAGTGACAGGCAATGTGTTTTAGTCCTTATAACTAGAATGTGCAGCTTGCTTCATAACCATCTAAAAATTAGAATAGGTAATAAATGTTTATTTGGAATCAAATGTAGCAAAAACCCAAGATAGAAACAAAATGGAATGAGTATATAAGCTGCTGTAGGTAAGTATTATGCATTCTTATATAGCACTATTAATTCCACAACACTTTACAGACATCATCATCAATGTCCCCATTGGCGTTCACAATCTAAATTCCCTATCAGTATGTCTTTGACATGTGGGAAGAAACCGGAGAACTTGGAGGAAACCCACACAAACACAAGAGGAGCATGCAAACTCTTTGTAGATGGTGTCCTTTCACAGGACCCCAGCGCTCCAAGCTAAATCAATGAAATACTTAGCTCAGTGTAGTGTTAACCACTGAGCCCAGTAAAAAAGTAATACTTTTTGGAGTTAAGTATTTATTTATAGAGCTTCCCATGGCTGGGTGCCTGAACAGTTGGGCCCCAGCCCCAATTGGGGTATACCTTGTAATGGTGAGATAGCTTTTATGTGTTTGGATCAAAAACAGCTACTAAAAGCACCCAATATTAGTCATTTGTACTATTACTAATTACTTACTGCAGGGTATATGCTCATTTAGTTTCTATCTCAGGTTTTGTCTGTTTTTTGTTTTACCTTTAGTTTCTGTTTCTTCATACAAACAGGTACATCCCCCCCCATTTGTGGGCTAGTTATTTTATATATATATATATATATATATATATATATATATATATATATATATATATATATATATATATATATATATTTATATCTCCTCCCATGGGCAGGTGTCTGAACAGTTGGGGACCATTCCAGCTCTGCCCCATCTATACTGAGGTCATCTGACATAAGGTTAGGTTTTAATATTGGAGGTTAGGAAGGTCCAGATTAGGTACACCTTATAGTGGCGGTATGGTTTTCACGCTTTTTTTTTAATGAAAAACAGTGTTGTCATGAACCCAATGTTATTTATTTGTACTATTACTTTTTCTTTACTTAGAGCAAGGTATCTTGGGTTTTGTCACATATAATATACAGTATATATTACAATGTAGTGAAAAATGGGGAAATTAAATCTAAATTGATAGTGATGCTGTGAAGAAAAAAAACACACATGCTGTGGATTTTTGTTTTTTACTTTACGGCGTTTGCTGCTGCTGTGTGAGTCCATGTTTTTGAGGAGTCAGCTGTAGTTGGTGTACATACAATTTTTTGATCACTTTTTAATTCCATTTTTTGTAGTGACTGAAAAAATGCACTACTGAAGTTTTCTCCCTGACATTTACTGTATGGATTAAGGAATTATATATTTTGAAAGATTAGACTTAAAGATGTGGCTTTACCACGTACGGTAACTTTTTTATTGTTTTGTAATTGGAAAACTTTTAAGATTTTTTATTTTTAAGTTCAGGTTTCAATTTAAAGGAGCTTGTGTGAAGGTATGTGTATGTGACTTTTTTTAATTACCTTTTTTGTGCTGAATTGTACTTCAGAAAAATATCTAGCATCAACAAAACAAAAAAAAAATCTAGAATAAAAAAAGGAAAATAAATAATAATAATATAGCTAATAAATCACAATGATCAAACTTTAACATTTCCTGCCTTTACGGCTACGTTCCCATGCTGGGTATTTTGTCTGGAACGCGCCTGAAAACGTATTGCAAAACTGATCCTAAAAAGGAACAAAATGAACAGCAATGTTAGGCTATGTTCGCACGTTGCGTTTTTTACCGCGTTTCTGCAGCGTTTTTAGCAGCAGCGTTTTTGCGCTAAAACGCATGCATTTTTGTTTTCCAGCAAAGTCTATGGGAAAAGCAGAAATCCTGTCTGCACTTTGCTTTTTTTTCTGCAGCGTTTAATTTGCATATTTGTGGTCAAAAACCATGCTGAAAAAGAAGCAGCATGTCAGTTGTTTTTGCCATTTCTGCAGCGTTTCCTTAACATTGGAGTCAATGAGATTTGGCAAAATGCAACCAAAAGTACAATTCCTGCGTTTTTCATGCTTTTTACCTGCTTTTCCACTGCGTTTTTGGCTCCCAAAACGCATGCTTTTCTGGCCAAAAATTAATGGGTTCTAATGTTCCTTTACACACACACAATAACCGAAAATTTAAATGTTAAAAAATAATAAACTTTACCTATTTTTCTGTTAAAATGTGCATAACCACTATTATTTCATTAAAATTGATAATTTTCCATATAGTTTTATTAAAAGTTAATTTTATACTTTTTTTCTCTTTTTTCATTCTTTTTGACTATTTCAACTTTATTTCTCAGTGTCTTGATCTACAAAACGCATCTGCAGAAACGCAGGTGAAAACGCAGGTAAAAAGCGCTGAAAACGCACTAAAAACGCGGTAAATACGCATGCGTTTTTAGCGCTAAAAAATGGTCAAAAGCCATTTTGTCAAAAACCAAGGGAAGGAAAACGTGCAGAATAAACTGCAGGTACTCCGACGCAACGTGCGCACATAGCCTAAGAACGACACTGCTGTGCACATATTCAGACTTTCAGGGTAGAGCAAGAGACGATGGCAAAGCCGCCAGCGAAGCTGACTAAGGAAAGAGACTGTTGGCGTTTTGATTAAGTGGTTTCGCCTAGAACAACTCTGCGTCTCTGCCTTTGGAATACAGATGTCGTGTGCACATACCCGGATAACAGTTGGGCATAGGAATATGATAATTCGAAGATAAAATTATTTCCAGCTCGATTCAAAACAAGCTTTTTTTAGGGTAAAGACGTCAGTGGTGCTGCAAATAAAACTTGGTTTTCATGCATTTTTTAGAAGGCTACTTTCACACTTGCGTTGGACGGGATCCGTAGCATTGCGTTGTGTGACGGATGCAACGGATGCGTTGCATATAGTGGCACAACGGATGCTACGGATCATACAAAACAACGGAAAGATTTTTTTATTTTTTTTTTATTTATTTATTTTTTTTCTTTACAGTTTTACCGGCAGCAGACTATTGTGAACGATCAGCTGATCGCTCTCAATAGCCAGTCGCCGGGCACTCAGCTGAGCGCTCTCACATACCGGCGGGCGCTCAGCTGAGCGCTCTCACATGCCGGCGGCCGGTCGCTCAGCTGAGCGCTCTCACATGCCGGCGGGCGGGTGCTCAGCTGAACGTTCGGCCACCGAGAGACAAAAAAAAGTTTGTGATTTAAAAAAAAAAAAAGCATGCGCAGTGAAATCCTACAGATTGCACGGCTGAAAAAAACATTACATGCTGCGTTTCTTCCGCCCGACGCAGCGTCAAAATAACGGCGCTGCGTCGTCCAGCGGATGCAACTTGCGTTACAGTGCATTGTCCAGTGCGTTGTCCATACAAGTCTATGGAGAATAGCGACGTGCGTTAACGGACTGCGCTATTCTCCATAGTGACGGACTCCGCTGAACGCAAGTGTGAAAGTACCCTAAATTGTGTTTTTTGCCAACTAAAATCAATAGTAATAATTCAATAGCATAATCCAAAATTGGGAAAAAAAAAATTGTATGTGAATGGAAAATCCTATCTTTCGTTAGCTCACCGACAACAGATACCAGCTGTTGTTTTACCAAAAAGAGGGTAAATGACACTAAAATGCCCAGTGTAAAGCTAAATTTAGGGTACCTTCACACTTAGCGATGCAGCAGCGATCCGACCAGCGATCTGACCTGGTCAGGATCGCTGCTGCATCGCTACATGGTCGCTGGTGAGCTGTCAAACAGGCAGATCTCACCAGCGACCAGTGAACAGCCCCCAGCCAGCAGCGACGTGCAAGCGACGCTGCGCTTGCACGGAGCCGGCGTCTGGAAGCTGCGGACACTGGTAACTAAGGTAAACATCGGGTATGGTTACCCGATGTTTACATTAGTTACCAGCGCACACCGCTTAGCTGTGTGTGCAGGGAGCAGGGAGCCGCGCACACTGAGCGCTGGCTCCTTGCTCTCCTAGCTACAGTACACATCGGGTTAATTAACCCGATGTGTAATGCAGCTACATGTGCAGAGAGCAGGGAGCCGCGCACACTGAGCGCTGGCTCCTTGCTCTCCTAGCTGCTGTACACATCGGGGTAATTAACCCCATGTGTACAGCAGCTACATGTGCAGAGAGCCGGAGCCGGCAGCACAGGCAGCGTGAGAGCTGCAGAGGCTGGTAACTAAGGTAAATATCGGGTAACCACCTTGGTTACCCGATGTTTATCTTGGTTACAGCTTACCGCAGCTGCCAGACGCCGGCTCCTGCTCCCTGCTCGCTTCATTTGTCGCTCTCTCGCTGTCACACACAGCGATCTGTGTGTCACAGCGGGAGAGCGCCTTTGAAGAAAACGAACCAGGGCTGTGTGTAACGAGCAGCGATCTCGCAGCAGGGGCCAGATCGCTGCTCAGTGTCACACACAGCGAGATCGCTAATGAGGTCACTGCTGCGTCACAAAAAGCGTGACTCAGCAGCGATCTCGGCAGCGAGCTCGCTGTGTGTGAAGCACCAGTTAGGGGTGCTTCACACACAGCGAGCTCACTGCCGAGATCACTGCTGAGTCACGCTTTTTGTGACGCAGCAGTGACCTCATTAGCGATCTCGCTGTGTGTGACAATGAGCAGCGATCTGGCCCTGCTGCGAGATCGCTGCTCGTTACACACAGCCCTGGTTCGTTTTCTTCAAAGGCGCTCTCCCGCTGTGACACACAGATCGCTGTGTGTGACAGCGAGAGAGCGACAAATGAAGCGAGCAGGGAGCAGGAGCCGGCGTCTGACAGCTGAGGTAAGCTTGTAACCAAGATAAACATCGGGTAACCAAGGTGGTTACCCGATATTTACCTTAGTTACCAGCCTCTGCAGCTCTCACGCTGCCTGTGCTGCCGGCTCCGGCTCTCTGCACATGTAGCTGCTGTACACATCGGGTTAATTAACCCGATGTGTACAGCAGCTAGGAGAGCAAGGAGCCAGCGCTAAGCAGTGTGCGCGGCTCCCTGCTCTCTGCACATGTAGCTGCATTACACATCGGGTTAATTAACCCGATGTGTACTGTAGCTAGGAGAGCAAGGAGCCAGCGCTCAGTGTGCGCGGCTCCCTGCTCCCTGCACACACAGCTAAGCGGTGTGCGCTGGTAACTAATGTAAACATCGGGTAACCATACCCGATGTTTACCTTAGTTACCAGTCTCCGCAGCTTCCAGACGGCGGCTCCGTGCAAGCGCAGCGTCGCTTGCACGTCGCTGCTGGCTGGGGGATGTTCACTGGTCGCTGGTGAGATCTGCCTGTTTGACAGCTCACCAGCGACCATGTAGCGATGCAGCAGCGATCCTGACCAGGTCAGATCGCTGGTCAGATCGCTGCTGCATCGCTAAGTGTAAAGGTACCCTTAGATGTATGGTATCTGTGGAACTGTGATGATAGTAATGTGGACAAACACTGAAAGACCAGGACCATTGGAGACAAACACAAAGATAATTAACTACAGATCACAGACATATTAACACCAACATGCCCAATTAACTGCTAATCCTCTTTACACTTCATGCTGTAAAGAGGACACATTTGTGCACAGGAAGATTCCTGGATTTCAAGACACTTTTAAGTTTCAATTGTAATTACAGACAAAGAAAAAAAATCTAAGAAACTATTAAAGCCTACAATAAAGCTAAAAAATGATGAACAATTACAAAAAGAGTTGTTCCAGGTACACATTAATGATCAACTGCTCACTAAAGATCGGGTCAAGCTGATGTAAATATATTAGGATAAAGGCTACACGGTAATGGAACTCCTTTCTACTACAAGTAAAATATATCTTTGTACCGTGTTAGGAAGTAGAGATAAAAAAAATTGTTTAAAAGAACAGAGTCCTCAGTGGTGATACCTTTTAATGGCTAACTGAAAAGATGGTAATAATTGCAAGCTTTCGAGACTACTCAGGTCTCTTCATCAGGCATGGTATAACACTTTGTGTTATACCATCCCTGATGAAGAGACCTGAGTAGTCTCGAAAGCTTGCTATTATTACCATCTTTTCAGTTAGCCATTAAAAGGTATCAACCACTGACGACTTCAGTTCTTTCTACTACAGACAGTTTTCACTCTTCCTGACCAGGAATCCATTATGTTTCCCATATCCAATGAATCAGAAACTGCTCACGACACAGTGTACTTCGCTTATAAAAAAATATACCTATATAACGCCTATAACATTCAATGACCTCACTGCTTCACCACCACCACCACAGCTGCCGCCCCACCACTGTGCGGAGCTGCCACCCCACCACCGTGCGGAGCTGCCGCCCCACCACCGTGCAGAGCTGCCGCCCCACCACTGTGCGGAGCTGCCGCCCAACCTACACCCCACCTACTGTCTCCTCCCCAAAATCCTATAGAATGTAAGGCCGTAAGGGCAGGGCCCTCTTCCCTCTGTACTAGTCTGTCTACTGTAACATGTATATGTATTCTGTTTGTAACCCCCTTCTCATGTACAGCACCATGGAATCAATGGTGCTCTATAAATAAATAATAATAATATCCCTAAATTTACCACTAATATAAAGACAAAACATGCAGCACTTTTATTTCCTACATTTGTACCATTACGCTGTGTGCCCACCATGAGTTTTTGGTGAGTTAGTGACACTATATATTTTCACTGCATCAAAAATGCAGCGTCTTACAGTTCCAGCAAAGTGGATGGGATTTATGGAAGTCTCCTGTCCACTGGGCATCTCTTTTACTCAGCAAAAACTGACCATGTCAATTTCTCTTGTGGTTAGGTTGAGTTTTTGCAGATTTTCCCCATAGATGTGCATTACATGCAGGAAAAAATGCAAGTAAAAAAAACGTGTGCTTTTAGTGAATGGAAAAGCATGAAAAACGTATGTAATCCACACATATGTATATCAATACAGTTTTGTCAAAGCCAAATAACGGAACACGCAGCAGAAATCCCCACCATAAGTGACATTTTAGAAACTTTACCTTTCAAGGATTTATTATTAGATATTATTATTTATTATTTCAAGGATTTGATTAGTATCCTGAACCCACAGGTGCTTCTCAGTATAACATTGGGCTGTGATGATGGTAAAAAAAATGATTTTTTTATCCCAAATGTTTAATTTCACAAGGGATAGCAAAAGATAAATGAACCCCAAAAATGTGTTACTCAATTTTTCCTTTTGGTTGTTAATTTTCCCCCTGTTTGTCGTTACTTACCTGGTGTGTTGCTAGTGCATTGGTGAGATCTAATGAACTCCACCTGCCCCTCACTAGTCAGTGCTACTATAGGGTCCTGGTGAGGAGAGGAGGGACAGCTGCAGGTGTAGTTAGGAGGTGCCTACCTACCCCTCTCACTAGTTCCAGGGCCTCCCATTGCTTTTATGTCCCCGGTGCCCACTTTTCTTGTGCTTTTTGTTGTGTATCAGACGCACGTAGGTCTGAACGCACCTCGCCACGCTTGCTACACCCAGCAAGCGTGATAGATACATTACGTTTATCTAATCTCATAATACCAGAGTGTTATGCAGATACACGCATCTAATCCCAGTGCCTTAATACACTCCACGCCTCTAATTCCAGTGTGTGATACATTTTGTGTATCTATTCCCATAATCATTGCGTGATGCAGAGATGTGCATCTAATCCAATCACATTATACACTCAGCGCATCTAACACCAGCGCATTATACAGTCCACGTATCCAATCCCACTACATTATACAGTACACATATCTAATCTCATTTTTTGTGATACAATTTGCTGAGCCCTGTATCTAATCCCACCGTGTGTTGCAGATCACATATCTAATCCAAGAGCTTGATACACTACGTGTATCTTAGTCCAGCGTTTGATGCATACAGTGTATCTAATCTCAGATCGTAAAACACTGCCTATCAAATCCCAACACGATACATTGCAACTAGTTAGTCCAAGAATGCAATACACGCTGCTCATCTAATCCCAGTGAGAGATACACTTTGCGCACCAAATACCATAATACCAGAGCATGATGCAGAGAGTTTTCAAATGCCCAGAAGGGGAGGGGTGACGTCACACACGTGATCAGAATCCGCCCACATTTACAGCAGTCATAATGTGAGCTAACAGTACACTAGATACTCATGGCAAATTTTAGCAATTGCTCCCCCTAGTGTTTAAAAGTGGAAAATATCAAACCTTGTTAAAAGTATATTTCACATTTTAAACCATTAAAAAAATGTTAACATTTAAAAAAACTAAATAAATAAAACTAAATAAATAAATAGTATTTTACATTTCTTCAATTGATGCAATAAAAAAATATGGCACATTCCCGTTAAGTATTCAAAGCCCATACAGCCTTAAAGCCTTTTTCCCATAAAGCCTTTTTTATCCAAAAACGATTCTGCCTCTCTCTACGTGAACAGCGCCATTGGTTACCCTATTTTATTTATATTTTAGGTATTTCTTCTCCAAATGGCGTTTTTTACAAGCGCCCAGGATTTTGGGTTGAGCTACAGCTGACATACCAAAGTTTGGTTTGGAAACTATGTTGTACCTGGTAGTAACACATCGCAAAAAAAGTCAGTATAATACCTTACGCCTTTGATGATTTTGCCATTATCATTAATTTTGGAAGGATATCAGCACTATGGAGAGTTCTGTGTTTCTCCTTTTTCATTAGGTTTAATTTTTGAACATCATGCAGAAAAACTTTCAAAAAGGAATGTACAGTTACAGCCCCTTTCACACATCAGTTTTTTGCCATCAGTCACAATCTGTTTTCTCGATGGATCGACGGATCCGTCTCAGATTGTGGCTAAAGTTATGCGACTGATCCGTTTTTCGACAGATGCAACTAGCTGGGGGCTAAATAATAAATTGGAGCATGCTCAGTTAAAAAAAACGGAATCCATCGCCGGATTCCGTCATTTGACAGATTACGACGGATCTTGCACCCATAGGCTTCCATTCTACCAAACGACGGATGGCGACATATCCGTCACTGTCTGTTTTTTCGACGTAGACAAAAACGTTACTGTGGACGGTGTCTCCGTCCAACAGACAAACATTTTTCGATGGATCAGAAACGTGAGGCCATCCGTAGCTAATACAAGTCGATGAAAACTAAAAGGATCCAGCGGCATTCGTCGCCGGATACGTTTTTTTTCAAAATTCGACGGATTGTGACTGATGGCAAAAAACTGATGTGTGAAAGGGGCCTAAATTGGTGGCTTTCCTGAAGAAGACGTGAGGCTTCCTTTGAAACGTGTTAAAATAAACCACCTTTCATCTCATTATTTTCCAGCAGAGCAGAGACAACCACATTGTTCTTTTGGTCCTGTTTGGATAACAATGACAATGAGAAATAACACAGGAAAAAAGTATTGAACACACGTCGTTTACTGAAATTTATTCTATACTTTGTATAAAAGCCTTTGTTGATGATGACAACATTAAGATGCCTCCGTCATGGCGAAACTAATTGCATGCGTTCCTCAGGTATGATTTTGGTCCATACTTCCACACAAACACTCTTCAAATCCTGAAGGTTCTGTTGGCTCCTTCTATAAACTCTGAGCTTTAGTTCCTTCCATGAATTTTCTATTGGATTCAGGTCAGGTGATTGGCTGGGCCATTCTAGCAGCTTTATTTTCTTTCTCTGAAACCAATTGAGAGGTTCCTTGGCTGTGTGTTTGGGATCATTGTCTTGCTGAAATGTCTACTCTCTTTTCATCTTCATCATCCTGGTGGTAGATGGCAGCAGATTTTTATCAAGAATGTCCATTTGTCCATTCATCCTTCCTTCAATTATATGAAGTTTGCCAGTGCAGTATGCTGAAAAACAGCCCCACACCATGGTGGTCCCACCTCCATACTTTACTGTTGGTATGGTGCTTTGGGGGTAATATGCAGTGCTTTTTGGTTTTCAAACATGGTGTGTATTATGGCATCCAAACAGTTCAATTCTGGTCTCATCTGACCAGACTATATTCTCCCAATATTGTCTAAATGTTGCTGAGCAAACATTAAATGCACGTGAACATGCTTTTTGTTCAGCAATGGAGTCTTGTGTGGTGTGCATGCATGCAGGCGGAGTTGCCAACTTGAATTTTTTTTCTGGACAGCTTATAAAAAAATAAAAAAATCACAGACATAGTTTTCTAACAAGCTTGTAAAAAATTAACAAATCATTATGATTATAAGTGATACATGCCTCCAGCCCACACGTCTGATATGAAGACATCAGCTGCATTCACTGTAACCTGTGAAGTGATGATAATTACAGTAAAAATAATCTACATACAGTAAAATTATTCAGCTTCAACAAAAACAGACACCTTACATTTTTTTATGGACAAGGCAAAAAAGTGCCCTATTTTTATGGACTGTCCTGGAATTTCTGTACAGTTGGCAACCCAGCATACATGCCAAAAAGATTGAGTTCTCTCTTATTGTTTTCTTTGAAGATAAAAGGTATCAACCACTGAGGACTCTCAGTTTAAACAATTTTTTTTCTTTAAAAATAAACTGCAGGTTCCAGGTCTTTCTGTAGGTCTCCACAGGTGATTCTTAGCTCTTGGACAACTCTCCTGATTCTTTTCACTCTTCTGTCTTACATCTTGCGGGGAGCACCTGGTCGTGGTTGGTTTATGGTGAAACGTTCTGTGCACTTCTGGATTATGGTCCCAACAGTGCTCAATGGAACCTTCAGTAGTTTAGAAATTCTTCTGTAACCAATGCATCAAATGTTTTGCGATAATAAGGTTGTAAAGGTCATTAGTCAGCTTATTGGTTTTACCCATCATGAGATATTTCTTGTGTGACATTCTGGCAATGACAACTTTTTATAGGTCATCAATAAAACCAGCTGATATTATTTTTCACTAAGTGGCAGTATTGCTTTGTAATTACTAATACATTTCAGCTGGTGTCATCACTTTCCTTGGTTTTTTGCACCTTTCTTTCTTCATATTGAATACTTTTTCCCTGAGTAATTTCTCATTATTACACATCACTAAATTTACTTAGAAAATTGATTATATGTTCAATGCTTACTTCACTAGTTGTATCTAAACGCATCCCTCAATAAACATTTATACCATATTTAAAAAAACATGTTACAAAACAATGGATAATGCTATTTACTATGCACAACCAAAGTTAATTTTCTGCAACAATATTCGGAAGGAACATTGTGTGAAAATATACACAGTAGGAAAATTAATTACCTTTGTTCTATACTGCTGTGTCCACTCCACTGCCCAGGCATATATACTTAAGTAGGTAAGGCCTCCAATAGACATACTAATGTCAGTCGATATCGATGGGTCCAGACTACACTCTAATGTGTATGGGAGCTTTGGCCGCCATACAAATTAGATGGCAGTCAGCCAGCTCACTCATACCCAGATATGTCTTCAGGAGACAATATGATTGGCAATCCAAAATCGGACATGGCATATTAATATTTTCGCTCACAATAAATTGTCATAAAATGTATTGAACAGCTTGAGCTATAGCTAACATTTATTTCTGTGTAATGGACATGAAAATTAATTCTGCCATTTAGTAAAGTGGAAGGAGAAGGAGAATAGGGCTCCAGTAGCCCTTACAATGGCTTACTAGTGGAGGACACAGCGGGTGGGAAGGTCATTTAGCTTGGACAGAAACAGGGTGAAATAACAAAAAACATCCCAATTATTATGATGCAATGAGCTTGACTCAATGCTTGAAGGCCAGTTTTTAGGAAAATGGACCAACTACAAATTACTTTGCAAATACAAGGAAGTAATCGTGTATGTATACATGCATGGTATGTTTTTTATAAATGTACCTAATTTGAGTAATGAGAAATTGTAGGAAAAGTTTCAACACAGACATATGAGTATAGGTATGTTTACAATCCCAACAGCCAAGACTATTGTATGTAAATAGCCAAGTTGATCAGTTTTGTCCTACCATAAAAATGGCTTTCTCCCAGACATGGCTGCAATAACAATGAGTCCATTGCTACAGTACATAAGGACAGTGTACACAGTGCATTCTGCTAACTTTCTCTAATCTCTGAATTGTAACCGCATTTTAATGGAGTGGATCTGAAAGTACAATGGGAAACGGAAGGAACAGAATTCTCATATCATAGATATGTTACACCTAGCTGGAGGAAGTAAAGCAATCCCCTAATATATTCCTATCACCTAGATTCTTCATGAAAAGCACTGTAAAGGTCCTATCACACACATGAGATCGCTAACGAGATCGTTGCTGCGTCACCGTTTCTGTGACGCAGTAACGATCTCGCCAGTGATCTCGTTATGTGTAACACCTACCAGCGATCAGGCCCCTGCTGCGAGATCGCTAATCATTGCCGAAGGGTCCGGACCATTTTCTTCAAAGGTGATGTCCTGCTGGACAGGACACATCGCTGTGTTTGACACCTAACAATGACCTCCTAACAGGGTCCCACCGCTGCCGAGATCATTATACAGGTCGCTCATCGTTGGTAAGGTCTGACTGTGTAATATCTCACCAGCGGCCTCCCAGCGACTTACCAGCGATCCTTATCAGGTCGTATCGTTTTCGGGATCGCTGGTAAATTGTTAAATGTGACGGGGGCTTAAGGGCTCATTCACGCGACTTTTTCAGTCTCAGGCAATCTTTAAATAAGCAGACTACACACGCACAGCACTAGGACCAATGTTAGTGAATGGACCAGTGCATTTTTTGTTTGCTTGTTTTACTGACTGATTCTCAGTGTTAAAAAAAAAAATCACATTGTCCACTAATTTCTTCCGTGTGTAGGGTGACGCTTACACATTCAAGTCTGTGGGTGTGAAAAAAAATGGCTGTCGTAGAAAGCCAGTGCAGCATCCGTTCTTTACAGATACATAAGAAACTATATAGTGTCCTGTAAATTTTTAATAATTGTGGCTGGATTTTTCTTTGATTAGACATGATGACAAGAGAGAAAAAAATTGTCCTGAGTTTTCTGGATCAAAATGATTATTTATTTATTTTTTATATAGCCGAGTCAACCTGGCCTAATAGTGAAATGGAAAGGCTGAGCTCTAGCATATCCCTGAACAGGAGGGATGTCATGACATATTAATGGACTGTACCAGATCCTCTCCTTTCTTCTAGTCACTCCCTACTAAAAACAGTAATATAAGTATATTAGAGACTGAAAAGGCAAACGTTCAATGTAATCCTTGTAGAAAATCTCAGATAGCACTCTGTGGTTACAGATAAGTGACCTGCTAAGACTCTGACATCCAGGAAGCTGCACATTGTTATGTACCCGAGCATGTACATGAGTAAGGTTGTGCCCTGGATCTACATCTTTAAAATTAAGGCTCTCATTACAATGAAAAAAGAAATAGTGACTGTCCCCCAGCAAGTGTTCCCGAGCTGACATTGTGTGTCTCCAAAGTTATTATGCCCTTAGAAAACACTTCCACAGTTTAGGAAGCCTATTCTCATTGCTTGATTTGCAGCTGATAGGAGCTTAAGTGTCAATACAGGATCTTACAAATGGGGAGGAAATCATTATTGGCATTCTGTAGATACAGGTAAGACACAAAAGCTTTGTCTAAAAGCAGGCTGTAAAGGCCCCTTTAGGGGTGCTTCACACACAGCGAGCTCACTGCCGAGATCGCTGCTGAGTCACGCTTTTTGTGACGCAGCAGTGACCTCATTAGCGATCTCGCTGTGTGTGACACTGAGCAGCGATCTGGCCCCTGCTGCGAGATCGCTGCTCGTTACACACAGCCCTGGTTCGTTTTCTTCAAAGGCGCTCTCCCGCTGTGACACACAGATCGATGTGTGTGACAGCGAGAGAGCGACAAATGAAGCGAGCAGGGAGCAGGAGCCGGCGTCTGACAGCTGAGGTAAGCTTGTAACCAAGATAAACATCGGGTAACCAAGGTGGTTACCCGATATTTACCTTAGTTACCAGCCTCTGCAGCTCTCACGCTGCCTGTGCTGCCGGCTCCGGCTCTCTGCACATGTAGCTGCAGTACACATGGGGTTAATTAACCCGATGTGTACAGCAGCTAGGAGAGCAAGGAGCCAGCGCTAAGCAGTGTGCGCGGCTCCCTGCTCTCTGCACATGTAGCTGCATTACACATCGGGTTAATTAACCCGATGTGTACTGTAGCCAGGAGAGCAAGGAGCCAACGCTCAGTGTGCGCGGCTCCCTGCTCCCTGCACACACAGCTAAGCGGTGTGCGCTGGTAACTAATGTAAACATCGGGTAACCATACCCGATGTTTACCTTAGTTACCAGTCTCCGCAGCTTCCAGACGGCGGCTCCGTGCAAGCGCAGCGTCGCTTGCACGTCGCTGCTGGCTGGGAGCTGTTCACTGGTCGCTGGTGAGATCTGCCTGTTTGACAGCTCACCAGCGACCATGTACCGATGCAGCAGCGATCCTGACCAGGTCAGATCGCTGGTCGGATCGCTGCTGCATCGCTAAGTGTGAAGGTACCCTTACACACTTAGACTTTCTAGCGATCCCACCAGCGATCCCAACCTGGCCGGCATCCCTACAAAGTCTCTGGTGAGTCGCTGGTGAGCTGTCAAACAGGCAAACCTGGAAAACGACGCAACAGCGATACGGACCTGCAGAACGACCTAGCTAGTCATTGGGGACGTTGTAAAGCAGCTTTTTGAAATGGAAGTCGCTAACAAAGTTGCTGTAAAGGCCCCTTTACACACTGAGACTTTCTAGCGATCATGCTGCACAGCAGGAAACAAAGGACCAAAGAATGGTCCTGAGAGATTTGTAGCGATCAGCAACTTCACAGCAGGGGCCAGGTCGCTGATGTGTGTCACACACTGCAATGTCGCTGGGGAGGTCGCTATTACGTCACAAAACTGGTGACGTTACAGCGATGTCGTTTGCGATGTTGCAGTGTGTAAAGGGGCCTTAAGAGACTACCACCGCTCTGTGTGATATATGACAATTAGAACCAAGATTGGATACAGATCACACCTTTTACCGGGTCACCAAAAATGGAAACCCTTGTATATTCTTGGAAACAAATATGTATTTATTCTTTCAAATTTACAGTTTGTATTATTCCCACAGTTCTATTTCATGGATCACCATCAATACCTAGTTTCAGTGAGGTTACAATGTTCTACAATCAGAGAGGTACATTTCCTATTCTTTAAAAAAGTATAACAAAGCAAATGCGTAATTGTGCCATATACCTTATCCAGATGTGGATGACAGCTAGAGGTGATCAGCTTCTCCTGGAAACTACAAAAAAAAACAAAAAAACACTTTTTCTACATCATACGATCAACGTTAGAACTACACATAAGTCTAATTAATGTAAACCTTCACGTTGAATTGAAACATAACTATTCTGAGCTGTGATCCTTAAGAATTACCAAACAATTTGTGATTGCAATCATTTTCAAGAAGAAACTGAGTATTATCTGACAGAATTGCAGGGGTGCCAATACTTTTGGCCAGCACTGTATAAGGTGACTCCTGCTGCCCCAGCCACAGTCAGCATGAATAAGACAGGCTCCATCATTACAAGTATATATGTCATAAGATTTCAACACTAAGAAGGGAATGATGAAAATTCGGAGAATCACAGGATGGACAGACATGTTAATTATATGCAAATTAGGAAAAAAGAGAAACTCATTTCAAAGCATGTTGAATTTCACAGTATCAAGTAAGAGGGCCACAAGTAGGAATCCATGCATTTATACTCCTTGGCTGAAATCAATGAGGTTAATTATGGTTGTGGAAAGAATGTTCTGCCACACTGAATGCACTTGGGCACACAAATCATCAAGATCCACTGCTGGAAGCTCCCTTTTCAATTCCTAAACTAAAATGTCCCAGATGTGATCAAGACAGCTGTGGAGATGCTGCAGGTTATGGTAACATGTTTAGGCCAAGCAGTCTGCTTACAACAGAACAAGCAGCATGCGGCCTGGAGATGTAGTGTTGAAAAACTGGTCCTGGTACACTTGTACGTACAACTTGTTCCAAATCAATGTACAGCAGAGTGGTTATTGTACCTGGAATAAATACTAGAGAAGTCTGGCAACCGTACATCATGCCACCCCACATCATAATCCAGAAACAGTGTAATGCATAATCTCTCATAAAAGCCTCTTTGTGGACTTAAACAAGTGGTTTTCAATTGGAAAGCAGAAGCTAGAATGAGGCAATGGAGACTGGAATGAAGGTCTATCCTCTTCAGCAAAGAGTCCTACCCGCTTTTGTCTTGGACACAATGATAGCCGGAGATTAGTCTGGAGATCACATGGGAAACACCATCAAGAGGACTTTATACAGGTCCCACTCCCAGGATTATAGTGTGAGGTGGAAATATGTATGTTTGCCGGATCCCAATAGTTTTTATTCCAGTACACTAACAGATCGGCATTACATAGATAGGTACCAGTGGTATGGGAATTTCTCTAAAATTTCCAGGAGCCATATTTCAATAGAACAAAGCCAATCTGCATGTTACTGGTTGTAACACCCATACTGGCATCCCAGCGCTAACCTTCCCCCGCTTCAGTGGCAGGGGATGTTGCTTCTCTCACCTGCCAGGCTGCCCTGCATTGGCTGCCCCATCCTTGGTTCATGCTGCTGTCCCTTGGGGCCTGCACACATCGCTCAGGCTTCCTGGGAATGCCCATAGGGTGTGCACATGGCCACGCCCTTTTTCTTAAAGGACCAGTACACCCTGGCAAAGAAGTGCCTCTTAGGTCAACTGAGAGGTTTCAGCCATTTAAAGCACCTTTCCCTTTAGGGAAGTGCCTGGGCAACTAGTTCCTAACGTTGCTAGTTCTCAGATCCCAATGTGCTGCTGCTGTCATTGTGTTGTATTCTGCTGCTGATTGGTATCTGTGTTTCAGTGTGTTACCGGTCTGCTGCAACTATCCACGCCAGCCGTCTACCACAATATCCGATGCCACAAGTGTCCACATCAGCCGTTGCTACCGCATCCATCCCGGCAGAAACCACGACACCGGCTGCTACTACAACCAGAGACTGTATTGTACCCGTGGCGCCAGCTCCCGAGGTACCGCAGATCCCCTGGGGCTGCCCTCTCCGACTGCTTACCAGCATGTGTACCTATTGCCACCACCGGTGACTTTAATGAATACTCGGCGGCTGCTCCAGTTCGCACCTCCAAGCAGGTGAACGATATATTCAGTCCCGTGGACCCACTAATCCTGTGTTCGCTCCAGCATAACACTGGTGCTACTGTGAGCAGTCCGTGTGATCTAAATGAGCTAACATTACCTGAGCATCTACAGACTTGTCTCCCATCGACCATATCTGAGATTTCATTGGTCGGCAATTGCAAAAGAAATTGCCAGAAGCGGATGTTGATGACTTACATGATCTTGAGGAATGTTTAGCATGGCAGAACATTCCTTTAACCAACTATTAATATTGATAACATACAAAGGCATGTATTTCTGTGCATGGCACTCATACTGAATACTAAATAAATCAAGATTTTTTTAAAATGTTATTTCCATTCTTTTCTTCATTTGCCTATCATTATTAATATGTCTATCAATCCTGTGATTTCCAAAATTCCAGTACATTTCTTTCTTGATGTTGCAATTTCAATATTGAGGAGTGTATATATGGTTGTCTAAAACTCTGCGTCATTTCAAATAAACCATATTATGAACAGAAATGGGGGAACAAGTTGACTGACCAAACCAGTCAGGGAGGGAAGAGTCTGACTGGTTTCTCCAGCACAGCGCTGCTTGATGCAGAGATCTCTCCCCAAGATTTACTGACCGATCAGAGAGTGGGGTCCGCTGTAATTGACATCTCTTGCCATGCTGGTCAGCAATCGGTGACTGCTGCTGGCACAGAAATGTCACGGTGCATTTATAGAGTGACAGTTTAAATCAATGACGGACATAGCATGTTACGATGGAGGAACTGACACCTGCACATGATGTTCTATGTGTGTCATGGGGGTGTTACAGGGTTAGCTTATTTAAAAAATAATATATATATATATATATATATATATATATATATATATATATATATATATATATATTGTCACGCTCCCCGGGTCCCCTGTCCAGCTCCCCGGCTCCCCTGCCACGCTCCCCGGCTTCCCTGGCTCGCTCCCCGGCTCCTCTGTCCGGCGTCCCCCGCTCTCCAGCCTCCAGGCCTCCTCACCTATGATCCCCAGGCGTCCCGGTCCCCGCTCCCAGCGTCCGCCGGCAGCTTCTCTCCAGCCCGGCTCCCCTGCCTCCTGTTCGACGCTCCCTGCCCTGGCTTCTGGCACCCGGGCCTCGCGCATGCGCATTAGGGCGCGCGCGCGGTCATTGACCCTTTCTTAAAGGGCCAGCGTCCACAGACAGGAGATTGAACACACAGGTACAGGGTATAAAGGGGTTTAATGTCCAAGTGGGCGGGGCCTGTTTTTCTTGTTTCCTAAGCTAGGAGTCAGGTCTCCTTGTCTCTGTGATATACTCACCTATCTCTCTTCTAGAGCCGCTCCTGCCTCGCCATCCGGTCCTGCCGATTCCCGAACCCCGAACGCTGACTATCTGCCATCCCGTCAGTCCGTACCATCTTTGATCCCTGTGGTGATCCATCCTCTCGCTCCATCGGTTCCGGACTCTGCCTGACAACATCTCGGCCTCCGAACCTGAGCTCCGTCACCCGGACTACCATCAGTGACTCCGTGGTCCCAGGGACTTCTGCTTTCCACTCTTTTGCACGGACTGTCCTGCTACCTGTAGTGCTCCGGCTACCGGACCCCTTGCCTTCAGTAAGGTGTTCGGCCCAGTGGATCCACCTCCTGGGTCTACCCGTCCACCTGGCCCTAACATATATTATATATATAATATATACATACATACATACATACATACAGTGCCTTGCGAAAGTATTCGGCCCCCTTGAATTTTTCAACCTTTTCCCACATTTCAGGCTTCAAACATAAACATAAACATTTTAATGTTATGGTGAAGAATCAGCAACAAGTGGGACACAATTGTGATGTGGAACGAAATTTATTGCTTATTTTAAACTTTTTTAATAAATAACTGAATAGTGGGGTGTGCAATATTATTCGTCCCCTTTACTTTCAGTGCAGCAAACTCACTCCAGAAGTTCATTGAGGATCTCTGAATGATCCAATGTTGTCCTAAATGACTGATGATGATAAATATAAGCCACCTGTGTGTAATCAAGTCTCTGTATAAATGCACCTGCTCTGTGATAGTCTCAGTGTTCTGTTTAAAGCGCAAATAGCATCATGAAGACCAAGGAACACAACAGGCAGGTCTGTGATACTGTTGTGGAGAAGTTTAAAGCAGGATTTGGTTACATAAAGATTTCCAAAACTTTAAACATCCCAAGGAGCACTGTGCAAGTGATCATATTGAAATGGAAGGAGTATCATACCACTGCAAATCTATCAAGACCCGGCCTTCCATCCAATTTTCATCTCAAAACAAGGAGAAGATTGATCAGAGATGCAGCCAAGAGGCCCATGATCACTCTGTATGAACTGCAGAGATCTACAGCTGAGGTATGAGAGTCTGTCCATAGGACAACAATGAGTCGTACACTGCACAAATCTGGCCTTTATGGAAGAGTGGCAAGGAGAAAGCCATTTCTGAAAGATATCCATAAAAAGTGTCGTTTTAAGTTTGCCACAAGCCACCTGTCAGACACAACAACGAGGTGGAAGAAGGTGCTCTGGTCAGATGAAACCAAAAATCAAACTATTTGGGCACAATGTCAAACGATATGTTTGGCGTAAAAGCAACATAGCTCATCACCCTGAATACACCATCTCCACTGCCAAACATGGTGGTGGCAGCATCATGATTTGGGCCTGCTTTTCTTCAGCAGGGACAGGGAAGATGGTTAAAATTGATGGGAAGATGGATGGAGCAAATACAGGACCATTCTTGAAGAAAACCTGTTGGAATCTGCAAAAGACCTAACACAGGGACAGAGATTTGTCTTCCAACAAGACAATGATCCCAAATATAAAGCAAAATCTACAATGGAATGGTTCACAAATAAACGTATCCAGGTGTTAGAATGGCCAAGTCAAAGTCCAGACCTAAATCCAATCGAGAATCTGTGGAAAGAGCTGAAAACTGCTGTTCACAAACACTCTCCATCCAACCTCACTCAGCTCAAGCTGTTGCAGAGAAAGAATGGGCAAGAATGTCAGTGTCTCGCTGTGCAAAACTGATAGAGACATACCCAAAGCGACTTGCAGCTGTAATCGCAGCAAAAGGTGGCGCTACAAAGTATTAACTTAAAGGGGACAAATAATATTGCATGCCCCAATTTTCAGTTATTTATTTTTTATAAAAGTTCACCATAACATTAGAATTTCTATCTTTATGTTTGAAGCCTGAAATGTGGGAAAAGGTTGAAAAATTCGAGGGGGGCGAATACTTTCGCAAGGCACTGTATATACTGTGTATATATATATATATATATATATATATATATATACATACATACATACACACAATATATATATATATATATATGTATATCTATGTTTGAACTTGAAATTTTATACTGACCAAATAAATTAAATATGTTTTTTCTTTTATTTTTTCAATTGCAGATGCTAGAATTATCCATATCAACCTATCAACGCCAATATCCATGCACCACACCCACCAAGCTACTGATACCCTGAGGTGGTGTTTGGATGAATTTGTTTTTTTCTACATAGGGAAACACCTGTCAGTAAAGCAAAGACAACCAGGTGATGCCAGTGGAATAGTCGAGGTGGTTTTGCCAAGCACAGTTCTGACTGATAGCTTTCTCACTATGTGTGTATCGGGAGAGCCCTGTCAATTAAGCAGAGCCAGGAGGAAAGAACCTGATAAGCCCCCATTGACTAGTCTGCTTAGTCCTCGTTCCCAGCTATCTGTTCAAAGCATTTTCTTGGAAACAATGTAAAGCACAGATATTTTTAACTTTGGAGCCTGTCTGATTCATACTGCAAAAATCACCAGGGTCCCTTTATGTATTAAGAAATTGAAAGATACACCTGACCTTGAACTTTTTTTTTTTTTTTCCAAAAGGCAGGCATTGCTATAAGGTATTAAAAGAATATATACTTAACATATGCTAGTCTTATGGTCTCCACATGGAGTGAAAATGATAATGACCCTTTCTTCCTTCACCTTGTGCTCAAGGCTTGTAACAGGCTGTAACGGTCAGTAACATGACATCATCAGTGGGTGTTCAATAATTGGCAAACAATTCCAGAAAACTCACCGCTGCAGAAGCAGAGGATGTATATAAGAGGTTCATGAGTCAATGAATAAAAAAGGGGTGATAAGTGACCCTGGACTAAAGGGAAGGTAATCTAGCCTCATAGAGATCTTTGGGCACCTATGGACTATAAATCAGTATTACCTATCTCCCTGGACCTCTAAGATTGGAGAACAGTGGAGTCATCTCTATTGGATCTTTTGAAAATACAAGGACACTACCTCAATCTAAGCCCCGGACTCTAAGATATGTAATTTTTGAAAATGTATATTTATATGAAGAAATTGTTTGTTTACATTGGTCCCATATGATAACTTGTGAAAGGAGAAATCTGTTCGGTGGTCCCCTTCCCCTATGAATAAATAGGGTAGAAAATTATAAGGATAGCCACACAGGTATATGGACACCACTATAAATAGGTACCTCATATAGGTCCTCTCATTTGAGTAGAAAGAAGAGGTAGGATAATGATTGATCCATAGGACTAATCTTGGTGTGAATTTTATTATTGTATGTTTGAACACTTATTCACCTTTTTGGTTTTTTTCTATTTGGGGTGGAATTACTTACCTTTTAACTGAATTTAATAAAGGTGTATTTTAATTATCTACAGCTTTTTTATATTTCTGTGAGCATAACTTGGACCTGGAAATGATCTAGTAATAAATATACCGTAGTTACTCAACCTCTTACCTAGTATTTTTTTGGGGGGGAGAAAGAGGGGCAACTCCTTTGATCAACACAGAATTCTGAACATATTTAGGTTTAAAAAAAAAAAAATGTATGGTCACGTCAGTGGCTCGTGGAGGCTGTATGCAGGAGTAGACACAAAGTAGAGGGCCCCTGTGCAATAACAGTACATGGACCTATTGCTCATCATAATATACTTTTCTATTTGCAGGTGGTAGTGGGCCCCTTATCGCTTGGGCCCCTGTGCGGCTGCACTGGTTACACCAACAATGTGTCCATCCATGGCGGTATGTGTTCTTTAGTAAGAAGCCATACAGCTTCCACGTATTGCTGCATAGCACTTCCATACATATGGCATCCAATAGAGCGTGCCATGAGTTATTTTTTACTAGATTAAAAAAACTGAAGCACAAACTCGTACAATTGAGGGCTCATGCCAATGTTCTGCTGTGAATAGGCTGTTGCTTTGTCATTCTGCACTGATGTTTTAGGAAATTTCTAACATGTTTCAGTCCTGGGAGTCGTAATTGTGACCTATTTAATGAACTATTTAATAATGGCACTGTGATTCCCTTTTCAGTATGGATTTGCGTGAGGAGCATTGACTAAATAACTCAAACAATCCTTTCAAGATTAACCAGCTGCGTGGGCTTACACTTGACACCCTCCTTGCCACCATTCCTGCAGAGTGTCATTCACTCCCGCAGCTTGTCTACACATACACTTTGCCTCCCTTCTTTTAAAGCCACTGTTACCAATTTACCCCTCGCCGCTCTGCTTAGTCCCTGCAGATGTTTTGAAGTCCTTGCCAGCCCCCTGCCGCTGAGGGTATACTGCTGTTCAAATGGCCGTAATCTATTAGACAATATTTAGCTACAGATCCCACCGTGAAGGTTTCAGATTGTCTGCTGAAGAATTTCACATGGGTATATCCAGTTTTCTAGGACTGAACAGTTCCCTTTTTCCTTGCCTTGTTTTATTTTGTTTGTCACTTTGGTTTTTGAGGGTCCAAAATGTATTTTCTTTATTATGCAGGTTATATCATACAGATACTATATGAAGGGTAAAGATTTACTGTTGGATCAATAATCGATATTAAGATACAAGGGTGGCACAATGGTGCATGCAGTGCTCTGGATAAATGCAGTGCTCTGGATAAATGTAGTGCTCTGGATAAATGTAGTGATGGTCCATCATGTCATGTGGTCACCTCAACATGTTATTTGCTCCATCTTAAATCCAAGAATGAGGACTCCTTTTACTTTACAGCTCCCTGTAACATTAGATGTTATCACCTATCCATAGGTCAGGAGATAGCTTGTGTTTGGTGGGGTTGCCGGGTTCCTCACCCAGCCTGTGTCCAGGATATGTCTAAGCTGGGAATAAACCTTTACAAGTTTTCCCACCTAATGTTTTCATAGCAAGAGCAGAACCTTCTCTTAGATATTAAAGGATCTAAGTGGTTTGTTGGCTAATATACAATTTCACAAAAAAGGTGAAATATTATTATGGAAACATATTAGGAGTTTTGTTCGGGTGGAGTCTGGGCGTAGAGTCAAGAGCTGCCCTCTACTGAAGCTGAAGTCGATGCTTTCGGCTCAGTGTTGCTGCCCTTTTACTTTAGTGATCATGGTGGTGTAAAAACTTGGATCCCACCAAAACTTTCCTGATGACAGCTTCCCTTTACGTTTTAGAGATAACCATTTTCAAATCCATGTCTATTCAGGAAGTAGTAACAAAGCAATATCTGTACAATAATATTTTACCTAAATATCAGAGACCAAAGCTTGCTCTAATTGATTCCATTAACTATTTAGCTTCAGCGCACTGGCTCCTGTTAGTCCCTCCTCCCCCCACGACGCAACAGACGGATTGTGGCAGGTTGACATGGAAGCCTGCCGCCTAATAAAAGGCCACCATGGTAGTCAACTTTATCCACTTCCAAAGTGCACACTTTGGGTGGCCTTTAAAAGGAGGATGTAATTTTGCTTACAGTATATACTGCAATACCATCACAGGTTCAACACCTCTAAAAGGACTAAAAAAATGTGATTTTTTTTTTTCTTTTTTTTTCCCACTGTTTACATAGGAAAAAAAAATGTACAAGTTTGACATCACCATTGTCGTACTGACCAGTAGAATCATGTCGCGAGGACTTTTTTATCACACAAAACAAAGCCTGTAAAAGCCATGGTAGAATTGCAGGTTGTTGCTGTTTTTCCTGTTTTTTTTCACCATTGTATAGCACTTGGAATTCTTTTTCCGTCTTTCAGTAGATTATATTTTAAAGTGAATAGTGTTTTTCAAATCTACATCTTGTTCTGCTGTAATACACAAGCCCCAGTATGGCTATGTTCACGGAAAAATACACAAAGGTTCTTGGAAGAATGTAAACTTAAAGTGCATTAAGAAAAATGGTCAGTGGGAGGAAGCGGTTAAGGATAAAAGGATGACTCCGATCGCAAGCCATCATTAAAACGCATTCACACAAGAAGATTCTGAATGGATATCCTGTATATTCTCCCATGAACACAGAATAACACAACATGGTCTTCTCTACACATACATCTTGTGTGGGGATAAAACCCAGCCACAACAAAATTACTTACAAACTTTTGAAAGAAATTAGAAGAATTAGGCGACTTTCCTCCAAAAATAGCGCCACACCTGTCCTGTGGGTTGTGTCTGTTACTGCAGCTTCAGTGGAGCGGAGCCAAAATACCAAAACATAACCCATGGGCAGGTGTGGCACAGCTTCTGAGTGACAGCAGCATATATTTCCAATTCTCGACAACCATACAAACTGGTAACAAAATGAAAAATGCATTGCGTATACGTTACCTTTTTCCTGACAAACTATCAAACGCGTGTAAATCTAAAATCCCCGTTAAGTCCACCCTGGAAAATAAAAGCATATTAAAGATCATTGTAATATCATACCAACATAAAAAAGTAGGAAATATTTTACTCATTCCTTATACAGCATCACACTAGATGTGGGAATGATACAGTACAGGAGAAAAGTGAGTACACCTCACATTTTGTAAATATTGCATTATATCTTATCATGGGACAACACAGAAGATATGACACTTTGATACAATATAAAGTAATCAGTGTGCAGCTTGTGTAACGGTGTAAATTTGGTGCCATTTAAATAAGTCAATAGACAGCCATTAATGTCTAAACCGCTGGCAACAAAAGTAAGTACACCCTTAACTGAAAAAAGACAAATTGCGCCATGAAAAGAAATAGTAAAACATTTACAAATATGTGAGGGGTGTATTCCCTTTTGTGATGTACTATATTTCCAATCTTCAGTCCTTGTCCACCTTACCAACAGGCAGCATGTTTAATTAGAAAATTGCTTTTCATGCAGCTTGCACTTCTTAAATACAGAGGGAATGCTATTGACATAGCGAGATAATGAGGCATTAGATACATTGATTTTAGGTTAAAGTCATGGAAGTATGCCGTGTAAGTGGACATGACAGCCAATGCAAAAACTGATCAAACTCTGGAAAGTCCTGCCGGCGGGGTGCTAACTTACCAGCAAGTAGCCGGTTAGAAACAATATATACACAGGATGCACTGGGATTAAAGAGAAGCAGCAGACTGCTACAACACCCCATGTATATTTTAATAAACCCTTGAATAGATCTCTTGACATCAGATTATCATTGCTATCGTGCTTAGTTCCCATTAATGAAAACCTAGCTTCTGATCTACAGTTTTAGCCTGAGTTTTGCCCCAGAGATAAAAAGGGAACTGTGATGGTTACATAAAAGCATATGAACTAACAGGTCTAAAAGTGAAAAAAAAAAAGAGAAAAACTATTCTTAAAGGGAATTTATCCGCAGGATTTCACCCCCCCCAACTATATATATCCATAAGAAGCTCTTTCAAAGACAAACTCAGCAATGCCTTAACGAGACAGTGTGATCCTTGAGACCTGCAATCCTGTGGATCCTCATTACCTCATTACTATATAAATCGCACTTGTCCACATACTCAATCACACTCCAACCTCTCCACTATGGCCAAGACTAAAGAGCTTTCTAAGGACATCAGGGATAAAATTGTAGGCCTGCACACGGCTGAGATGGGCTACAGAACAATAGGCAAGAAGATTGGTGAGAAGGCAACAACTGTTAGCGCAATTTTTAGAAAATGGAATAAACTCAAGACGACTGTCAATCTTACTTGGTCTGTGGCTCTATGCAACAACTCGTCTCATGGGGTAACGATGATTTTGAGAAAGATGAGGAGTCAGCCCAGAACGACATGAGAGGACATGAAGATAGTTGGGACCACAGTCTCAAAGATTACCATTAGTAATCTACGCTGTGGATTAAAACACAGCATGATATGCAAGGACCCCTGATCATGCCAGCACATGTCCAGGCCCGTTTGAAGTTCGCCAATGACTATCTGGATGATCCAAAAGAGGCATGTGGACAGATAAGACCAAAAGAGAATTTTTTGGTATCAACTCCACTCGCCATGTTTGGAGGAAGAAAAAGGATGAGTACAACCCCAAAAAACACTATCCGAACCGTGAGGCATGGGGGTGGAAACATCATGGTTTGGGAGTGCTTTTCTGTAAAGGGGACAGGACAACTGCAGAGTGTTAAAGTGAGGATGGAAGGGGTCATATATCGCAAGATTTTGGCCAACAACCTCCTTCCCTTGGCATGGAAGATGGGTCAGGGCTGGGTCTTCCAGCATAACAATTTTCCAAAACACACAACCAGTGCAACTAAGGAGTGGCTCTCAGACAGATTAAGAACATTACGTTCAAAATGCGTCCTCCTTGTGGTCTTCCTTCGACCCTGGAATGGACTTTTTAACATGTATTTAAAATAAAGATTTATTATTTTTAAGAAAAATTCGCTTTGGATTGGCTTGCTGGAAACCTCCTCTCTGAACGTTATTTTCCCCACTGTATACATCTGAAGACAAAAAGAGGGAAGCTAGCAGTGATTGCATACGGGGCTTGCGTGATGTCTCCGTAAATGCCACACCGCTAGAATGTGTGTTGATGTCGATTTGATGTGGTGCGTTTTTTTACCAGTAGATATAGATTTGGTGTAGAAGTGTCTGCACCAAAATACTCAATGTGCACACATAGCCTAATCCTGCATTGAGTTCAATTACTTCACCTAAGGTGAGGTGACTGAGTTCAAGGAGTTAACCTCAGTTCAGTTCACCTGAGGTCACAGCTGCGGTACGTGGAAACCCCAGCTGTGATGTCAGGTGAACTCACTGATGTCACTGCTCACATCCCTGAAGCCGCAGTGATCGGTCACGTTTTCTAATGTGACCACGCACTGCGACCTCAGATGTACCAGGGTCGGGATTGTCGTGGAACCTCGTGTGGATTACTTCGGACCTACAGGGTGTTTTGGGGGTTAATAAATTGGAGAAATAGGGTGTTTTTTGAAATGAAAGGATTTTTCTGTGTGTTTTCTGTTTATTTCTTTTTGCTTATTCGATTAGTAATCGGGGGTGTCTCATAGACCCGCTCCCCACTACTAACTTCAGGCTTGATGACAACTGTGATTTTTTGACAATTCACAGCTGTCATTAACCCCTTATATTACCAAATTGTCACCACACCAGGGCAATCGGAATGAGCCAGGTAAAGAACCACAATTGTTACGTCTAATAGCTGCGCGGAAGGCTCGGTAAGTATAATTCTCCAGCTTTGCAGCTTCCTAGCCCTTACTAAGACCATTTTACAGCAAACATGTCCGGGTCCACATAGACTTATATGGGGTTCAGGCTCATGTTCAGGTTCAAGTCTGGTCTGCAAGTGGACCAAAACAATTTCAGTCTGAGACTCTTTTTCATTGGCCATAATGAGGGTGCATATTAGTGTTCACATTATAGCTTCAACACCCACATCTCTCAAGTTTTAACTTAAAGAGCATAAAAGGAATCTTTCCCTAGGTTTCTACCACCATATCTGAGAGCAGCATGATGTAGGGACAGAGACCCAGATTCCAGCATTGTTTCACTTAATAGGCCCAGTATTGTTTTTTGGTTTTTTTTTTATAAAATCCTTTTTTTTATCTGCTACAGATCTACAAGTTCTCTGAATGCTGAGCGCTGTATAACCCCCTACAACAATAATTGGTAAGCAGCTTTCTGTGTCCACTGTCCATAGGCAGAAATCTGCCAATCAGTGGTGGGGGCAAAGTTATACAGAGCTCATGAATATGGAGCACCACCTGGCAGCAGGTTTACTAGTCCTCCAGTGATAACGTAATGCTGATAAAACATGATCTAATTTTGGCAGTTCTATGCCATGAGTGGATACAGACTGGTCAAAAAATTGCAGGACTACTTAGTTTAGATGAAGCTGTGTGGAAGGAGGGCATTTCTTAAAGTGGTATTCTCAAGTTGTCTCTTGAACAGCTCAGAGCAATACAGTTTCCCTAGTCTCCTTACTTCCTGGTTGTTGTCAGAGTGGTCTCTGCTCCTTAAAGGGGTTCGCTGACAAATGTGATTAAAATAACTAAAATAGTTCAAAATATTACAAATTTGCTAAATACCTTTATTTAGCAAAAACGTACACATTATCTAATGCACTCTGACAGATTTTCAAAGATGGCAACTGCAATCTATCAGTGTGCAATCATTCTAGATTTCAGAGAAGCACTAAAACTGTCAGGCTGACTGAGATGGACGTTCATTCTCAGTCAGCTAAAGAAAGGTGTTTATCTTCTCTTTTAGTCCACTCCACTCAGTGTCCTGCCAGGTTGACTGTACACAGGAATGGGAGTTTATGACAGGACCTGATGTATGTCTGGAGTAGATGTTCTTAAAGCAGCCCATCTTTCTGCATGTCCTCTGAAATCCAGGACACCTGGCGTATTGACTCATGGCAGTTGCCATCTTTACAATCCTAACAGAGTGCATGACATGAAGTGTACCTTTCTGCTAAAGAAAGGTATTTTAAAAAAAAAAAAATTAAATGTGTATATTTTGTGAAAACCCCTTTAAGTGACAGTTCTGGTGAATAGTAGAACTGCAGTATAAGTAGAATTATAAAGCTCAGTACAAGTTCTGCTGTTACACATTGAACTATCAGTGGTTTGTTCTGCAGTGTGCACTGTTATCACAGTAGTTGCACATAGCAATAGCATTTGAAAAAGCACACCATTCAGGACAGTGAGAGCTGTGATTAAAAAAGCAGCTGTGATTTTGCAAGATTTATTACAGCAGCTCTTCAGAAGATGAGGGGGAGGGAGGTATCAGTCAACTGCTGTATAAAAATCAATGGGCTGGAGAGAGCTGACTTGGATGTTAAGAGTTAACCATTTTCCTGTAATTAAGCTACAGAGTACACTTGGCCAGGGAATGAAGAATAGATAGCCAAAAAGAAAGGCTGTTATTGCAGGAAAATTTGCAAGCTGTCTAACTAATTAAAGGGGTTGTCTAATCTTAAACTATAAGTCTGCAGTCACTCTATAATGTCAATCTATGTGACTGCAGACTTGAGACTCCTCACATCACACATACTTCGTGCTGTGAGGATTCACCAGTCCTGGCTGAGTCCTGGGCAGTCGTGTAACCACAAGTATGTGATATGCTAAATTCCAGCCAAATTCTGACTTAACTGTTTCCGGCCTTGCATATCGGGATTCTGCATATCTCATACTCGGGGTCACATGACCGCCTGCACCCAGTGCCGGGACCTGACAACTCTCACAACGTACAGTGCGCACAATGTGAGGGTCACAAGACTGCAGTAAGGTTGGTGTTACACTTGCGAGTGCCTCGCTTATATCTCGCGTTGCATCATCCGGCATGGCTGCACACTCTCCTGACAGGAACAGGTCGATTGCATGCATCTCTATGCAGCTGAGACGCTCCTGTGAGGAGAGTGTGAGTCCGTGACGGGTGATGCAACGCGAGAGTCGCGCGAGTTACACGTGAGGCACTCGCAAGTGTGACACTGGCCTAACAGAGTGACACAGAGTGTCTCTGGACCTGACATCACCTCCCTACTAACCAGAATCCCACAATGTCTGTCTTGCTATTTCATCCTTTTTCTCTGCTTGATTCCTGAAACTGAACATGGACAAAACAGAATTCATTGTCTTTCCTCCTCCTCATTCCTCATTCAACTCCCCCACCTGACATATCCATCAATGTCAATGGCTGCTCACTTTCCCCAGTGCCACGCGCTCACTGCCTGGGAGTAATCCTAGACTCTGATCTCTCTTTCAAGCCACACATCCAAGCTCTTTTCACCTCCTCCCGCCTCCAACTCAAAAATATTTCCCAGATCCGTACATTCCTTTCCCAAGAAGCTGCAAAAACCCTAATACATGTTCTTATTATCTTCCGTCTGCATTATTGCAACCTCCTGCTCTGTGGCCTCCCTTCTAACAGTCTCGCACCCCTACAATCTATTCTTAACTATGCTGCCCGGCCAATCCACCTGTCCCCCCGCTACTCCCCGACCTCTCCTCTCTGCCAATCCCTTCACTGGCTTCCCATTGCCCAACGACTCCAGTTCAAAACACTAACCATGACATACAAAGCCATCCACAACCTGTCTCCTCCCTACATCTGTGACCTAGTCTCCCGGTACTTACCTACACGTAACCTCCAATCCTCAAAAGATCTCCTTCTCTACTCCCCTCTCATCTCCTCTTCCCACCATCGCATCCAAGATTTCGCCCGTGCCTCCCCCATACTCTGGAATGCTCTGCCTCAACACATCAGACTCTCGCCTACCTTGCCAAGCTTCAAAAGGAACCTGAAGACCCACCTCTTCCTACAAGCCTACAACCAGCCATAACCCTCAGTCTGATACAGCGCCACACAATCAGCTCTACCCTAACCTACTGTATCCTCATCTATCCCTTGTAGACTGTGAGCCCTCGCGGGCAGGGACCTCTCTCCTCCTGTACCTGTCTGTGTCTTGTACTGTTTATGATTATTGTACTTGTCCCTATTATGTATACCCCTTTCACATGTAAAGCGTCATGGAATTGATGGCGCTATAATAATAATAAATAATAATAATAATTGCAGACTTGTAGTTTAAGACTGGACAACCCTTTTAAAACAATTTAAGACCTTGACAACATCCCTTTAAAAACATGATATTGAAAAGAATAAGAGGGATGTATGTTTTATCATAAAAATATATATTTTGAATATCGCCTTTTAGCTTAGAAACTTATTGAAATAATATAACCTAAAAATAATGTGAAATTTATTGTTCGGATCTATATAATCACAGACATCCCACACAAAACTTGTAAATGTAAAATACCTGGATCTTTGCGTTTCCAAAATTTTCACAAGTCCATTTATTGACCTTAAAGAAGAAAAGAAAAATGAATTTAAGTCACAAATACATATACAGTGAAACCTCGTCAAAAGAAGGCACCATTGAAAATAAACACACCCCTTTATCTTGACCAGATTTATTGTGACCAATTTTGTAGAAAATGTGTAGTGCCAACTCAGCAACACATGGAAGGTCATACATTCAAAAGAGAAAAAAACTCCATATCTTACCAAAGAGGTTTTCAGTTTGTCATTTTACATTACGTCAGAAACTATATACTCAGTTCTTATGTGTATTTAAAGTGGATCTGTCACCTGATTTCACAAAACAAACAGTGCACATTATTAAATGAATCTTTAGACCTAACAGGGCTGGTGTGCTTACTCTGAAAATACATGTCAACATCCTTTTTGAAAAATTTTAAAATCACGCAAGAAAAACTCTCAACAAAGTTTACAAGGCTATTTAGAGATTTTCAAGTAAGGTCACCAGCCATCAACCCCTGATGACTGCTGTCTTTTCACGAAGACGGTTGAGAAGACTTCTGATGCACGGCACATTATTAGAACACAGCAGCTCATGCACTGCACCCCCGATGGACAGGAACGTTACTAACAGCATCAGGCACTGATCGGACTTCACTGCGTCTAGAGCAGGGGTGGGGAACCTTTTTTCTGTTGGGGGCCATTTGGAAATTTCTACCAACCTTCAGGGGCCGCACAAAATTATCAATGTTTAAATGACCCTGCTATATTGGGTGAAACAATTAATTAACTGGGGGCATGGGGCTGGGGGCACGCACATCACACGCGGGGCTGGGGGCACGCACATCACACGCGGGGCTGGGGGCACAGACACCACACGCGGGGCTGGGGGCACAGACACCACACGTGCGGCTGGGGGCACAGACACCACACGCGGGGCTGGAGGCACAGACACCACAAGCGGGGCTGGGGGCACAGACACCACACGCGGGGCTGGGGGCACAGACACCACACGAGGGGCTGGGGGCACAGACACCACACGGAGATTGCACACAGGATTGGGGTGATTCGCTGCACACAGGATTGGGGTGATTCGCTGCACACAGAATTGTGTGGGGGTGCACACAGGACATTGGGGGGCTGCACACAGGACATTGGGGGGCTGCACACAGGACATTGGGGGGCTGCACACAGGACTGGGTGATGGGCATCACAAAGGACTGGGGGAGGGGTGCACATAGGACTGGGTGATGGGCAGCACATAGGACTGGGGGAGGGGTGCACACAGGACTGGGTGATGGGCTGCACATAGGACTGAGGGGGCTGCACACAGGATTGTGTGGGGGTGCACACAGGACATTGGGGGGCTGCACACAGGACTGGGTGATGGGCAGCACATAGGACTGGGGGAGGGGTGCACACAGGACTGGGTGATGGGCTGCACATAGGACTGGGGGGGCTGCACACAGGATTGTGTGGGGGGTGCACACAGGACATTGGGGGGCTGCACACAGGACATTGGGGGAGGGGTGCACACAGAACATTGGGGGGCTGCACACAGGACATTGGGGGCACACTGCGCTGAGAGTTTCATGCAACTCTGGGGGAGAAGGTTTACAGAACTGGGGTTTAGGCACAAAGCATTGGGCAGGGCACATAGCAGCAGAGGGTCGGCGCTGGACTCACAGCAGCATCACCGGAGTGCAGGAGCTGGACACACTGCATCAGAAGGAGAAGGCAGGCACTGATCTCCGGAGGGCAGGGGGCGTGCACACAACGCTGGAAGCTGTGAGGCTGCTGTGGACCCGCCCACAAAGTAAGCACTGGCCGACGGGAGAACACATTGCAGCACAAACAGCAATGTGTGGATTTAAAGGGCCGGCGGCAGCAAGACCGCAGTGACAGCACCAGCACCAGCACTGCCTCCCGCGGGAATCTGCCCGGGGGCCACATAAAAGGTCATGGCGGGCCGCATGCGGCCCGCGGGCCAGAGGTTCACCACCCCTGGTCTAGAGTGTTTGACAGGAGGAGGTGGTTACCCAATGGTAAGCTGAGAGAGCATTTGTCCAAAATACTGGAACACCAACACTCAGTAATGCTTTTAAATGCCCAGTGTTAGGATAGGGACACACAAGCATATGGCATCTGGTGCGAGTGCATTGGATGAGACTCTCGCCTCCCGCTGTGCTGTGAGTGTAAGCTGAGTGAAAAGGCTTGTTTTAAAAGCCACTTTTGACTTTTAGGATTGCTACTTCCAATAGGTGTGCTAGAGTTTGTCTCCATCCTCACTGGAGGGACAATTTGAATAATTCCCAGAGGGGCATTACAGCTATAAGTCCCCTCACTGGCAGCCAGACTGGTTTGTCAGGTCTTCATAAAGTGAATAGTCTTTCCCGTGTTCCCCACATAGCTTCTCATAAGCCAGATCAGATACTCACACTTTGCACTGACGAGGGGCAATCACCCCGATACACCGTGTCTGCAAATTGGGATTCTGATCTGGCATTAAATCCTAAGTCCTATGAAAAGGCTTGTTTAAAAAGCCACTTTTGACTTTTAGGATTGCTACTTCCAATAGGTGGCGCTAGAGTTTGTCTCCTTCCTCACTGGAGGGACAATTTGAATAATTCCCAGACAGGCATTGCAGCTATAAGTCCCCTCACTGGCAGCCAGACTGGTTTGTCAGGTCTTCATAAGGAGAATAGTCTTCCCCGTGGTCCCCACATAGCTTCTCATAAGCCAGATCAGATACCCACACTTTGAACTGATGAGGGACAATTACCCCAAAACACCGTGTCTGCAAATTGTGATTCTGATCTGGCAGTAAATCCTAAGTCTTATGAAAAGGCTTGTTTAAAAAGCCACTTTTGACTTTTAGGATTGCTACTTCCAATAGGTGGCGCTAGAGTTTGTCTCCTTCCTCACTGGAGGGACAATTTGTAAGTTGAGTGTCATGCCACTGTGATCCGATCCTGCGATCGGATCACAACTGCGGAGGAAAAGGTGGGCACTGTGGAGGAGATGGAGTATTAATCTCTCCATCTCCTCCATTGCCAGCTGATGCAATTATCGCACTGCACTCCGGTGTCATCCAAGTGCAGTGTAATGTTTCACCCGCACCCATAGACTTGTATGGGTGTGAGTGAATACGGAACAGATTCCACCCGCAGCATGCTGCAACTGTTTTCTTGGTCCGATTAGGGTTGAGAAAATAATTACAGATGGGAATGGCCCCATAGAATAAAATGGGACCGAGTGTTCGACGTGTGTCATAGCCCTTATATAACATTATGGATCTCTACATAAAGCTCCCCCAGGGAACAAAAAAAAAAAGTCTGATCAAGTTTAATAAATTTTGACTTTAGCTCTTTCTTGCTACACAGTCAGTGTTTATTTCTTGTCATTAATTTTTCCATCCCTACCTCCCTGGAGCAATAACTTTTTTATTTTTCTGTCAATATAGCTGTATTTTTGGGGCAGTTGAGTTGTAGTTTTAAATGCCATCATTTAAGATATCATAAGGGGGCTTTACACGTAACGACATCGCTAACGAGATGTCGTTCAGGTCACGGAATTCGTGACGCACATCCAGCCTCGTTAGCGACGTTGTTGCGTGTGAAACGTAAGAACGACCGCTAATGATCAAAATTACTCACTAATCGTTGATCGTTGATACGTCATTCTAATCCCAAATATCGTTGCTGTTGCAGGACGCAGGTTGTTCGTCGTTCCTGAGGCAGCACACATTGCTACGTGTGACACCCGAGGAACAACACCTTACCTGCGTCCTCCGGCAACGAGGTGGGCGTCACTTTCTTTCGGCTGCTCTCCGCCGCTTCGCTTCTATTAGACGGCTACCGTGTGACGTCGCTGTGACGCCGCACGAACCACCCCCTTAGAAAGGAGGTTGTTCGCCGGCCACAGGGACGTCGCTAGGCAGGTAAGTCCGTATGACGGGTCCTAGCGATGTTGTGCGCCACGGGCAGCAATTTGTAAGTGACGCACAAACGACGGGGACGGATGCTTTCACAAGCGTGTAAAGCAGCCTATACAGCGTATTGAAAAGATGAAATTAAAAAAACAAACGTTTCTGGGGAGGAATTGAAAAAAACCAAAACCTTAGGGTTTCTTTTTTTTTTATTATTATTTCATGTATGTGGAGGGAAAGGTAAAATTTTGTGTATATTTATATATTTAGTTTAAATGTGCTTGCTAGAGCTTAGGGCTCTTTCACATGACTGTGAAATTCAGTCCGATGTTGGATCGAAATGCGATTTATGAAGGTGCACCTTGTTCCTGGACTCTCCTTGCAGACCCCAGAAATACCTTTATAAAATCCGCCGCCACATATGTAAATTAACTGTTCTGGTCGTTTGGACGTCCTTTTCTTCAGCTCCTGTCCCTCCTTCTGAAGTTGTTCGCCGTCCTCCTTTCATTATTGATGTGGGTAACGCCTCCCTCATCATCCAGGTAGTTCTGCAAAATCTCACACCTGTGCAGAGTCATTCCCAGCTTGCACAGACGCAGTTTGCTCTGCCCCATCGGGGGCAGAGCTGAAAACATAGGTGCGCTTGCGCGAGCCAGTGAGGTCTTTGCGCAGGCGCAAGATTATGGCCAGTGATGTGGATGACGTCACCTGCGTCACCCTTGTACCCAACCCAATTCTCGCACATGCTCAAAGACCTGACCGGCTCATGCAAGCACACCTATGTTTCCGGCTGTGCCCACAATGGGGCATAGCGAGCTGCACCTGCGCAAGCCGGCAATGACTTTGGTCTGCAAGGGACGTCAGGGAACAAAGTGCCCCTTCATAGAATGCAGCCCAGGAGCTGCAGAAAGTGATACTTTTAGTTCAATTCTAAAAAACACTTTAACCACCCCCTGTAACCATTTTGATGTCATTGACACTATTGACTGCAGCATCTAAGTGGTTAAACAATCACAGTTAAAGCTAGCTCTGATCTCAGCAGTTTCGGACAGGTGTCAGCTGAGTGACAACTGGCTAAATTAAGAATTATAAACAAAACACAAGCCTCAATGGTAGAATTGCTGCTTATTTTTTACAACCTCACACATCCCCAACAAAAATAAATGTAAAAATAAATGATGTTTACCTTACAACAGATCTAACTTCCTCTAGTTCTTTAACAGAGACCAAATCAGTTTTGTTGATAATTATTACATCTGCCAGCGCCACTTGCCTGCAGTGGGGAAAAGACAATGGCTGCATGTTGGTTATTTTTTTCATTAACATTGGCAGTAAAGAAAAGACAATGGCTGTATTTGGTTATTTTTTTCATTAACAGTGGCACAGCATTGGCTGCTGATAAACAGCTCACAAAGTAAACATGACTATGAAACTTTCAGCAGGCAACTTTGCATCGAGTAAAGGCCCCTTTACCCACTAACACTTTCTAGCGATCCCACCAGCGATCCGTCCTGGCAGGGATCGCTGGAAAGTCTCTACATGGTCGCTGGTGAGCTGTCAAACAGGCAGATTTGGCCAATGACCAGCGACTAGCCACCAGCAACTCGTGTAACGATGCTGCGCTTGGAAACCAGGGTAAATATCGGGTAACCAAGCAAAGCGCTTTGCTTGGTTACCCGATATGTACCCTGGTTACCAGCGTACACCGCTTACAGGCTGCCACCGCTGGCTCCCTGTACACGTAGCAAGGGTATACACTGGGTTACTAAGCAAATCGTTTTGCTTAGTTACCCGATATTTACCCTGGCTATGTGTGCAGGGAGCTAGCGCTGGCAGCCTGTAAGCGGCGGACGCTGGTAACCAGGGTAAATATCGGGTACCCAAGCAAAGCGCTTTGCTTAGTTACCCGATATTTACCCTGGTTACCAGCGTACACCGCTTACACAGAGTCGGTGCTCGTTGGTCCCTGCTGTCAAACACAGCGATGCGTGCGGCACAGCGGGAAAAAATGGTCCTGAACAACTTGTAGTGATCAGCGATCTCACAGCGGGGGCCAGGTCGCTGATGCGTGTCACACACTGCAATGTTGCTGGGGAGGTCGCTATTACGTCACAAAACTGGTGACGTTACAGCGATATTGCTAGCGATGTTCCAGTGTATAAAGGGGCCTTAACTGTGTTGTTTCTGTTAAACAAGATCCTATGGGCCAGATTCATCGTTTTGGGGTTTGTTTTTCAAGTGACTTATTTAGTTTGTGGAATTGACGTTTTTGTGCCAAATCCTTGATAATGGTGCATGTGGTTCGTGAATTTTGCTCAAAATCAAAAGTTCTCTTTTTTTTGCACCTTCTGCAAAGAGTCGCACATTCCTTTAAAATGTCCAAAATTTGCAGACAAATTTCAGGTATCCATAAAATCAGTCCAGGTGGTACGAGGGTGCGAGAGACTGGTGGACATTTGCACAAAATTGAGACTCTTTAAAAAGTCACAATTTATGAATCGTCTGTAGTGAGAAAACAAACACCTGGTCCACAATAGCGAACAGAAAGAAAAGGTGAAAACATACTAAATGAACAAAAAAAATGGTGGAAATTAAATGAAGAATTTGGTACAAATTAAAAACAGGCTGAAAACAGCAAAGAGAATGAGCAAATGCAATAATAAATCAGGCCCTATGTTTCCAGGTAAGACAGCCAAACTGTGTTTATACCGCAATACAAGTAAAGCCAAGCTTCGCACAATTCAGGTTAGTTACTCCTTAAGTTAAGGCCGATTCACGTACCTTGAGGCTTCATTTATAAGACCATCTGTTTTCTCCTCAAGTATGTGCTTTAAAAGAAGTTAAAGAAGCAGTGTCTGAATTTTTTTTATTAAAGCAGTGTTCAAGAGCAAACATAACACCTAGTACGTTACTAATGTGAACGCCCTATCCAAAAAGTTGGAGCTAAATCTAGTGTAATTTAGAGAACAGCTCTGATCTGCGAATGTGGCTCAGCTGCTTGGTAGTATGCGCAAATGATAAAGGAAAGAGTAGTTGGAAACACTCTGATAACCGGACAAGGCTACGGCTTTTTATCCCTCAAAAAGTTGATTGCTTGTAATCCTTGACAACTCTAAGCATTTACAAGAGGAAATATTCAGATTTGAAATCACTAATGCAAATCGCTGAAAGTTCTCATTGAGCTAATCATTGTAAATTCACAATTTAGTTGCTTGATAGGAATCTGTCACCTGTTTTTTTCTACCAAATCTAAAAGCAGGATAATGTATAGAGAGACCCTGATTCTAGAGATGTGTCACTTACTGGGCTGCTTGATGTCGTTTTCATAACATCACAGTTGTATCAGCAAGAGATTATCATTAGAGGACTAGTAAACCTGCTGATATGTGGTCCTCCATATTCATAAGTACTATGTAACTCCACCCCCACAACTGTATTCTGTGAACACTGTGCAAAGAACTTCCAATCAGTGGTATGGGTGGCCTTAAAGGGGTGGTTCACCCCTTTTCATTACTGGATACATCGATATAATGTTGAGAAACAAGGTTTCTCTCAAATACCTTGTGTTGCTAATTGTACCTGTGAGCGGCGCTATTGCGGTCCACTCACCCCTTCGCATGACCCACAGGCTCCGTGACCTCCGATGTTCAGTAATGTCACGCCAACTAAGGCGGGCCGCAGTCTCCCTGAGTGACTGGGCTGTGGGCGGCGTTTCATTGTTCATCATTTCACTGTAGCGCGCACGCGAGATGCTGGGCTTCGACGCTAGGCTGTGACGAGTGGTGAAAGACTGCGGTCCACCTCAGTTGATGTGACATCACCGGACATTAGATGTCACGGAGCCCGGGGGTCATGTAAATGGGGTGAGCGGACCGCAATAGCGCCGCTCGCAGGCACTATTGGTAACACAAGGAATTTGAGAGAAAACTTGTTTCTCAACATATTATCGATGTGGCCAGTAATGAAAAAGGGTGAACCATCTCTTTAAATAAAGCTCAGCATTCAGAGAACTACTAAATCTGAAGTATATAAAACAGTGATCTTATCAAAACTGTAGTATGCAGACCAGTAAGTGACACATTGCTGAAATCAAGGTTTCTGCCCCTACATCTTGATGCTCTCCGATGGAGCACCACAAATCTCCCAATCCTTTTAAATAGGAGTAGGTGACCAATATTGAATCCCAGAGACATCTTCTCAGCCACCACAGGTCCTGCAAAATGTGTACATAGCCAGGACACCATACAGCTCCACAGACCATAGAGTGGCCATTCTCAGGTATTGCCATTCAGATCCAATATACTTCAATGGGAGCATGGCCACTGCACAATGTATGGAGGGAGCTGTTATGTACTGGCACTGCATTATAATCATCACTGTTAAGCTGGGGCCACACGGGGACTACTGCGATCCACTTGCATGACACTTGGCTCGTGCTGGCAGTACGGCAGAGCCGAGTGTCATGCGTGTGTCCTTGCAACAGAGGTCCGTTCGTGCGAGCAGACCTCAGCTGCGGGGGGCGGGCTGGCACGGAGGAGGGGAGGGAGGGATTTCTCTCCCTCTCTCCTGCGTAGCCAGCTATTGCCATTCTCGCACTGCACTGGCAGTACACCAGTGTACCGCAAGTGCAGTGCGATTTTTCTCTCGCCCCATTCACTTGAATATGGCCTAAGCCACACGGCTAGAAAAACAGTGCGAGTGGAGTGCAATAAAACATCGCATTCCCCTCGGACCAATTCTAGCCTGTGTGTCAGCGCACATGAGCAATTATTTTCTCAGCCCTAATCGGACTGAGAAAACAATCGCAGCATGCTGCGATTGTAATGCGAGACTCTTTCTATCGCACCCATTCAAGTGAATGGAGCGAGAGAAAAATCGCACTGCACTCGCGGTACACCGGTGTACCGCTAGTGCAGTGCGAGAATGGCAATAGCCGGCTACGCAGGAGAGAGGGAGAGAAATCCCTCCCTCCCCTCCTGAGTGCTGGCCTGCCCCCCGCAGCTGAGGTCTGCTCGCATGAACTGACCTCAGTTGCAAGGACACACGCATGACACTCGGCTCTGCTGTACTGCCAGCACGAGCCGAGTGTCATGCAAGTGGATCGCAGTAGTCCCCGTGTGGCCCCAGCCTTAAAGGGATTGTCCAGGTTTGGCATGAAAGTGTGTAGAGACTCTATGTAACTGCAGATTTGTGAATCCACACAGTTCACGCTGTCAGGATTCTCTGGTGACGGGGGGGGGGGGGGGGCAAGTATGTGATAGACATGCTTCCAGCCACATTTCAACTGGTAGTCTGTGGCCTCACTCAATTCCCTTGTATTGAAGAAGGCCACACAAGTTTAGTCAGAATGTGGCCAGAATTATGCATCGGTGAATCCTGACAGAGCACGCTGTGCGCACTCACAAGTCAGCAGACTTTTATGCCCAATCAGGACTACCCTTTTAACAAAAGTCTTTAAGTTGGTATAGTCAATAACAATGTTACATCTATGGTCACCTTCACATTGCTGAATCTCGGACAGGGACTGTCTCCCAATTCCAGAACAGTTTCTAAAGGGAGCACTGGAGCTTTTGGAAAGCAGCAAAATCAACCCCCATATCATGAGGAAAGGTGGCAAGCAATTATGGCACTAAAATTGTATGCATTTGACTGTAATCTATTGATTTATTACTTTATGTACAGAGATTAACAAATTATTTTTGATGTGTACACTTTATATAACATTTAACATCCATATATGCCCTCTTATATTGTTGTCTTTTCTGTATATGCTTTCCAAGATCTATTTTTGCAAAACTGGCCTCGAAGAATAGCATTTATCCATCAACGAGAGGAAATAAAATATATGTATATTTTGTACATGTCAGGTCTGGTAAGAAGAAGACTGTCATGTCATGTTGTCCAATCATTTGTCTATGATGAGAAAATAAATATTTCAGATCCGTGGGTGACAGTCTCATTAGAGTGATCGCCCATGATATCAATTACCCCTTCAGTTTCAATTTAGCAATGTGCTGAGATGGTGACGTCTCTCGGAGCGGCCTGTGGTGAGCCCGGTCTGTGAAGCATGACACTCTTTAAATTGCTCCCTATTGTTCTACTGTCACTGCTTGTATTGGCTTGAAAGAAATCCAGCGATTTTCAGCTATTGAGGTCAAGGCGTACAGCCAAAGGAATTGAACAAGTTAGCAAATCTACTGCAGGAAAGTGGAAAGTTACTTCTGGATGGCAGCTGAGCTTTCAGGATTTCTATGCTGATGACAGAATTCCAATTTAGTCATGATTGATAGTTATAGGATCTGATGGGACTCAAGAGGCTTACACGGATGCTTAAGTTTTAAGACTTATCTGCTACTGATATTGTTTTTCCACCTTGGCATTAATTACAGAGTAACCTTACAAGGTATATTAAAAATTAAAAAAATATAAAATACTCCTTAATGTTACCATTAGGAGTGGGAGAATGCCTTCTTTCCATCCCCCTCACTATTTGATACAATCTATGCCAGTGAAGTACAGTTGAGCAAAAAGATTTTCCGGAACCTGGTCCGGTGGCCACTTTGATGGTTTGTGGTTGCCGTTCCAAAAGCCTGCAAAGTTCCTGTTATCTGCTGTCGCGGGCGGAGGAGGGGACGCCGCGCTCTCCCACTGCTCGGGTCCGGCTGCTGCTGCTCGGTGGCTCGAGCGATGGGCCGGATCCCGGGAACTCGAGCGGCGCTCCTCGCCCGTGAGTGATAAGGGGTGGTTTGGTTTTTGGGGATATTGTCCGTGACGCCACCCACGGTTGTGGTGATTGTGTGGACACCACCGCTGCTCTGGACGGGGATCCCGGGAGTGGTGACAGGGAGCAGCTTTGTTGTTATTTCCCCCCGCCGTGGGTAGGGGGGTTGGTGGTCCCGGGGCCTGGTGATGGGGTAGAGATGGCAGGCGGGTTGCGGGGCCTGGTGAGGTGCAGGGTCGCAGGGGCAGCGCTATGCCGCACGGCACGGGGGTACTCACTCAGCCTAAGACGATGACACAGTTCTCGGTAAAACACACGGCTGGATGGACGGGTCCCTCGGACGGCTGCAGTGTTGTTGTTCCCTGCAGGTTGGTGGTGACTGTCTCTCCCTTCACCTAAGTTCAATGTTGGTAGCGATGGGTTCCCACCGGTAACCCGCTCCCCCGACCTGGAAGTGGGCCGGAGGAGCCCCTTTTGCCCGCAGGCGCTGGCCCTGGGAGACGGTTGCCCTTGGCGGTGTCTCCCCTTCTCGGTTGGACGGTTGCCTTCTGTTGGGACTTGACTGTTTGGAAACCCGGAGGTCCCCTTCACTAACGGATTTGACAAATTCACGGCGACTCCAAGCCTTGCCGGGATCCGAAAGGCCCCTGCCAATGGTGCTGGCTTCTCTTTGTATACCGGTCCGGTACTGCCGGGTCACCACCCGTCCACGGTCCTTATGGCAGACTCCAATCGGCCTCCACTGCAGACGGTCACCACTGCCTGCCAACCTTGCTGTCCTGTCCGGGCCACACACCCGGACCAAGTTCAGGCTTTTTCTCTGTCACCTTTCTCCTCTCTACTACTTTCCTCCTTCCACTTCCTCCTCCAAACTCGACTCCTCACTCCTTCACTTCCCTAGCTTAACTCTAACTGCCTGTGTTCTCCCTCCTACAGGACTGTGAACTCCTTGGTGGGTGGAGACCAACCACCTGGCTCCACCCCCTGGTGTGGACAACAGCCCCTGGGGAAGGCAACAAGGATTTTGTGTTTTGACTTCGATGTGCCTACAGGGAGTGTGGGGTGTGGTGGTGTTGTTACCTGTGGCCCCTGGCTTGTCCAGGGAGACACACTGCCAGAACCCCGGATCCTCATCTGATTAGTGTCATTTGTGTGTCATGCTGGAACGACAATGTCATAGCTGGCCTACTTATCTGAAGATGACAGCAAGTAGGAGGGTCCACTGGTTACTATCAAAGTTGCCACTGGACCAGGGTCCTTCAATTTGTTTTGCTCCACTCTACTGACAAGTGTAAAATATGAGACGCCTATGTCCAAAATGACTTATTACTCACCTGCATGGCATATTTGGCGTCCACCACCGATACAATGCCTGTAGAATGTATACACATATTTATAGTTAAAGAACTGTAGCACGATATGGTTTTAACTTAACAAGGCTTTGTCAACACGACTTCCATTTTCACAGGTGTTATTGACTAGATAGACAAGCACGGTATACCATGATGGAGCAATGGCCACCTTTCTGATTGATGGGTAAACAGAGCCTAATAGTTCTACGTTGCTTGGAATCATATGGTCCCATTCAGTTATATCCAGTCGTGACATTCTTTTTGTCCCTTCTAGCTAGAACAAAAAAGATGGACCATGTGTACGCCAAAACCCTCATGTTCAGCAGAACTTCTCTAAAGTTGCAGGTAAAACATTTCAAAATACTTGTATCGTTCTAGAATGACAAAAATCACAATAGTCTGGAAAAGTAAATGGGTTGTTCAGTTAAAAAAAATACGCTTAAAACGTTCCTAATATAATTGATGTTTGAAAATCTGCCCTATTTTTCAGCTACAAGACCTCGTCACAACAGGTTTTCTACAAGTCGGTGTTTGGCATATGACAGCATTTCCTGCGTCCAAATGTGAATGGACCCATGGATGGACGGATGGGATTTTTTGAGCAAAAGACGTTTAGTAAAAGTATCAGAAGGTTACATAATCTGTAAAATGCTCATTAAGGAAGAATGTAATCCATGAGATATGACACTGTGGATATGTTCACAAGAAAAACAAACAAACATTCTTGATTAACAATAAAAAATGAAATTAAACAACGTAAACTGGTTTATTTGCGGGAAAATAAGGGTTACAAAAGGTATATATTTTAGTAGAATTGGTCAGTGTGGAAGCAAAGGTACCACTCAACCTGACCTGAGCCCCCCATAGCCAACTAGGACCTGCGCTATAACCAGTTGGATGGCCGTTTTAATAGCAAAAGCAAGCCCCCTTCTGTGTCCCAGCCCATGGGGAATATAGCTACTGAAATGTGGCATTCTGCCAGCCGTTTCACACACAGCATTGCTCATGCACCAACACAAGAAATATACAATGGAAAGACACTGTCAGGACTGGAGATAGTAATATACTTCACATGTGAATGTGTAATTAAGTGATAGAACATGTACTAACACTTTGAGACCCTGCAGAGCCACCATGAGTTGGAGAAACAAATTCATCGACTACTATATCTCATCGGTGAGTATGAATATTAGGGGAACAATGTCATGTATTTTCGATTCAGAAAGTGTATAGTAAATCTAGAATGCTGTATCAATATAACCGCATAAACATCATGAAATAAAGCTTATAAGCACATCAAAAATGACAATCACATTCTCAATTGACCCCCATGTAGCACTTACCGTCCAGGTAGATGTCACTTCCTAGCTCAGCATCAACCCAGAACATGGAGGCAACAGAACCTACAAACAGAAAAAAAATATAAGGTCAGCCGTGTGAATGCTCTGGTCCATTCTAGAGGCCGGTGTCTGCACTGATTTGCGTTTTATCATATTGTATCGAAATCAGATCACATATGGTGACTTATAACAAGCCTATCACTAAACTTTCATACACAGTATACTCCATCTCCAACATTGACCCTTTTCTGCTGGGACAGTCTATGAGCTGCAACCTCAAGAAAACCATGCTATTCCAACTTTATTTTTCACATTTCATCTTTCCAAAGGTGTCTATACACAGATATTGTCTGAAGATTGATGGTTAAGAAATATCTGCCAACTGTCTAATGTGTATGGGGTCCTCGCGTCAAATGGGCAGATGAAAGGATTGGGCAGTATGAGATTAAACATCCAACCGCTTTGTTCTCCATGCAGATAAGCTACTGCCAGATTAGTCTGGTCGATCCAAGGGGTCATGTGTAGTTGGGAAGTCTGAAGAGATAGGCATTGTCTAACGCAGGGTTCCCCAACTCCAGTCCTCAAGGCCCACCAACAGTGCATGTTTTCAGGATTTCCTTAGCATTGCACTGCTGTTGGAACCAGCACCTGGGCAGGTAATTACATTAACACCTGTGCAATACTAAGGAAATCCCAGAAACCTGCACTCTTGGTGGGCCTTGAGGACTGGAGTTGGGGACCTCTGGTCTAACGGATCATTAGGTAGTTATTAGTGATTAGCGAGCGTGCTCAGCACTGCTCATTACTCGATCGAGCAGCAGCCTGATTAGGTACTTGCGGAGCTTGGCCGAGTATCATGGGTGATCGGATATTCTCGTCCACGAAACAACGACCACAACACACCTTCTTACTTCACTGCACTGTCTGAACTGCTCTCCCAGGGGATAAAAGAACAGTCTCAGACATAGTGTGACACAAAATAAATAAATAAATCCCGCCTTCCCTGCTCCAATGAAATGCTTTCCTTATGGCTGGCTGTATGTGGGAGGAGACCTGAACAGGCCAATCACTTACTTTCCATAATGCTTGTTACCTCCTCCGAGCATCTGACCAACTCAAGCATTTTAGTGCCCACCCATCACTAGTAGTTATCTAAGGTGTACGGGCACTTTAGGAAATGCTGAAGGTAAAATAAGGATGTAAGGTCATAGCCTCCCATCAAAGCCATCTCACGGGGCTAACATGTGCAAATATATTTTAAATGGCTGAAGTAATTCTCAACCACAAATGTGAACAATATTTAAAAAATATTAAATTATACACACACACATACGTACACACACACACACATACGTACACACACACACATACGTACACACACACACGTACACATACACGTACACACACACACACACACACATTCACACACACACAAACTATAAAAAATAAAACTAAAATGCAGTCATTAGTGAAACATTTGGACCTACTGAGTGGTTTGCAGCCCAAATATCTTTGTCCCTAAAATGCTGCTGATGCCTCTGGATCTCTCTAGAGGGGTTTTTTTCAGCACTGGATGGGTGCTTTCAGTTTAAGTTCTCTGTTCCCTGTATTATACGAAACTGCTGTCGTCTTCATCCCTTTACGGCGGCGCTTGAGTCTCACCGCGCCATCTTGTGCCCGTAACTTCTGACTGGCCAGAAGCTAGAAGGTACATCATAAGCTCTCAATACAAGTCTATGAGAACCAGAACGAGTCTCTCATAGAGATTTATTGAGCTGTGACCTCTGGCACACTCCATCAAACACAAATCACCAGAGACCATCTAGAATAGCACTGAAAAAGTATTAGGCGGGCTTTGCACGTTGCGACATCGCAAGCCGATGCTGCGATGTCGCACGCGATAGTCCCCGCCCCCGTCGCAGGTACAATATCTTGTGAAAGCTGGCGTAGCGAAAATTATCGCTACGCCGGCTTCACATGCACTCACCTGCCCTGCGACCGTCGCTCTGGCCGGCGACCCGCCTCCTTATTAAGGGGGCGGGTCGTGCAGCATCACTGCGACATCACACGGCAGGCGGCCAATAGGAGCGGAGGGGCGGAGATGAGCAGGATGTAAACATCCCGCCCACCTCCTTCCTTCCGCATAACCTACGGAAGCCGCGGTGACGCCGGTAGGAGATGTTCCTCGCTCCTGCAACTTCACACACAGCGATGTGTGCTGCCGCAGGAGCGAGGAACAACATCGGACCGTCGCATCAGCGTAATTATGGATTACGCCGACGCTGCACCGATGATACGATTACGACGCTTTTGCGCTCGTTAATCGTATCATCTAGGCTTTACACACTGCGATGTCGCATGCGATGCCGGAAGTGCGTCACTTTCAATTTGACCCCACCGACATCGCACCTGCGATGTCGTAGTGTGCAAAACCCGCCTTAGACAGGGGCAAACAAGTATCAGAAACGGGGCAGGGAACTTACATTTAAAGCACCACTCCAGAAGAGAAATAAAAAACAAACGCACGCTGGAGTGGTGCTATAAGCAAACAGCACATATGTGTCCTTCCCTTTTTTTTTGGCTCAATACACACAATATAAAGAGAAGTATCAGGACACACTTCCTTGATTGTTTACATTTTTCATTCACTCCCAGTGTATTAGATTCAGCCCCTACCATATAGTCTGCCTTTATAAACATGTGAAAGAATGGGTCCTTCTACAGAGCTCATTTCATTGCAGGCCTGTAATAGGATGCCACCCACTAGAGACGTCAGTTCATAAAATGTTTCCTTCATAGATATTCGCTTACAAGTGCGTTGTATTACTGAAAAACGGACGTAGGGCAGCAGGAAAAGTTCTAGAGCAAGGTCTGTGAATGCGGTGCATAGTGCATAGGTCACCAACGCTCTGCTGAATCAATAACCGCACAGTCCAACCCTCCTCAGGATCTCATGACTTGGGATTCCATGGCAGGGCAGCTGCATATAAGCCTTACATCACCAAGCACAATGGCAGGCATCAGAAATAGTGGTGTAAATCATACCGCCACTGGACTAAAGCATGGAAACATGAATCACACTATCTAGCAGTTTTCTGACTGAGTTTGGGTTTGGTGAACATTACTCGTCTGACTGCATTGTGGAGACCGTAATGGTTGGTGTAAGAGAAAAAAGGTATGGCTTGCTTTTCCAGGAGTCGGTCATAGCCCCTAAGTTCCAGTAAAGATAAAAATTAATATTAAGCATGAATGAATGGGGAAAAATTCCCAAAGACATATACCTCTTATGGAAAGCCTTCCCAGAAGTGTGGGAGCTGTTATAGCTGCAAAGTGGGGGCTAAATCTATATTAATGCTTATGGATTTAGAATACAATGTTATTAAAGCTCCTGTTAGGGGTAATGTGTAGGCGTCCTAATACTTTTGGCCATATCATGTGTCCTGAGATGTGTGAAGCAAAAAGAAAAACATGAGTTTGTGATAATGTTACAAGATGTCAATGATATATGCGTCTATGTTGTATATTTGTTTGGTGCAAAATTGAAGAACTTTAAAGGGGTATTCCCATCTCCAAGATCCTATCCCAATATGAAGTAGGTGTAGTAATAATAATAATAATAATATTAGCAAATACCTTCAATAAGGAATGTACTATAGTCCTCCTGATATAGCCATGTATCTTACCTCATGTGCACGGCACTGCAGCTTAGGTATCCATGGTTGCATCCATACATATAGTGACAGATAGTTACCATATTTTTCAGACTATAAGACGCACTTTTTTCCCCAAAATTTTGGGGGAAAGTGGGGGGTACGTCTTATAGTCCGATGGCTGCGGGGAAGGTGGGTGCGGTGGTGGTGGAGCGGTTTATCAGAGGCAGGAGCAGGCTGTAGCAGCTCCCACCATGACCATGTGGGCCCGCTCATTAGCCTCATTTCATATGCACTGCATCCCGACGCCCATCATCTCTCAATCCTGAAGCCAGTGCTGAGAGGTGGGCGGGATGGTGGGCGAGGGGTGCGCGCGTGATCATCCCTGGCTCCTACAGCCTCGAGTGATCATGTGTGGCTATATTCACTGCCCCCCACGTATCATTATCAGCGTGGGGGGCAGTGAATAAGTATACTCACCTTTCACTGTTCCCTGCAGCATCGCGATGACCTCCTGTCTGCCTGCCCGCTGATGTGTGTGGAGAGCGATGCGCACAGTGATGACGTCATCGCTGTGTGCACGGCTCCACACAGGTCAGTGGTGCTGCTGCTGGCAGTCAGGAAGACGAGTGATGCTGCGTGGAGTGAGGAAAGGTGAGTATAAACGTTTGTTGTTATGTGTGCCACAGGATGCCGGCCATATATCAGGATGGGGGCTATAATAATACATATACATAATAATATATAATACGATAATATACAAGGAAGGATGATCATTACCAGGATGGGGTAGCTTAGTAGAGAATTTGGGGACATTCCCCCCATAACAGTGTCAGCAGCAGATCCTCGCCCCATAACAGTGTATCATGACCACATTTTTTGCTGAAAATTTTATTTTCCTATTTTCCTCCTCTAAAACCAGGGTGCGTCTTATGGTCCGAAAAATATGGTAGTCAGTTAGTTGTTTGTGGTCGTAACCATGGACACCTAAACTGCAATGCCCTGCAAATGAGGTAAGAGACATGGCTATATCAGGAGAAATATACTACATTTCTAATTGGAGGTATCTGCTAATATTATTAAGCCTACATATTGGGATAGGATCTTGGAGATGGGAATACCCCTTTAACTAAATTAACCTTTTGGGGGTTTTCAGTTAAACAGTCATTTTACTAGATATTCTCTGCTTCATTAATGCTGGCACGTGCTACTAATTAAGTGTAGCAATGATCGTATAATCTGATTTTCCAGATCTTTCTACAGCCATATAGAAATACAAGGCTCCTATCTATGGAATCGTGTTTCTGGGCACCATGTTTGGCCCGCTGCACCATTTAATAAGCTTTGCTGTGAAAGTCCTGAGTGACGGCTGCCTCGTCCGGACTCTTGTAAATAATAAAACTCTGCCATTGCTATTTAAATAACTTGCTATAGGATGTCTCTTTGAGGAAACATCACTGCAGAGAAACACTGACAGCACATATAGCCATGGCGCTTTCTGAAAAGAATCACAAACACGTGCATGACAGGCCTGTCCAAACAGATGAGAGGCGATGGGAACGGGGCTCGCTGTGGCGGCTCAAGCTGTCCTCCTGACATGATCACATGTGGTCCTCCAAGCATCACTTTGTGTCAACATTGTAATGCCTGTCATCTGCTCCAGCGAGGGCTACAGGACCTGATCGTGTCCTGATGCCAATTGATTTCTGTCCCAAAAAGCTTAATCGTTTTCCAATTTAGCTGAAATGGACTTTACAAGTAACAGGGGCCAAATCAATGTCTTTTCCTTTAAAAGAAATTACTGTAGCATGACAATTATCTGGCTGGGAATCGGCATGTCACGGCTTTGAAGGAGAACTAACGGACGGGCCGGAGTGGATGGGATACCTTGTGACAAGAGGGCACCCAGATCTTCAATGTAAAGGACAAATAGAAACACAGAGCTGCAATTAGGGGAGATTATACTGTAATACTGGTCTGTGGGCACTATACAACTGCAATTAGGGGAGATTATACTGTAATACTGGTCTGTGGGCACTATACAACTGCAACTAGGGGAGATTATACTGTAATACTGGTCTGTGGGCACTATACAACTGCAATTAGGGGAGATTATACTGTAATACTGGTCTGTGGGCACTATACAACTGCAATTAGGGGAGATTATACTGTAATACTGGTCTGTGGGCACTATACAACTGCAATTAGGGGAGATTATACTGTAATACTGGTCTGTGGGCACTATACAACTGCAATTAGGGGAGATTATACTGTAATACTGGTCTGTGGGCACTATACAACTGCAATTAGGGGACATTATACTGTAATACTGGTCTGTGGGCACTATACAACTGCAATTAGGGGAGATTATACTGTAATACTGGTCTGTGGGCACTATACAACTGCAATTAGGGGAGATTATACTGTAATACTGGTCTGTGGGCACTATACAACTGCAATTAGGGGACATTATACTGTAATACTGGTCTGTGGGCACTATACAACTGCAATTAGGGGAGATTATACTGTAATACTGGTCTGTGGGCACTATACAACTGCAACTAGGGGAGATTATACTGTAATACTGGTCTGTGGGCACTATACAACTGCAATTAGGGGAGATTATACTGTAATACTGGTCTGTGAGCACTATACAACTGCAATTAGGGGAGATTATACTGTAATACTGGTCTGTGGGCACTATACAACTGCAATTAGGGGAGATTATACTGTAATACTGGTCTGTGGGCACTATACAACTGCAACTAGGGGAGATTATACTGTAATACTGGTATGTGGGCACTATACAACTGCAATTAGGGGAGATTATACTGTAATACTGGTCTGTGGGCACTATACAACTGCAATTAGGGGAGGTTATACTGTAATACTGGTCTGTGGGCACTATACAACTGCAATTAGGGGAGATTATACTGTAATACTGGTCTGTGGGCACTATACAACTGCAAGTAGGGGAGATTATACTGTAATACTGGTCTGTGGGCACTATACAACTGCAATTAGGGGAGATTATACTGTAATACTGGTCTGTGGGCACTATACAACTGCAAGTAGGGGAGATTATACTGTAATACTGGTCTGTGGGCACTATACAACTGCAATTAGGGGAGATTATACTGTAATACTGGTCTGTGGGCACTATACAACTGCAAGTAGGGGAGATTATACTGTAATACTGGTCTGTGGGCACTATACAACTGCAATTAGGGGAGATTATACTGTAATACTGGTCTGTGGGCACTATACAACTGCAATTAGGGGAGATTATACGTTAATACTGGTCTGTGGGCACTATACAACTGCAACTAGGGGAGATTATACTGTAATACTGGTCTGTGGGCACTATACAACTGCAATTAGGGGAGATTATACTGTAATACTGGTCTGTGGGCACTATACAACTGCAAGTAGGGGAGATTATACTGTAATACTGGTCTGTGGGCACTATACAACTGCAATTAGGGGAGATTATACTGTAATACTGGTCTGTGGGCACTATACAACTGCAAGTAGGGGAGATTATACTGTAATACTGGTCTGTGGGCACTATACAACTGCAATTAGGGGAGATTATACTGTAATACTGGTCTGTGGGCACTATACAACTGCAAGTAGGGGAGATTATACTGTAATACTGGTCTGTGGGCACTATACAACTGCAATTAGGGGAGATTATACGTTAATACTGGTCTGTGGGCACTATACAACTGCAATTAGGGGAGATTATACGTTAATACTGGTCTGTGGGCACTATACAACTGCAATTAGGGGAGGTTATACTGTAATACTGGTCTGTGGGCACTATACAACTGCAATTAGGGGAGATTATACTGTAATACTGGTCTGTGGGCACTATACAACTGGAATTAGGGGAGATTATACTGTAATACTGGTCTGTGGGCACTATACAACTGCAATTAGGGGAGATTATACTGTAATACTGGTCTGTGGGCACTATACAACTGCAATTAGGGGAGATTATACGTTAATACTGGTCTGTGGGCACTATACAACTGCAACTAGGGGAGATTATACTGTAATACTGGTCTGTGGGCACTATACAACTGCAATTAGGGGAGATTATACTGTAATACTGGTCTGTGGGCACTATACAACTGCAAGTAGGGGAGATTATACTGTAATACTGGTCTGTGGGCACTATACAACTGCAATTAGGGGAGATTATACTGTAATACTGGTCTGTGGGCACTATACAACTGCAAGTAGGGGAGATTATACTGTAATACTGGTCTGTGGGCACTATACAACTGCAATTAGGGGAGATTATACTGTAATACTGGTCTGTGGGCACTATACAACTGCAATTAGGGGAGATTATACGTTAATACTGGTCTGTGGGCACTATACAACTGCAATTAGGGGAGATTATACGTTAATACTGGTCTGTGGGCACTATACAACTGCAATTAGGGGAGGTTATACTGTAATACTGGTCTGTGGGCACTATACAACTGCAATTAGGGGAGATTATACTGTAATACTGGTCTGTGGGCACTATACAACTGCAATTAGGTGAGATTATACTGTAATACTGGTCTGTGGGCACTATACAACTGAAATTAGGGGAGATTATACTGTAATACTGGTCTGTGGGCACTATACAACTGCAATTAGGGGAGATTATACTGTAATACTGGTCTGTGGGCACTATACAACTGCAATTAGGGGAGATTATACGTTAATACTGGTCTGTGGGCACTATACAACTGCAACTAGGGGAGATTATACTGTAATACTGGTCTGTGGGCACTATACAACTGCAATTAGGGGAGATTATACTGTAATACTGGTCTGTGGGCACTATACAACTGCAAGTAGGGGAGATTATACTGTAATACTGGTCTGTGGGCACTATACAACTGCAATTAGGGGAGATTATACTGTAATACTGGTCTGTGGGCACTATACAACTGCAAGTAGGGGAGATTATACTGTAATACTGGTCTGTGGGCACTATACAACTGCAATTAGGGGAGATTATACTGTAATACTGGTCTGTGGGCACTATACAACTGCAATTAGGGGAGATTATACGTTAATACTGGTCTGTGGGCACTATACAACTGCAATTAGGGGAGATTATACGTTAATACTGGTCTGTGGGCACTATACAACTGCAATTAGGGGAGGTTATACTGTAATACTGGTCTGTGGGCACTATACAACTGCAATTAGGGGAGATTATACTGTAATACTGGTCTGTGGGCACTATACAACTGCAATTAGGTGAGATTATACTGTAATACTGGTCTGTGGGCACTATACAACTGGAATTAGGGGAGATTATACTGTAATACTGGTCTGTGGGCACTATACAACTGGCCCAAGAGGCGACAAAGTCCAGTCCCCAGCCTGCATAGTAAAGGAGAGCGGCTGCAGCATAAAAAAACTGACTTTTCTCCGTATTGCTATAATCGTACCCGTCCGGTTATCTGTGTCAGACGTGCTGATAATAAAATAGTATAAGCGGGACCTGGCAGCCCACTATCCTCCTCTTTGTATTACAATAAACATGGCTGATCTAATCTAAAAAGGGAAAAACAGCTGTTGGCTAGTATACATACAAGGCCGACAATAAACAGTGCCAATAGTAAGGCCTCATTCACACATCAGTGTTTTACATCAGTATTTGGCAAAACCAGGAGAGTCTCTAAAACACAGAACAGGCGTCAATCTTTCTATCATAGTTGTTCTCTTTAAGGCCTCTTTCACACATTAGTTTTTTGCCATCAGGCGTAATCCGGCGAATTGGGAAAAAAAACGGATCCGACACCTGATCTGTTTTTTTTCTCATAGACCTGTATTAGCGCCAGATTGCGATGCATGGACTCACGTTTCATACGTCGTACCACAGCAAAAATTATCTGTGTGGCCACCGGAAGCAACGTCCAAAGGAACGTTTTTTTGGGATCGGCGAAAAATGGAAGGAGACGGATCCGGCGCTGTCCGTCCGTCTTTTTTTTACAATGGAAGCCTATGGGTGCTGGATCTGTCGTCATCCATCAAATGACGGAATTCAGCGATGGATTCTGTTTTTTTAAACTGAGCATGCTCAGTATCACTACGGATCCGTCGAAAAAACGGAAGAAACTAATGGAAAAAACTGATGCGACTGATCCGTTTTTTTGACGGATTTGTCGCATCAGTCTTTACAACGGATTGTGCCTGATGGCAAACAACTGATGTGTTAAAGTAGCCTAAGAACCACTCCTGGCTTTGGATACAAACATTAATGGAAAATACTGACTTGTGAATGAGGACTAATAGTGGCTATATAATGTAGAATACTAGCCATGTAATAAAAACAATTTATATTTCCAATTCTCGTTTGGCGCAGATGTGAATCAGATACAGAGCAAAACCTTATGGTCACGACTACACTTGAATTAAAGGGGTTCTCCAACCATAGACAAAGATGGTACCCAAGTAGGATAACATTCTATGTAACATGGTTCTGTGTAAAAATATCTAAGGGGCATGGAGCTTTACCTGCCACTACAGCCCCTTCAATTCTTATGCTTGGAAAGCCTTATGAAATAATAGGATTTAGGAAAAACACCAAATGGCTAAACCTATTTGTATTTTGCTTTTCCATCAGACAAGATAGAAAGATCCTGTAATGGACACTATTTTACTTTGGTGGCATACTGTGGTAGATGTGTATATGCATTTACACACCAGTGAGACATTACCTGGATCTGCTAAACCCGTGGTTTCCAGCAGTATGTAGTCAAACTTGCCTTTCTTCTGCATTAGGTTTTCTATGGCTTTTAGTCCATTGTCCCTTAAATAAAAAGGTAAAATGTTTGTGCAGTTATAACATCTAGTAAACCACCGAATCTTAAGGGGAAAGGTAAGGTGCAGAATAAAAGATCTTCAGTCTTATTTCTCAGGATTACGCTTGTGTAGCCGTGTCCACTAGAGGGCACACTGTCTATGCAATAAACCTTCCAGGTTAACATCCTCACTGTTTAACCCCATAATGATCAGTCATTTCTTTTTCTAGTTTTTTGACTCTACAAATTTCATTAGGATTTCAGTAGTCATAACTTTTCTTATTTTTTTTAACTAACGAGGCTATATAAGCGGAAAAATATACATTTTTTAGGTGATGCTTTTGGATAATTTATATACTATATTTTTAGTACCATAGGGTTCACCTTACTAAAAGCCACACCCCTGGGTTTGACAAAAGATAATAGGGAAAACATATTTCCGACTAATTTAACTTTCCCTGTTGTCATGAAGTGGAGGGGTCAATTTTACAAATTTTAATGCAATAGAGTAGAATATGGAAGTAACAGATGTACTGTTAGTGTGTTTCTATTATACACATATAGCTTTACAGCTCTCACATTGTGTACACACTCTGCAGTGCACACATATACAGTGTGTGCACCCATATCCTTCCACCGACATTAACATGAGAATGATGGCAGCTATAGGCATAGAAGTGGTGTCTAGGTATAGTAAATGTATATAGTAATGAAACCACCTATAGCGCCACCTGGTGGAAAACAATGGAGTTAGCATTTTTATCTCGAAAACTGAATGAGATAGAGAAAAAAAGTGAATTACAAAGTTGTAGGGCATCATCAATTCAATACGAATCGACACCTTGCATACAGAAATGCTATGATTAGAACGTGTAAAACTCACAAGGCTGCGGACGTGAAGCGATACCTCATGGAGACCTTTCTACAAGTCATTGGGTATGGTGGCTGTGTGGAGAGGCCTCGACGTTCATCCGACCTGACCCCATTGGACTTCTTTCTGTAAGGTCACATCAAACAGCAGGTGTATGCGACCCCCTCCACCAACATTGCAGAACCTATGACGACGTATCACAGATGCTTGTGCAAACGTGTCACCTACCATACTTCACAACGTGCAGCAAGATACAGTATGCTGTCCAGAGTCCAGATGTGCATTGCAGCTGACGGTGGCCACTTTGAGCATCAAAGTTAAATGAGCGCCATATGCGTGACCAGCATTCAATGTTTTGGGGGGGGGTCATGGGTTTCATATCATAGAATTTCTGTATGCAAGGTGTCGATTCGTATTGAATTGATGATGCCCTACAACTTTGTAATTCACTTTTTTTCTCTATCTCGTTTTGTTTTTGAAATAAAAATGCTAACTCCGTTGTTTTCCACCAGGTGGCGCTATAGGTGGTTTCCTTGCGTAACGCATGGCTACTTTATTATACCTAGACACCACTTCTATGCCTATAGCTGCCGCCGTTCTCAAGTTAATGGCGGTGGACAGGATATGGGTGGACACACTGTATACAGCTCTGCTACATGCACACACACAGCCCTGTTACATGCAGATGCACAGCTCTGCTATATGCATACACACAGCTCTGCTACATACAGACACACAGCTCTGCAACATACAGACGCACAGCTCTGCTACATAAACACACAACACTGCTACATGCAGACACACAGCTCTGCAACATGCAGATACATGGCTCTGCCACATGCAGATACATAGCTCTGCTACATGCAGATACACACCTCTGCTACATACACAGCTCTGCTACAAGAAAACACACCTCTGCTACATACACAGCTCTGCTACATGAAAACACACAGCTCTGCTACATGCAAACAAACAGCTCTCCTACATGCAAACACTCATCTCTGTTACATGCAGACACACCTATGCTATATACAAACCCACAGCTATCCTACATGCAGGCACACAGCTCTGCTACATGCAGACACACAGCTGTGCTACATGCAGACACACAGCTCTGCTACATGCAGGCACACAACTCTCCTACATGCAGGCACACAACTATGCTACATGCAGGCACACAATTCTGCTACATACAGGCACACAGCTCTGCTACATGCAGACACACAGCTATGCTACATGCAGACACACAGCTCTGCTACATGCAGACACACAGCTATGCTACATGCAGACACACAGCTCTGCTACATGCAGACACACAGCTATGCTACATGCAGACACACAGCTATGCTACATGCAGACACACAGCTATGCTACATGCAAACACAGCTCTGCAACATGCAGACACACAGATCTACTACATGCAGACATACAGCTCTGTTGCACATTGTCTATACATGACCACATTTTTAGGTTCCTTACATGCAAGGATTTTCAACTAGCCAAAATCTGCATCTATGCAGATTTAATGACAAACAAGTACAGATAGCTTCCTCTCCTGCCCTGCACCAATCAGATTGACCAGTGACCAGAAGAACAGACAACTGTGCCACTGCATAGTTGTCCTGGTGAATGACAGTGTCGGTGTTCTCATCACTCATAGAATGCTGCATCCAAACTATAAGGGTATGTGTATATGTTAAGAAATTTGTGCAAACATTTCTGTACTATTTCTGCATCTCTTTGCAGTAAAAACACAAAAGCAGAAACATGCGTTTTTGGTGCACACTTTTCCCATTTATTAGTATGAGTGAAATCTGCAGCAAAAACGCAGAAAGAATTGACATGCTATAAATTTAAATCTGCATAAAAGCAAAGTTGGTCTTTATAGATAAGCCCTTTTAACCAGTAATTCCCAACTTCTGTCTTCAGCAGCACACAGCTCTCCAGTCTCTTCACTTTTTTGTTGCTGGAGAATGGGCACTCCTCCTTGAGTAACAGTTTGAGTCAGTAGCTTTGTCCTACTGCTGAGCTTTTCCTGCTACTGTGACCATTAAATAGACTTGTAGTTGATTCTTCTGAAAGCTACACTAAAGTACCCAGGCTACATATAAAGATAACAATGCCTTTGAATAATTGCAAGGCTCAATCAAATAATAAAGAGGAGAACTGCTTTGGAAAATGCAGATTGTAGGGCTTGTGATTTAATGAAACTAATAGCACAGTTAGGAGCTGATAGAGAGCAGGAGATGAGTAGCTGTCTAAGGTTATGTTCACACAAGTCGTTTTTGCAGAATTTTTTCCCTGACCAAAACCTGATCTTGTGGCAGAAATTCTCCTGACAGTCTTCTGCAGTTTTTGTGTGGTTTTGGTGCATTTTTTATGGCGTTTTTGGTGCAGTTTTTATGGCGTTTTGATGCGGTTTTGGTGGTTTTTTTAATGGTAACTGCGATGGATACAGTGGGGCACAGAACAAGTAATCGGCCGGCACTGGAGTCAGCTGATCTGAACTCAGCTGAACTCCTGACCACACAGCCCGCACACGCTGCGATGGATGCAGCGGGACACAGAACAAGCAGTCGGCCGGCACTGGAGTCAGCTGATCTGAACTCAGCTAAACTCCTAACCTCACAGCCCGCACACGCTGCGATGGATGCAGCGGGACACAAAACAAGCAGTCGGCCGGCACTGGAGTCAGCTGATCTGATTACTTGTTCTGCTGGCTATGAGGTCAGGAGTTCAGCTGAGTTCAGATCAGCTCACTCCGGTGCCGGCCGAACTCAGCTGAACTCCACAGCCTGCACACGCTGTGATGGATGCAGCGGAACACAGAACAAGCAATCGGCCGTCACTGGAGTCAGCTGATCTAAACACAGCTAAACTCCTGACCTCACAGCCAGCAGAACAAGTAATCAGATCAGCTGACTCCAGTGCAGGCCAACTGCTTGTTCTGTGTCCTGCTGCATCCATAGCAGCGTGTGCAGGCTGTGAGGTCAGGAGTTCAGCTGAATTCAGATCAGCTGACTCCAGTGCCGACCGAACTCAGCTGAACTCCACAGCCCGCACACATTGCGATGGATGCAGGGGGACACAGAACAAGTAATTGGCTGGCAGTGGAGTCAGCTTATCTGAACTCAGCTGAACTCCTGACCTCACAGCTCGCACACGGTCACACGTGATTGGCAGCAGGCAGTGATTGCTGTTTATCTGCATCCATCACAGCTTTTCCAGGCTGTGAGGTCAGGAGTTCAGTTGACTCCCGATCAGCTGACTCCAGTGTCGGCCGATTACGAGTTCTGTGTCGCGCTGTCATGTTGTCAGAGTTCCGGGATTTCCAGTTTTCTTTTGAAGGATCTTGCCCTTTGTTAACATGGAGTTTTCTGTTCTGTTGCCCTACTTCCTGTTCATCTGTTTAAAAGCCCGCCCCTAAGCTTAGTCTAGTTGCCTGAGTATACTGCTTCCTGTGTACTCCTGCCCTGCTGCTCTCATCTCCTGATTGCTGTTTGGATCCGGTTGAAACACCTGACACCAGCTCTGGACTTCACCTCTCATCCAACTGTGCTCGGACTCTGTCTGCCGTCTCTGGTCGGCACTTCTGCCCGGTCCCTTCCGTTCATATCCACCCTAGGACTCACATCACGTACGGACATTTTTTGGACTATATCTGTTGCCCTTTTGTGTCCCGGCTGCTGTACATTTGGACCTTCTGGGGTGATTGCCGGACAGCCCCTGTATAGGGGTTCGCTTCTGGCGGTCTCCCTGGGGGAGTCCAGTGCGCGGCCCCGGGAATTCCCCTTTGCTCTGAACCCGGCAGGTATTTACTGTGTTTATGTTCCACTGTGTATATTCTGTTCTGTGTACATATTGCGGTTACATATTACTGTGTATATTTCGTTCTGTTTACATATTGCGGTTACATATTATTGTGTATTTTCTGTTCTGTGCACATATTGCGGTTACATATTATAAAACGTCTTTTGCACCAAGAACTCGTCTCTGGTTGTCATTGCCCTAACGCAATCGAAATCCTCAGTACATACAATAGTATTACATTATACTCAGGCCAATAAGAGGATTTCGCTGGGGCAATGACTGAGACACGAGTAGATCAGCTTTTCTCCATGATTAACTCCTTGCAGCAGGACATGGAGGCGGTGCAAACTAAGCTTAAAGACGTGGAGGTACAGCTGGGCCATGATCACCAGGTACTGGGTCCGGCTATTCAGGATTTGCAAACCAGAGTGGAGGCTCAGGAAGCCGCCCCCACTACGTCCGTATCAGCTGCCGGTATGCCTAGGTTACCCCCATTTCGTTTCCGTGGTGATCGAAGTCAGTTCCGTGGGTTTGTTAACCAGTGTATATTGTTTTTTGATGTACATGCTGATTATTACCGGTCTGACCGGTCAAAAGTGTTATGTATAATCATGTTGTGAACCTCACGAGCACTGGCTTGGGCTAATCCTATGATAGAGAATCGTGATATCCGTTTAAATAACCTGGATGACTTTTTAACAGCAATGGCGCAAATGTTTGATGATCCTAATCGCCGTGCTACCGCTGAATCGGCTCTGCTTTCCTTACGTCAGGGAAAGCGGTCTGTCGTCGAATACGCCACTGAGTTCAAAAGGTTAGTGGTAGACACCGACTGGGGAAATAATGCGCTATTATCAGTGTTCAGAAAGGGTTTGTCCGGTACCATCAAGGACGAGTTAGCTCGTGCCGAATCTCCACGGGACTCCACTGTGTGCGTATCGATACGTCGTGAACACCGGCTCCGTGAGCGTTTGTGTTTCTATTGTGGTCAATCGGACAATTTTCTGATTGACTGCCCAAAACGTCCAAATCGCCCGAATAAGGTACTGGCAGCAATGGCAAAGTGTGACAACACGGACGCAGAGTCCGATATCTCTGAGGCAAGTTTACACCTGGATGCGGTATTTCCCGCGACATTGATGTCAACTTCACCTAAGGACCCAGAAGGGAAATACACCCATTGCTCGCTTCCCATTCAGATTCGGTGGGAGGGACAGTTAATTCCTACATCTGCAATGATAGACTCTGGGGCAGGGGGAAATTTCATGGACTCTTCTTTTGCCAGGAAACACGGTATCCAGACTCAACAAAGATCCTCACCAGTTACCATGGAGACGGTAGACGGTTCTCCATTAGTTTCCGGACCAGTTGATCGGGAGACAGTACCCCTTGAATGTGTGATGAAACCAGGTCAGCAGGAGACCCTTGTTTTCATGTTGATTTCTTCTCAACATTTTCTGATAATTTTAGGAATTCCTTGGCTGCGGTCTACAAATCCAGTCATCGATAGGGAGACTAAAGAAATATCCTTCCCACCCCAGAGTGGTCCGACCATTTAGTCCAACTGTACCGGTTCCAGTAACACCGAATGCGGAGGGCACTGTACAGGTACCTGTTCTACCCCCGGTTTATAATGACTTTGCTGATATATGCGACAAAAGAAAAGCAGATCGGCTTCCCCCGCATAGACCGTATGATTGTCCCATAGACTTACTCCCAGGGGCAGAGATCCCGTTTGGTCATGTCTACCCGTTGGCGGCACCTGAGTTACAAGCACTAAAAGATTACATCGATGAAAACCTAGCCAAGGGATTTATTCGACCTTCTACCTCACCAGCAGGGGCACCCATCTTTTTCGTGAAAAAGAAAGAGGGGACTCTGAGACCTTGTATCGACTACCGGGAACTAAATAAGATAACCATCCGGAACCGGTATCCATTACCGTTGATTCCCGAACTATTGGAGAGAGTACAACAGGCCAAAATATTTACTAAATTGGATCTCCGTGGGGCATATAATCTACTCCGCATACGTCCCGGGGACGAGTGGAAAACAGCGTTCAGATGTCGGTATGGACATTATGAGTATCTAGTGATGCCTTTTGGACTTTGTAACGCCCCAGCGGCTTTCCAACACCTAGTCAACAATATTTTTAGGGATATAATGGACCAGTTCATGGTGATTTACCTGGATGATATCTTGATATTTTCTGATTCCCTACAGGAACACCAGGAGCACGTCAAGACAGTACTTACCCGTCTGAGGGATAACCACCTGTATATTAAACTGGAGAAGTGCGAATTCCATTGCTCAAAGATACAATTTTTAGGATATGTCATCTCTCCTCAGGGACTGAACATGGAGTCTGTCAAGATACGGGCAATTCTAGACTGGCCAGAACCGGGAAACATCAAGGAGGTACAACGCTTTGTCGGTTTTGCTTACTTTTACAGACGCTTTATCCGTAACTTTTCAGAGATCGTCCGTCCTATCACTCTGTTAACCAAAAAAGGGCAGAAGTTTGTGTGGTCCGCCCAGGCCCAGGAAGCTTTCAATCGTCTCAAGGTTTGTTTTACCTCAGCACCAATACTAATACACCCGAATCACGCACTCACTTTTATTGTGGAAGTCGATGCTTCCGATTATGCATTAGGGGCTATCCTTTCACAAAGGACTGGGGACAAGAGTCTCTTGCACCCATATGCTTTCTTTTCTCACCGGTTGTCCCCTGCAGAAAAGAACTATGACATTGCGGACAAGGAATTGTTGGCGATTATTTCTGCTTTTAAGGAATGGAGACACCACTTACAGGGAGCAGCGCAACAAGTGATAGTTCTCACAGACCATCGTAACCTAGAATTACTTAAATCTGCCAGGTGCCTGTCTCCACGGCAAGCCCGTTGGAGCCTGTTCCATAACCAGTTTCATTTTATCGTTACATACCGTCCAGGGTCACGTAATGGGAAAGCCGATGCCTTGTCCCGAATCCACGCCATGGACTCCGTGCCTGGAACCCCGTCTCAGACCGTTTTATCAGATGCCAATTTTGTTGGAGTAATCCGGGACCAGGACTTGTGGAAGGACATCAAGCTGGCCTATGATGGTGACGTATTTCTTGCTGCCCCCCCGAATGATGTGACTCTTGTTCTTCGGAAGGGTGTGTGGTTGAGAGAGCGACGAATTTATGTCCCGGAGGCTGTAAGACTTCGGGTTCTCAAGTTGGTCCATGACTCCGTGTTGGCAGGTCATAGGGGGGTACAGAAGACGCAGGAATTTCTGAGTCGTTTTTTCTGGTGGCCTACCTGTTTAAAGGATGTGAAAGACTATGTCCACTCATGTGTGGTTTGCGCCCAGTGCAAGGTCCCTCGTGTGGCTCCTACGGGACTCCTTCAACTGTTACCCGTACCATCTCGCCCTTGGGGATCCATCTCAATGGATTTTATTGTGGAGTTGCCCGTCTCAGGCAGTAACAATACCATTTTGGTGGTGGTGGATCGGTTGACAAAGGCTGCTCACTTTATTCCATGTACCGGTCTTCCCTCAGCCGCAGAGACAGTGGATTTGGTTATCCAGAATATATTTCGATTGCATGGGGTACCGGATGAGATCATCTCTGACCGGGGCGTGCAGTTCACGTCTAAGTTCTGGAAAGGGTTTTGTTCGGCACTCCATATTGATGTCTGTTTGTCTTCTGCATACCATCCCCAGACAAATGGGCAAACCGAACGGACTAATCAAACCCTGGAGCAGTACCTACGATGTTATGTCAGCCATCTGCAGGACAATTGGTTGCAGCTGCTTCCTTTGGCGGAGTTCTCGTATAACAACACTCAGAGCAGCTCCACTAAGGTAACGCCCTTTTTCGCTAACTTGGGTTACCATCCGAATATTTTGCCTAGGTCACCGGTGGCGGTTTCGGTGCCAGCAGTGGAGGACAGATTGACGGAGCTACGACGGAATCTGGAGGTTTTAAAGGACTCTTTGGCTTAGGCTCAGGAGCGTTACAAGAAGTCAGCAGACACTCACCGGAAACAGGCACCCATGTATAAGGTAGGGGACTCTGTGTGGTTATCCACCAAAAATCTGAAATTAGGTGTTCCTTCGCAGAAGCTGGGGCAGAAATTCATTGGTCCGTTTAAGATCACCGGGATAGTGAGCTCTGTGGCCTGTCGGCTGAGGTTGCCGCACAATTTAAAGATACACCCGGTCTTTCACGTTTCTCTGCTAAAACCAGTTTCCCCTAATACGTTTCATGGTTGTATCGTGCCTCCTCCTCCGCCGGTGATGGTTGATAGCCAGGAGCAGTTCGTGGTTGAGGACATTATTGGCTCCATCGGCATCGGCTTCAGTATCTGGTACGTTGGCAGGGGTACTCCCCCGAGGACGATTCCTGGGAACCTGTGGGTAACATCCGAGCGCCCCGGAAGGTTGCTCAGTTTCATCGGAGGTACCCGGACAAGCCTGGCCCTGATCCGTCCTGAGGCCGTTTCTGGGGGGGGGGGGGAGTACTGTCAGTGTTCCGGGATTTCCAGTTTTCTTTTGAAGGATCTTGGCCTTTGTTAACATGGAGTTTTCTGTTCTGTTGCCCTACATCCTGTTCATCTGTTTAAAAGCGCGCCCCTAAGCTTAGTCTAGTTGCCTGAGTATACTGCTTCCTGTGTACTCCTGCCCTGCTGCTCTCATCTCCTGATTGCTGTTTGGATCCGGTTGAAACACCTGACACCAGCTCTGGACTTCACCTCTCATCCAACTGTGCTCGGACTCTGTCTGCCGTCTCTGGTCGGCACTTCTGCCCGGTCCCTTCCGTTCATATCCACCCTAGGACTCACATCACGTACGGACATTTTTTGGACTATATCTGTTGCCCTTTTGTGTCCCGGCTGCTGTACATTTGGGCCTTCTGGGGTGATTGCCGGACAGCCACTGTATAGGGGTTCGCTTCTGGCAGTCTCCCTGGGGGAGTCCAGTGCGCGGCCCCGGGAATTCCCCTTTGCTCTGAACCCGGCAGGTATTTACTGTGTTTATGTTCTACTGTGTATATTCTGTTCTGTGTACATATTGCGGTTACATATTACTGTGTATATTTCGTTCTGTTTACATATTGCGGTTACATATTATTGTGTATTTTCTGTTCTGTGCACATATTGCGGTTACATATTATAAAACGTCTTTTGCACCAAGAACTCGTCTCTGGTTGTCATTGCCCTAACGCAATCGAAATCCCCAGTACATACAATAGTATTACACATGTGAGGTCACATCCTATTTTTCAGCAGGTTTTGCCACCAAAACCTGATGAAAACTGGATGAATACTTTATCGGTCAGGTTTTACAGCGGTATTGGCACTTCCTCATTGTTCTCTGTGGGTACAATAACGCTGCAATACCGCGGCAAGAATTGACATGTTCATTCTTTAAAAACCTGACCCATACCGCAGATATTTGTCAAAACAGTCAGGAAAAAATTTGGATGTGTTTGTGTGTGTGTGTATGAGATTTCAGAAATCTCAGACTTTACTGGGACTGTAAAAACAGCATTTTATTAGCATGGATTTGTGTTAAACCAAGGCAAATCCACAGCTAAAAAACGCTTCAAATCCTGACCAAAAATGCCCTGTGTGAACATAGCCTAACTGCTGTAAAGAAATTAATGGGCTGGAAAGAGCTGACTGGGATCTCATGAATTAACTTTTCAGCCTGGTGGTTGTATTTTTTGGCAACAAGCTCTACACGGTGTATGATAAAAGCTCTCTTAGCAGTAGAAACACAGCAAAAATAAAAGTTAATTACAAAATTGATTAATTTCATGCTGTCTAACTATACCAATTTCATAACATGCAGAGACCTCTAAAGGGGGCTTTACACGCAACAACATCGCTAACGAGATGTCGTTGGGGTCACGGAATTCGTCACACACATCCGGCCTCGTTAGCGAAGTCGTTGCGTGTGACACGTACGAGCGACCACTAACGATGCAAAATACTCACCAAATCGTTGATTGATGACACGTCGTTCATTTCCAAAATGTCGTTGCTGATTTTGGACGCAGGTTGTTCGTTGTTCCTGAGGCAGCACACATCGCCACGTGTGACACCCCGGGAATGACGAACAACACTGTATCTGCATCCTCCAGCAAAGAGGTGGGCGTGACTTTCATGCGGCTGCTCTCTGCCCCTCCACTTCTATTGGACGGCTGCCGTGTGACGCCGCACAAACCGCCCCCTTAGAAAAGAGGCTGTTCGCCGGCCACAGCGACGTCGCTAAGAAGGTAAGTACATGTGACGGGCACTAGCGATTTTGTACGCCACGGGCAGCGATTTGCCCGTGACGCACAAACGACGGGGGCGGGTGCTTTCACGAGCGACATCACTAGCGATGTCGCTCTGTGTAAAGCAGCCTTAAGTATTTTCCTGACATATAGGTCAATATATTTGAAATACTTAAGACCGAGTCATACTGTGCCTTTTTTCTGTAGTAAAAATTGTTGCAATAATGTCTTTTATATTTGGGCTTTATTCTTTTATTTTATTTGTTTTTTTTTTTTATTTGGAAAAATCACAAATGATGAATCGGGGTTTTAATTATTTTCTGAAACACTAATGGTTGAACACTAATTACAAGATAAAAAAAAAAGGGTTAGTGGCTTCTGCCTCACAAAATTAAATGCTTCTTGAAATATTACTTACTTTACAGAGCAGCAGAGGCATCCATTTCTTAACTCCAACCACTCCTCATACAGCTCTCCAGCCTGACTTATGGCCAAGGACTTTTCCACAGCACTGCCTGTAAAGAAAAAAATAAGAACCTGTTGCAAGAGCTACACGGTGCAATCAAATTCTGTCACTCACATCTACAATGCAACAGTAAAATGTCAAACTGGGTAGACTGTCAAAAAGGGCCAAAGCTATTAGATCTTCTGCTTCTATAATAATCATCACTTACCTGTCGCTGTCAGATGCCACCTCAGCAAAACAATATATATCACTGATGCTATTCTATAAGGACATGACATGCAATTTAGAAACCCACAGTATTTCTTGGACTTTAAGTAAATCTGTCTGCAGGTTTCTGCTATGTAATCTGAGGCTAGCAAGAGATACGTTTGGTACGGAAAGTATTCAGACCCCTTAAAATGTTTCCCTCTTTGTTTCATTGCAGCCATTTGGTAAATTCAAAAAAGTTTCATTTCTCATTAATGGACACTCTGCACCCCATCCACCATCTTGACAGAAAAAAACCCAAATGTAGACATTTTTGGAAATTTATTAAATAAGAAAAACTGAAATATCACATGGTCATAAGTATTCAGACCCTTTGCACAGACACCCATATTTAAGTCACATGCTGTCCATTTCCTTGTGATCCTCCTTGAGATGGTTCTACTCCTTCATTGGAGTCCAGTGGAGTTGCGGCAAGATGCGGTCACATGCGATTGCGTGTATCATACGCAGCCGCATGTGACCGCATCTTGCCGCGATTCCATTGGAGATGAATTGAACTGAAATTAGTGTCTCTTTTCCTACATTATGCTGCTCTCAGATGAGGTAGCAAAAACAACTTGACAGATTCCCTTTAAGAATTTTTAGCAAAAAAAAAAGTATACATCTTATAGTCCGAACGTAGCTTGCTATAATCAGGTGATGTTGGATGGAGGTGTTTGTGAACAGCAATTTTCAGGTCTTATCACAGATTCTCAATGAGATTTAGGTCTGGACTGTGACAGGGCCATTTACACACATGAATATGCTTTCATATAAATCATTGCATTGTTACTATGGCAGCATGTTTAGGGTTGATAACCCATTTGAAGAAGGTGTAGTCTGTAACGTGGGGTCACTTATGTGGTGCTCTGCTGTACTAGCACCTCAGGGGTTCCGCCAATGTGACATGACACCCGCAAATCATGCCAAAAACATCTGCACTCTAATATGTCACTCATTCCCTTCTGAGAGTTCCACTATTGTGGAAAAGTAATTTCTGACCACATGTGAGGAATTATCATATTCAGGAGAAGTTGAGTAAAAAAATATGTGATTTATTTTCTCCTACTAGTTATTTTGAAATTTGGTGCTAAAACAACTATTAAGTGGAAAAAAAATCTAATTTTTTGTTTTCACAGTCCAATGCAATAAAATTATGTGAATCACCTGTGAGTTTAAAATGAACACCACATCTGTAGATGAATTCCACAAGTGGTGTAGTCTCCAAAATGGAGTCAGTTTTGGGTTTTCTGCTGTTTTAGCATTTCAGGAACTCTCCTAATGTGACATGGTGTCTACAATCTCTTGCAGCCAAAATTGTTCTCCAAAAGTCAAATGCTTTCTCCTTTCCTTTTGTGTGCCCAACCAGTAGTATCTGACCACATATGGAGTATCCCTCTACTCAAAAAAAAAATCACAACAATGTGAGGGCCATTTTCTTTTGTCACCCTTGCATAAGTGAAAAATTGGGGGCTAAAAACATTTTTGGCACAAAACATCATTTTTAATTTTCAAGGTCTTAAGGGGGCTTTACATGCAACAACATCGCTAACGAGATGTGGTTGGGGTCACGGAATTCGTGACGCACATCCGGCCTCGTTAGCGATGTCGTTGCGTGTGAAACGTACGAACAACCGCTAACGATCAAAATTACTCACCTAATCGTTGATCGTTGACACGTCGTTCTAATCCCAAATATCGTTGCTGTTGCAGGACGCAGGTTGTTCGTCTTTCCTGAGGCAGCACACATCCCTACGTGTGACACCCCAGGAACGAGGAACAACACCTTACCTGCATCCTCCGGCAATGAGGTGGGCGTCACTTTCTTTCGGCTGCTCTCTGCCCCTCCGCTTCTACTGGCCGCCTGCCGTTTGACGTCGCTGTGACGCAGCACGAACCGCCCCCTTAGAAAGGAGGCGGTTCACCGGCCACAGTGACGTCGCTAGAAAGGTAAGTACGTGTGACAGGTCCTAGCGATATTGTGCGCCACAGGCAGCGATTTGCCCGTGACGCACAAACGACGGGGGTGGGTGCTTTCACCAGCGACATCGCTAGTGATGTCTCTGCATGTAAAGCAGCCTTTACAGTGAGCAGCATAAGGTTTTATGGTTTTATAGTTATTGTGAGATCTGAACTATTTAAATTATGAGCTTGTGCTTCAGGTTTGATGACAGATGAGTAACATGGATATTGTTTCTATGCTTCTATAACACAACATGGGTTTTAATGGATTTGCTAATATCAAACTATATAATGATACGTGTACCTGAGAATCTCCTTTATATAGCTTTTGAAGAAAAATGCATATTGTTGAACTTTTGTTTCCAACTTCTGAAGATGTCTTTTTTTGGAATACATGTATTATTGTTGTGTAACTGCTTTCAATAAAACAAATGTATAAAAAAAACAACTTATGAATTACCTGAAGGGTTAATAAATGTACTGAGTGCAGTTAGAAAAACTTGGAGGTGGAGTGTGGGGGGTTGGGTGGGTGAGGTGCAATTTTTAAAATGGGGTCTTTGTGGGTTTTCAGGCTCCTCCAAGTCCCTTTAAAAGTGAAGTGGTCCCTAAAAATATAAATTTTGTAAATGCATTGTAAATATAAAAAACTGCTGCTAAATGTTTAATTCTTTTAACATCCCAAACAAAAATAAGTTGTTTTTTTGTTTTGATTTTTTTTAAATGATGATTATGTAATTTAGTAATTACTTTGTGTGGAAGCTTTTTCAAATCGGGTCTGTGTCACTTTATGTGGTAATAACCTCCACAAATCTCAGTGATGCTAAGGTTGAGTTTTTTGTGACACATTGTACTTTGTTAGTACGTAAATTTAGATCGAGATGATGTGCGTTTGTTTATGAAAATATCAAAAATGTGAACAAATTTTGAAAATATTAGCAGTTTTAAAACTTTTAATTTCTATGCCCCTAAATAGATACCACACAGCTGCTATTCTAAAAAAGTCTATATAAAGACAGCCAGGAATGCCCCATGTCTCTGAGTACTATGTATGGGAGAAATCAAAGCAAATGGTGTCCACACATTAGTTCAAAGTTAAAAGGGTTCTCAGATAATGAGACAAAATGACATCCCCGATATAATTCAAACTGCAACCCGTCCTACTCACGTGTCAGGGTGGGCTGCAGAATGAAGACAAACAGCTCCCGAAACCAGAGTCTCAACTGACAAGAGCTGTATAACACATAACTCAATCGTCAGCTGAGAGCACGCCTGTCATATGTGAAGAAATATATCTATTCCTTGCTAAGCACAAAGGGCTTCATCTTCTGCTTGTTGTCCAGTCGGGCGCAGTCACTCTCTGTGCACTGCTACAAAGCTGTCAAACTGATGGAGAAGGAGAATACAGCAGGAGATTTCCTCGATCAGCACAACATTGGTTAAAACATATTTCTTCACATATTGTAGCCGTGCTCCTGGCCACCAGAGAGGTATGGGTGATACAGCTCTTGTCAGTTGAGATACACATCTCGGGAGCTGACATGTGACTAGGACAGGCTGCAGTTTGAAATATATTATGGAATCCCATTTTATCTCATTCTTGGTCAACTTTTTTAAGTAAACATTAGAGATACAGTGTGCAGAGGGGAAAACTGATTATAATGCAAGATACAAGTCATATAATGGCCAGAAAGAGTGTTATGCCTAATGACATCTAAATCTAAAAAGTTCCTTAAATGACCCTGAAATGACAGGTACATATAAATGACTGTACAAACAGGGACATCTGTTCCCACCATTTATATATGTGATCTTTTGCACAATATTAAGGATTATAGTCACTAAATATAGTATCATACCTTCACCAAACTCATTCACAATGACAGCAATTCTTTTGTTGTGTTGTTCTGTCAAAATATAATTCAAAAGTGTTGTCTTTCCAGCTCCTAAGTAAGAAAGAAATTACTTAAACCATAGCAAGTAAAATATATATGTATATCATAATTATATATCATACACACACTAACAAAATACAAACATACCAACTAAGCAGCATGATGTAGGAGTCTTACATAGTCCATATTACAATAATTTTAGGATCATTTTACCTATTGAAATCAGCATAGTGCACCGCTGGGCAAAGTTCAGACCATGGACCACATTCGGCCCTCTGGCTATACCAGTCTGGCCAGAGGACCAATACAGCCAATGACACCCACTGTTCACCACTATCTGCATCCTGAGGCACAGCAGATGCCATGCTGTCACATCATCGTATGCTGTAGGGAGCGTCACTGCACTGGAGGCCGCAGCAGAGCGAGGTGTGTATGCAGTGATTTGTTTGTTTTTTTCATGTGTACGGGATGTCTGCAAGTATGTCGAAGGCTGCTAATAATGTGTTTAGGGGGATGTGTGGGGCTCATGATGTACATAGGAGTCTAAGTGGAACTCATAACATACAGGTGCATCTCAATAAATTAGAATATCATCAAAAAGATAATTTATTTTAGTAATTCAATATAAAAAGGGAAGCATATATGACATAGAGTCATTACACACAGAGTGATATATTTCAAGTGTTTATTTCTGGTAATGTTGTTGATTATGGCTTACAGCTAATGAAAACCCCAAAAGTCATTATCTCAGAAAATTGGAATAATTACCACAAAACACCTGCAAAGGCTTCCTAAGCGGTTAAAATGGTACCTTAGCCTGGTTCAGTAGGCTACACAATCATGGGGAAGACTGCTGACTTGATAGATGTCCAGAAGTCAGTCATTGATTGACACACTCCACAAGGAGGGTAAGCAACTAAAGGTCATTGAACTCAACTAAAGAAGCTGGCTGTTCAAAGAGGGCTGTATCCATGCATATTAATGGAAAGTCGAGTGGAAAAAAAGTGTGGTAGAAAAAGGTACACAAGCAACCAGGATAACTGCAGCCTTGATAGGATTCTTAAGAAAAGGCCATTCAAAATTTTACGGGAGATTCAAAGGAATGGACTGCTGCTGGAGTCAGTGCTTCAAGAGCCACGACATACAAATGTATCCAGGACATGGGCTACAACTGTTTCATTCCACTCATGACTAATAGACAACGCCAGAAGCATCTTACCTGGGCCAAGGATAAAAAGAACTGGACTGTTGCTCAATGGTCCAAGGTGTTGTTTTCAGATTAAAGTAAATTTTACTTTTCATTTGGAAATCGCACTCCCAGAGTCTGGAAGAGTGGAGAGACCACAATCCAGGCTGCTTGAGGTCTAATGTGAAGTTTCCACAATGATTGAGGGTTTGGAGAGCCATGTCATCTGCTGGTGTAGGTCCACTGTTTTTTATGAATACCACAGTCAGCGAAGCCGTCTACCAGGAAATTTTGGAGCACTTCATGCTCCCTCTGCCGACAAGCTTATTGGAGATAGCGTCATTTTCCAGCAGGACTTGGCACCTGTCCACACTGCCAAAAGTACCAATACCTGGTTTAATAAACACAGTATCATTGTGCTTGATTGGCCAGGAAACTTGCCTGACCTAAACCTCGTAGAGAATCTATGGGGTATTATCAAGAGGAAGATGAGAGACACCAGACCCAACAATGCAGATGAGCTGAAGGCTGCTATCAAAGCAACCTGGGCTTCCATAACACCTCAGCAGTGCCACAGGTTGATCGCCTCCATGCCATGCCTCATTGATGCAGTATTTCATGCAAAAGGAGCCCCAACCAAGTATTGAGTGCATTTACTGTACAGACTTTTCAGTACACCAACATTTCTGAGTTTAAAATAATTTTTCAGTTGCTCTTATATAATATTCTAATTTTCTGAGATAATGACTTTTGGGTTTTCATTGGCTGTAAGCCATAATCATCAACATTAACAGAAATAAACACTTGAAATAGATCCCTCTGTGTGTAATGACTCTATATAATATATGCGTTTCCCTTTTTGTATTGAATTACTGAAATAAATTAACTTTGTGATGATATTCTAATTTATTGAGATGGACCTATATATAGGAGGATATGTGGGGGCTCATTATGTATATAGAAGGCTATGTGGGGTTCAATGTATTTATGAAACTATGTGAGTGATCATGCTGTATGTAGGAAGCTATGTGGTGGCTCATACTGTATGTAGGAGACTATGTGGGGGCGCAAGCGGTATATAGGAGGATATGTGGGTGCTCATACTTTATATAAATGGCTATGTGGGGGCTCAAACTGTATATAGAAGGTTATTTGGGGGTTCACACGGTATACATAGGGGCTACGTGGGGGTTCATTATGTCTATAAGGGGCTGTATGGGGGATTATACTGTATACAGGGGGGCTGTGTGAAGACTCATCCTGTATGTAGGGAGCTATGTGAGGGCTCATGCTCCATAAAGGGGGCTCTGTGTAGGTTCATACTGTATATAGGAGATATCAGCATGCTTAATTCTGCTCAATGTTAAGTGATAAAATTAATATAAAATATTATTACGTAAATATTGAGCAGAATTAATTTCAGTCAATTGGTTTATCCCTCGACACAAGTCACTGTCTCTCATGTGGCCCTTCTGGAAAATGAATTGCCCACCCCTGGTATAGTGTATTACATGGGTCTGCTGCACAGCCTGCTATACCAGGATGCACCACAAGAATGTGCTATTGCATCATATTAAATAGAAGCATTGTTACAGGGAATCTGTCACCAGATTTAGGCTTCTTGCTGTAGTTGTGCTAAACATCTTTGTCTAACTGTACCTGAGCCATTGACTGAGCGCTTTGTCTACACTGTGCATAGGCACACATCTGCCAATCAAATGTCAGAACAGGAAAAGCCAGAGCTCAAGAGCATTGAGGACTAGACAAAAGGGAGTTTATCATTGAAAGGACAATTAGAGATGCAAAACATAAACTAAAGAAAAGTCCAATAAGTGACCCAGCGCAGGATCCAGGGTCTCTGTTCCTACTTTATACGGCTTTCAGATAATCTGTCACTAGGTTTTTTCTATGATATCATTAAATAGGACCTGTCACAGATTCAAAAGTGGCCTATTCTTGCTTTGATCATGTTCCCAATGCTCTTCTGAGGGTTGCTTTTTCTTGGAAATCCACCATATGGCTTCTGAGGTGTGAGACTTTTTATTTAATGCATTCTATTTAGTGTCAATTTTTATGTTCTTTAACAAGTGGGAGTTGCTCACATGATTCTCTGGGGGTGTCTTTAGGCTTCTCTTATTACCTTGCAAGTAACGCCACTTTAATAAAAAGCAAAAAAATGAAAACAATTAAAAGGGCCCATATCCATGGAACCAAATGGTGGATTTACAAAAAAAAAATAGAACATTTAGGGTAAAACAAGAAAAAATCAGCAGCGCAAATACTGATCATTTATGATCCAGTGTCTGGACTTCTTTAAGTGTGAAGCAATTATGAAAACATAAATAAACCGGAACTTGTGTTTAATCTCTATATAAAGCTGTAGTGCTGCTGCTGTATCATTCAGTCATTATGATGAACTCAACCTTATCGGTGGAGATATCGGCAAAATATACACAACACTATAAAGAGATAGAGAATAAATTAACTAGAAACACTTCGGCATTGTTTAGAAAACCCATGGATTTGATAACACTCATCTTCTGAACAACCTGAAGAGCACAAGTAATCCAGTACTACATGGAGCAGCTCTAGATCATTCTGCCGATATCATAGGAAACACCCTCTATATCACCCATACTTGCTTATTAACCATACAGTTAGATGGATGAAGAACGTTGATGCTGGATCCAATAAAGAGACTATTAATTCCTATATATACGCTATTCAGACTACAGAGTCTGGCACTTCATACTATGCTTTTTCTGGTGCTTCTGAGTTGCATAGGCAGGCTCGGGCGTTGAACAGCTGTGGATTCATTAGTGATCGGGATAGCAGGAGTTAATTTCTGCTAGCCTGCTGGTCACCGTAACTCCCAGCCTTTTTAAGATGGAGGATTCTGTCTTACCATGTCAACTATGGCTTTTGCTAAACCGGTCTGTGTATTGTTGTGCTCAAGTAACTGATGATTTACTGCCTGTTGCTTGGTGTGCAGTTGAATTCCTCCTGTTCTTTATTTTCCTCCTTATCATTTGTTGTCTCATTACTCTGAATGAGCGTGCTGCGTTCTAGAGTCTTGGTTTCTCCAGTTTGTCCATATATGTTGGTTGTTCCACTCCTATCCCGGACCCAACCCCCCTGGAGTGGGGAGGGATGGGGTACTAGATCAGAGCTAGCCAGGAGCAGGGCAAAGAAAGGGGCCCAAACATCGTTACCATTAGACGTAGCTTTGGGAGTAGGGACAGCTAGAGCCCCCTAGCCTGAGGTCAGTCTAGGAGCACTGGTCCCCGGTTATCCCCTCACACCCCGTGACAATTTTAAAGTGGATCCGTCACCAGATATCACACTATAAACTGCATACACTAAATGAGTCATTAAAACATGAAGATAGTCTACTTACTTTAAAGATCCTTGTCAGATTGACTAACATTCTGATATTAATATAAACAGAGAAACTCTCTAAAACCAGATATTTATTAATTAAAGTTAAAAAATATTATCAAAGCCATATAAACAGATAGCTATAACGGTCAATAACCACACAGCAACTGTTGTGCAGGGTTGAAAGCACTTTGGTAGGGTTATATACATATATATATATATATATATATATATATATATATATATATATATATTAGTGTACGCTGATTTGCTAATCTCTCGGAAATGGTATTGGAGTATTAGCTTATGGGGCTGGGCTACAATTCCCTAGTCTCACTCCTTCCTAGCCGCGGAGGTTAATACACCATAATGCTTTGGGCACCCAAATGGAGACCAATTAGTAGAGAGCTGCAATAGCATAAGCCATTTTTGAAAGAAAAAAAAAAAATATTTATATATGTTGTTCTTTTTTTTTTTTTTTTTAAAAAGATGGCTTATGACTATATATATATATATATCTATATATATATGCAGTATATATATATAACACGCAAAAGACACTCTTATAAACAAGGTGAATGTTTAATTATATAGACCACTATATTCACACATAGTAGACTTGATGCAGAAATTTCTGTGACTGTAGCATTCACCATTCATCTCACTATTGCTTGGAGGAAATGATATGTGCTTGCTACAGGAGAACAAACCATTCATACAGTGCCTACAAGTAGTAGTCAACCCCCTGCAGATTTAGCAGGTTTGATAAGATGCAAATAAGTTAGAGCCTGCAAACTTCAAACAAGAGCAGGATTTATTAACAGATGCATAAATCTTACAAACCAACAAGTTATGTTGCTCAGTTAAATTTTAATAAATTTTCAACATAAAAGTGTGGGTCAATTATTATTCAACCCCTAGGTTTAATATTTTGTGGAATAACCCTTGTTTGCAATTACAGCTAATAATCGTCTTTTATAAGACCTGATCAGGCCGGCACAGGTCTCTGGAGTTATCTTGGCCCACTCCTCCATGCAGATCTTCTCCAAGTTATCTAGGTTCTTTGGGTGTCTCATGTGGACTTTAATCTTGAGCTCCTTCCACAAGTTTTCAATTGGGTTAAGGTCAGGAGACTGACTAGGCCACTGCAACACCTTGATTTTTTCCCTCTTGAACACCAGGCCTTGGTTTTCTTGGCTGTGTGCTTTGGGTTGTTGTCTTGTTGGAAGATGAAATGACGACCCATCTTAAGATCCTTGATGGAGGAGCGGAGGCCTTGGCCAAAATCTCCAGGTAGGCCGTGCTATCCATCTTCCCATGGATGCGGACCAGATGGCCAGGCCCCTTGGCTGAGAAACAGCCCCACAGCATGAAGCTGCCACCACCATGCTTGACTGTAGGGATGGTATTCTTGGGGTCGTATGCAGTGCCATCCAGTCTCCAAACGTCACGTGTGTGGTTGGCACCAAAGATGTCGATCTTGGTCTCATCAGACCAGAGAACCTTGAACCAGTCTGTCTCAGAGTCCTCCAAGTGATCATGAGCGAACTGTAGACGAGCCTTGACATGACGCTTTGAAAGTAAAGGTACCTTACGGGCTCGTCTGGAACGGAGACCATTGCGGTGGAGTACGTTACTTATGGTATTGACTGAAACCAATGTCCCCACTGCCATGAGATCTTCCCGGAGCTCCTTCCTTGTTGTCCTTGGGTTAGCCTTGACTCTTCGGACAAGCCTGGCCTCGGCACGGGAGGAAACTTTCAAAGGCTGTCCAGGCCGTGGAAGGCTAACAGTAGTTCCATAAGCCTTCCACTTCCGGATGATGCTCCCAACAGTGGAGACAGGTAGGCCCAACTCCTTGGAAAGGGTTTTGTACCCCTTGACAGCCTTGTGACCCTCCACGATCTTGTCTCTGATGGCCTTGGAATGCTCCTTTGTCTTTCCCATGTTGACCATGTATGAGTGCTGTTCACAAGTTTGGGGAGGGTCTTAATTAGTCAGAAAAGGCTGGAAAAAGAGATAATTAATCCAAACATGTGAAGCTCATTGTTCTTTGTGCCTGAAATACTTCTTAATACTTTAGGGGAACCAAACAGAATTCTGGTGGTTTGAGGGGTTGAATAATAAATGACACTCTGAATAAACTTTTCTCAATTTAAAAAAAAAAAATAAAAAAGAAATAACATTCTTTTTTGCTGCAGTGCATTTCACACTTCCAGGCTGATCTACAGTCCAAATGTCACAATGCCAAGTTAATTCCGAATGTGTAAACCTGCTAAATCTGCAGGGGGTTGAATACTACTTGTAGGCACTGTATGTATGGGTTAAGAAGAGTTGTTGTCTGCAGTACCAAGTATTAGAGCCAAGGGTGTACTCACCTAAGTAACCTGTGATGATAGTGACTGGGATCTTGCTTGCTGGTTGCTCATCCTGCACCAAATCTTTGATGGGAACAAGTTCTGGGCAGTCTTCATCCTCCTCCATGAAGACAATGGGACCTTAGCCTAAAAAGATTTAAGACACAGTCAATATACTGTACTTCATTTTACTTCGGAGAATCCTAAAAACATTAAACTAGGCAATTTACCGTATAACATCTGTAAGGCATCAATATTTTAAAAGGAAACTGCCAGCAGGATCTAGGCTCCTAAATTTCCACCAATCTGGTTTCAAGGACTTTGATAGGTTCACAATTTATAATTGTCTATTTTCTGGCATAAGTGAGAAAATTTACTTTGATTGCAGGATTAAGTAGCCATGGTAGAGGATCTGGCAGGTGCTTTTCCAGGCGTGATTGTCAGATAATTCATGCCAAGTCAGTTTTAGTGGCATTTGGTGCAGGTACAGCTGAGGATGGTACTCCTCCCCTCACCGAGTCTGCACCAATTGCTGCTGGTGGTGGCCTGTGAAGATCTACTTGACCTGTGATTTAAGGAACCAAAATCTTTCAAATATGTTCCCTTTAAATCCTCCAATTAGATTTTCTGAATTAAGCTGGCAAGTAGTTTAAGACATAAATGACCTGGGCCTGCTGAATACCGTAGTATGATAGTACAGATAGTATGAAGAACATATGCCTGCTTACCAGCATTGAAACCTACTTGTTCTCTACAGCTATGTTACATTGCATAGTCTGCCCCCTTCCTTTTTTATTTCACTTGGTACCAGAACTCCTCCCATTTGGATAAAGTGTTTTAAAATTAGCATGAGAGGAGATCTGCCTATTTTGTTCACAGTGTTTTGTCTGAAATATGTGGAAGGTAAGTTTTTCAGCTCCTTTCACTTGGTGTTGTTGCTGTATATCAGTCATAGGTGATATGGTGTTGTGACTGTGAGGTGGTATAATCTGGAGTCATGGTTGCTTCACCATGTAGTATGGGTGCTATGAGGGTCCTGTTCACTCCCCTCACTATTGTGGTATAGTTTCGGCAGTGGTTAGCACATTTTGCCGCACCGTTACGGTTAACGACCCTCTAAGAGGTTCACCGTGATGTGACAGTGGGTTTAATAAACCTAGTGTTCAGTATTGAAATTTTTGTTTAGTCACAACAGATCAATGTATGTGCGGTCCATGGGCCCGGATTCATCAAAGCTTTTACAAGTGAATTCAGCTTTGGAAAGTCACAAACTTTTTGAACATTTGTAGCAAGGCACATATATAGAGAAGCATGCCACTCATCAGACATTCCTGATTCATTAAAGGGGTTGTGCAGGACTTTTTTTTTTTTAAATGGGTCTAAGTACAGACAGGGAGTTGTTAACTAACTGCTGATTGTGCCCGATGCTGTCACAGACATCAAATCAGTGGCTTCCGCCGATATCACATCAGAGCATCAGCTATTCTTCCACTCTACTCTGTTTATGGGGCATGATGGCCTATGCTCCGACAAAGCAACCCGGAAGAGGAAGAGCTGGTCTGTTGACATGGAGCAGCTGAATCACCGGCAGGAGCAATCGGTGACTACTCTGAGCCGGCATAGAATAGAAAAGGCAGGTAGTTTCCAACTACCTACCTGTTAGATTTTAGGCCCTGTAGAAAAGCAAAATGTTTTATATTATGAACATAAAAACACACACGTGTGGAAAAAAAAGAGAAAAGTGCAGCTGCATCCAACGGGCCCCTGTACAGCATAAAAGACCCTAGCTGCACAAATACCAGCACCATCTCGGACCTGGCTCCTTAAGAGGCTGTTGAGCAGTTTCTCATGCCTCCTTAATGACTAGAGGGGAGGCCGCCACACACTGCCTACAAGGTGAGAAGAAGGTGTGTAGAAACAAACAGAAAGCCAGTTTGCAATAAACTAAAACAAGTTCAAATAAGATGAAAGGATTAGGGATGGGAAGGAAGCACACCAACTGACAGCAGACACTCAATTGGTGTTTACTTCAAAGGTAAAACCCTAAACTGAGGAGATGGAACTCCCAGAAACAAGTCCACATTAGAGAATAGAGATACTGCACTTTCTTGCTGGCAATGCGGTAAGAGGTGAACATGCACAACTAACCCAGAATATGATAGTGCAAACAATAAAAGGAGAAACACCTGGAAAGGAGCAAGTCAGAAAGGAAAACAAAAGCTATAGGAACCATCAGCATTTAAACACGGAAGAAAAGGCAGAAGCCCAGCAAACCGAGGATCAAACCACAGGTCACAGGATTGAATGTCCAAACAGTCGCCATGACAGTAAAGTTCTGGACAGGAGGTATGCACCCCTGAGGTTGCGAGCCTCAGTGATGAAAGTCCTGGAAATGAAGAATGCCAAAGGGTTTTTAATGGGACCGGATTTTGGGTCCTAGGTTTAGGAGCGGCCATAGAGCCTGGGTGGGAATGGTTGCTCTCATACCTTCAAAGAGGCTAAATTGACTCAGGTAGGTGTAATGTGATGGAGCTGGAGAGTAACCAGTAATGGTGATCAGACTGAGCCTAAAGCAGGATCTGTATTGCTGTCTGCGTGAGACCCTGTTATTGCTTTGGCTTTTGGAGAAAGGTCTGTGTTTTTCATAGTTATTTTATTTTTGCTGGAAAAAGGCTGTGAAAGTTTATAAAGTTTAATAAACTTCACAGTTTGGATACAGAGAACCTGGTGCCTGTGTGAACTCTAGTGCCTACTAGTCAGTATTAACCCTTGCAGCCCACAGTCAAATTTAAAAAAAATAGTGTTGGATAAGCCCTTTAAGGTTTGCATCTTTTAATGAAACAAAAGTGTCTGACGCCAGCACACCCCCGAATCTAGACCAGCAAGAAAATTGCCAGTCTTATTGAATTAGGTCCCATGTCTTGTACAGCTATGCTATTCTTTACAGTAGTTTTAAATAGAGCGCAGGCTCATTATCCAAAAAGGTTATAAATCAGAAACATCTCCAGGGTTGCCGCTAACTAGGGAATTTCTTCTCAATTCTTCCTTTGTCGAAAAGAGGAGGCCGTCCTTCATACTTCTATTACTGGTATTGTGGCGACCTTCAACAACATAAATCTTTGTTTCTGCTTCCTTCCCCCTACCCATCGACATTGTGAGGCTGGCTCATGTGTCCTTGGGAAATTAAATTAAAGTGTCTCCGATCGCACACATCCTACTTGGTAGATAGAAATAACCAGAAATAACCACGAGGACCCATCTCCCAATGAAAAGGATGGAGCCTGAATAATCATTAAACTTTGGGTCCTCAAGGAGTAGGTACTTACTGCTTTCCAGCACTGGGGAGAAAGCCCGAAACATGATCAGACCAACACATACCCCCCTATACCCCAAAAATATACTGATTAATCTAGAAAAAAAGATTGATTTGTGCTTTACAATTTTTAGTCATGCCCGTAAAGCCCCTGACTGGTGAAGTGAAAGCGGATCAGTCATCAGAAGTTACAATAAGCTCTATACATTTAATAGATCTTTTAGACTGGCTGAGGCTGGTGAACTAAAATCCATGTCAGAGTGGCTGTATAATCCTCTTTTTCCACTTGATATTAATATTTTTAAGTCCAGCTTAGCTTTATTAACTCACTTTATTATCAGGCTGTGAATTTTTAAATAGGATTAAAGAGCCAATAAAAAAAAAATAGTCATAATAAGTACATCAGCCTCATTAAATCTAATAGCTATTAGGTTATGTATACAGTTTATATAATAAAATCTGATAACATCTTACCTGTCTTGGGGTAGGATATAGAAGACTCTTGAAGCTGATGTATTAAATCAGGAAGAGAGGAGTAAAGGCCACTAGCGATGTTGCTGGTGAAAGCACCCGCCCCCGTCGGTTGTGCGTCACAGGCAAATCGCTGCCCGTGGCGCACAACATCGTTAGTCCCCGTCACACATACTTACCTGGCTAGCGACGTCGCTGTGGCCGGCGAACCGCCTCCTTTCTAAGGGGGAGGTTCGGTCGGCGTCACAGCGGCGTCACTAAGCGGCCGCCCAATAGAAGCGGAGGGGCGGAGATGAGTGGCAGGAACAGCCCACCCACCTCCTTCCTTCCTCATTGCCGGCGGCCGCAGTTACGATGTTGTTCTTTGTTCCTGCGGTGTCACACATAGCGATGTGTGCTGCCGCAGGAACGACGAACAACCTGCGTCCTGCAACAGCAACGATATTTGAGATTAGAACAACGTGTCAACGATCAACGATATGTGAGTAATTTTGATCGTTAGCGGTCATTCGTGCGTTTCACACGCAACGACATCGCTAACGAGGCCGGATGTGCGTCACGAATTCCGTGACCCCAACGACACCTCGTTAGCAATGTCGTTGCGTGTAAAGCCCCCTTAAGGATCTGAGTGACTGAGAAGGACAAATTGTGATAGTTAAGTCTGTGTCATGGCATCTCCAAAATAGCAAGCAGGTCATTAGGGAGAGCTCCCAGTAATTAATACCTACCAAGGGTGGTCCGAGCAACGAAAAGGATGCAAAGGTTTATTAGACTAATAGATACGCATTGGGAACAAATGATAGCCCATCTGTTTCAATCCCATAGAAGAGTTGTCATAGCACAATCTACTACAAAGTTAAAGCAGGATCCACCCTCCTAAGCCATCTATATGGACATGCAAGTCATAGGAAGCTGAATAAAATGTTACTTTGATATCTAAGATCCAATGTCTTATTCCCGATGAATCCACATTCGTATATGTAAATGAGCTGTTAAGATCTATTGGCAGGATACAGATCTGCATGAGACTTTGTCTCCAGAGCTTATTTTAAAATGGAGCATTACTGGTGTGAGACATGTAATGACTGACAGTCTGATTTAATAATCACACACAGCTCTGCAGTGAGGAGAGAGCTAACAGTACAGTAGAGCTGAACTGTCTTATCCCATATATTTGCAGCAGCACTTGTCCTCTCATAGAGCTGTCAGCTTTGCTGTGCCTGATTACAGACAACACTGTACAGCAGACTTGAAACTTGTTTCATTACAAACACATCTGCAGCAGTCCTCTAACAGTGCTTTCAGTTCTGCTTTATGCCCCTTCACCACCCCAGTAGTCATGTGAGATGGAAGATGAAGCACTATGAAAGGACAGCTGCTGTACCAAATGTGTATACAATGAGATCACATTCTGCTCTGCTGTACTGTGTTGGAAATAATAACACCCAGCTCTGCAGTGAGATCAGAAGCGCAGTCAGTCAGTCATCACACTTTTTTTTTTTCTTAAAGGGACTGGCAGCACAGGATGACTCTTCACACCAAGTACAGGTGCTTGTGCATCATGGCGGGGATCATCATATAAGTACACCTCACCACCTGCTGGTTTTCTATATATCTTCTTTCTCTGGCTCCATAAACCCAGAGCTGTCAATCACAGAAGAGAAGAGGGTGGAGACTGAGGTGGGCAGGTGAATTTAAATGATTAGCCCCACCATGATGCATACGCGCCTGTACTTAGCTTGAACAGTCATTCTGTGCTGACAGAGTTCCTTTAATTGAGCGGAGGAGGCAGATTCTCGGGGAGATCTATGTCCGGCCCATAGATCTTAACAGCTCATTTACAAAATTAAGAAAAACATGTACGGTATTTCTCTAGAACAAAACATTTAATCGTACATTATAAGGTACCATCTTATTCAGCTTTCTATAAGTTGCATGACTATGTACACAACTTAGGTGGGCTGATAATACTAACACATTCCATTTGGTCATTTACTTCATGAAGTGGTAGAACCACAATGTAATATGAAAATAAGGCAACCAAGAAAAGGTAGTGTGATATTCTGGGCAATATTCTGCTGAAAAATGTTGAGTCCTTGCATTCACGAGGACTTACAGTATCTATAATTGTTGAAGACCAAGAACCCCTTGATGACAATGGTAATTTTTACAAAAGCATAATGCATCCTACAACTATTCATCAGGAATGGTTGCAGTTCCATGTATTGACTTGCCCTACAAACCATGGCGGTACAGCCTAGTAACTTTCAGTACTTAAAAGTTCTGTTGCTAAATAGCCCTGGGCACCTTCAGAAGCCTTGTGGAGTCCATGTCTCAGAAGGTTATTATTGGTCTGGTGAGACAATGTGGACCTAAACAATTTTAGGAAGGTGGCTTTAATGTTATGGAGATCCTTGTGGATGTGACGTCTGCCCAGGACCACAGACTCAGGATGGCTATCACAGTCAGACTAGAGGTAAGCAGGATCAAAAGAACCTGAAACTCTTTAACCCCTGTACAGAGGTCTGGAATTACTTCAGGTTCCAGGAGATCACTGCCTATGGAAGGCTGCAATCTAGAAAAGAATGGTCGTCCGGCAGGGTCAAAACCAGGAGGTACAGAAAAGGGACAAAATCAGCAGCCAAGAGAGTAGTCAAGAAATCAGACTAAGCTCAAAACGCAACGATAGCAACGAAGCACAAAACATGGCAGCCAGGAGAGTAGCTAGTGAACAGGCACAGGTCAAAAACACAGGGATCAAAAGTTCAAGAGCAGGGTGTGAACCAGAGGCACAGCAGTATACTGCAAGACTATATCTGGCGACGACCAGCAGACAGGAGGAGAAATAAGAAGGGTGTGGGGCCTTCCCATTGGCAGTGGCTGAAAGGTGGTACTGTCACATGCCACCATAGTCATCCAGTGGTACTGCAGGTCCCAGCGAAACCTAGCTTAGTGCATGGGCGGAGCCTGCACCCACCACAGCCACTTGTACTGACTCCTCCCCTATCACCAGCAATGCCCACAGCAGGAATACATCGACTCCTGGTGATCGAAGCAGAAATTGCAGGAACGGACTCTGGAGGAGATGTGACAGTGGAATACTGATGGGAAATTTCCCAAATCATAAGTAAAATCCTATCATGGGGGACCAAGTACTGGGACACCTATTGATCTTAAGAATGGAAGTCTGTAACCTCGAAATTGGGCTCTGGAGGATTTCTTCTTGAATGGAAGTGTTCATGACCAGCCTTCAATGGAAGCTGACTGGCGATTTTGGGAAATTCCTTGTAATGAAGGAAATACTGTGACTGTTGCCAATTAGAAAAGGCATAAATATGAGCATTGTGACTGGGTGCATTACTGGCGGCACAGCTACTGGCACTAGAGCTGTCATTGCTATGGGGGAACACAGTTACATGGGCAGAGCTAATACCAAAGGGTTGCACTTCTTTACAACAGATAAAACAAAGTGTGCTATGCATGCTAGGACAGAAATTACTCGTAAAAACAAGTCTTGTGCCAAGTAGGCACACCCTGGCTTGTGGTCTGGTCAATGTGCGCCTCGTGAAGGTGGTTAACACAATACGGCAGATGTTGTTTTGTTATCTGACTTATATCAAATGACATCCGCTTTCATCAAAGCAACATTATGAGGAACCTAACAGCTTCATCAAATATTGTACTTGGCTGTTCCAAAAATTTAATACACCATCTAGTAGCTTGTTACAAGTCAATTACAAAATATGTACCATACAGATATAAATGTCATTTTTAAGCTTTAAAAAAAAAAAAAAGACCGGAATGGAGATGAAGCAGAAGAGAAGCTGCGGATCTGCTGAGGTGATGTCACTGGAAGCTGCAGATAAAATAATCACTATTTTTTTTGTTTGTTTTTTTATTGCTTTCTAGTAAATGATAAATTTTAGCCGTTCTGTCTTACAAGGATCAGCTAAAGCACATACGATAAAAAAGCTTAGCTAAAAAGAGTGGCTGGTGGATGATTCATTCTTACAGAAATCAAGAGGGGGTCAGTGAGTATATACTGAAGCAACATACTGGTATATACTGGAGTGAGTCAGCATTACTAGGACTACATACCAGAGAAGACAGCGGACAGGACACAGCGCTGGCTCATCCATTTGTTACTTTTCATTTACTAAAGGGAGTCTGTCAGCAGGTTTCTGCTACATAATCTGAAGACAGCTGTCGCGGGTGGGGAGGAGGGGACGCTGCGCTCTCCCACTGCTCGGGTCCGGCCGCCGCTGCTCTGCGGCTACTGCTGCTCGGTGGCTCGAGCGATAGGCCGGATCCCGGGGACTCGAGCGGCGCTCCTCGCCCGTGAGTGAAAGGGGTGTTTTGTTGGTGGGGGATTTGATTAATGTCCGTGACGCCACCCACGGTTGTGGTGATTGTGTGGACACCACCCGCTGCTCTGTCTGGGGATCCCGGGAGTGGTGTTATGGAGCAGCTAGGTGTTGGTTTGCCCCTCCGTGGGTAGGGGATTTGGTGGTCCCGGGGCCCGATGACGGGGGTATAGGGCGGTGGACAGGCGGGTTATGGGGCCTGTGGAGGTGCAGGGACGCAGGGGCAGCGCTGTGCCGCACGGCACGGAGGTACTCACTCAGCCCAAGGATGATGACACAGTTCACGGCAAACAAACGGCTGGTTGGACGGGTCCCTCGGACGGCTGCGGTGTAGATGTTCCCTGCAAGTTAGCGGTGACTGTCTCTTCCCTGCACCTAGAAACGGTTGTTGGTAGCGATGGATTCCAACCGGTAACCCGCTCCCCGACTTGGATATGAGCCGGAGGAGCCCCTCTCTTGCCCGCAGGCGCTGGCCCTGGGAAACTGGTGCCTTGGCGGTGGCGGTGTCTCCCCTTCACGGTTGGACTGTTGCCTTCAATCGGGACTTTGCTGCTGGGAGACCCGGAGGTCCCCTTCACTGACGGACTTGGCAAATTACGGCGACTCCTAGCCTTGCCGGGGTCCGAAAGGCCCCTGCCAATGGTGCTGGCTTCTCTTTGTATACCGCTCCGGTACCGCCGGGCCACCACCCGTCCACGGTCCTTTCAGCAACCTTCGATCAGCCTCTCCTGCAGACGGTCACCGCCGTCTGCCAACCTTGCTGTCTCAGTCCGGGGCACACACCCGGACCAACTTCAGGCTCTGTTGCTGTCACTTTTCTCTTTTACTTCCACTCCTGTCACTTGCTCCTCTACCACTTCCCTCTTACTTCAAACTCTCTCTCCCTTCAACTGCTGGTTTTCCCGCCTCCAGGGCTGTGTACTCCTCGGTGGGCGGAGCCAACCGCCTGGCCCACCCCCTGGTGTGAACATCAGCCCCTGGAGGAAGGCAACAAGGATTTGTGTTCTGACCTTGGTGTGCCTGCAGGGAATGTGGGGTGTGTGGTGGTGTCATGACCTGTGACCCCTGGCTTGCCCAGGGCGTCACACAGCATGCTGTAAGAGTTAAAACAGAGAATTCAGCCCTGTGTCTCTTATCACAATGTCTGCTTTTACCTGCAATGTTAGTTTAAGACTCTTAGGGGCACTTTGCACACTACGACATCGCAGCTGCGATGTCGGTGGGGTCAAATCGAAAGTGACGCACATCCAGCGTCGCAGTCGATATCGAAGTGTGTTAATTCCTTTTTGATACGATTAAGGAGCGCAAAAACGTCCAAATAGTATCATCGGTGTAGCGTCGGTCATTTCCATAATTTCGGAAGGACCGATGTTACAATGTTGTTCCTCGTTCCTGCGGCAGCACACATCACTGTGTGTGAAGCCGCAGGAGCGAGGAACATCACCTTACCTGCGTCCTGCGGCTCACGCCAGCAATGCGGAAGGAAGGAGGTGGGCGGGATGTTTACGTCCCGCTCAGCTCCGCCCCTCCGCTTCTATTGGCCGTCTGCCGTGTGACGTCGCTATGACGCCGCACGACCCGCCCCCTTAATAAGGAGGCAGTTCGCCGGCCAGAGCGACGTCGCAGGGCAGGTGAGTGCATGTGAAGCTGCCGTAGTGATAATGTTCGCTACGGCAGCTATCACCATGATATCGCAGCTGCGACAGGGGCGGGGACTATCGCGCTTGGCATCGCAAGCATCGGCTTGCGATGTCGTAGTGTGCAAAGTGCCCCTTAGCGGTCTGAGGAGCAGTGAGCTGTAGTCCAACTCGGCCCCCTTCTGTGATAAGCAGCTTCTGTCTATGGAAATCTACACTGACAGCAAGGTGTAAGCAGCGGCAGCTCCCAGACCTCTGCTACATTAAGATCTCGAATTGTGTCAAAATAGTTGCACCCAGTAATCTAAGTGATACATCACTGGAATCAGGGGCTCTTCAGCTACATCATGCTGCTCTCAGATGAGGTAACAAAAACCTGCTGACAGATTCCTTTTAAGTGTTAGAAATAGTCTATAAGAGATTTCCTTTAGCAACAAACGAGCCTGTTATCTCAAGGTTACAATTTTAGTCCTTCTGAAAATGATTAAAGAATCATACAGACCCGTACTGTACCTCTATGCAAAGTATCAAAATATCCCGTTTATAGCTCTGTTGATCGTGGGGATCCGAGGCCTAAAGTGCCATTTAGACGCTGCGACATCGCTAACGATATATCGTCGGGGTCACGGTGTTTGTGACGCACATCCAGCGTTGTTAGCGACGTCGCAGCATGTAAAACGTATGAGCGACCTTAAACGATCGCAAAAGAGGCAAAAATCGATGGTATGTGAGACATTGTTCACTTACCAAAAATCGTTGCCTATTCAGTAGCGAGGTTGTTTGTCGTACCTGCGACAGCACACATCGCTTTGTGTGACACCGCAGGAACGAGCGACAACCTCGTACCTGCGGCCGGCCGCAATAAGGAAGGAAGGAGGTGGGCGGGATGTTCGTCCCGCTCATCTCCGCCCCTCCGCTTCTATTGGACGGCTGCCGTGTAACGTCACTGTGACACCGCACGTACCGCCCCCTTAGAAAGGAGGCGGTTCGTCGACCACATCGACGTCGCAGGGAAGGTAAGTCCGTGTGACGGGTGTAAGCAATGTTGTGTGCCACGGGCAGCGATTTGCCCGTAACACACAACCGACGGGGACGGGTATGCTCGCTAGCGATATCGATAGCGATATCGCAGCGTGTAAAGTACCCATAAGACTCCACTGCTAGCATATTAACGAGGTCTTCTGGATCCCTGCAGACATATAGGGTATGGGCAAAGTGCTAGGTTGTATCTTGAGGACAATGGAATTTTTTTTTTTAAACTAGCGCTGTGGATATTAAGATATTAATTCCAGTATACCAAAAAAAGTGAAATTCTGCAATTTGTGCAGGTTTTTTAAATGACTTACAGCGTTCATTTTACTATGAATCTGACCTGGCAGTATGATTCTCAAAGCAAGTGCGAATATGTAGATATCAGACATGTATATCTTTTGTTTTAAGTAATGAAAATATTCAGAAACTCAAGAAGCAAAAAATCAAAAAACGTCACGACTTTCTGAGAGCTGTAACATTTTCCATTTTTGAGATCTGGGACTGAGTGAAGGTTTAATTTTTGTGCCCAGAGCTGATCTTTTTATTGATATTATTTTGGGGTATATACGATGTTTTGATCGCCTGTTACTACATTTTTTCTGCTTTTGAAGCGGCCACAAAACTGCAATTCTGGCATTTTGATTTTTTTTTTGTCATTACGCTGTTTACCGATCCGATTAATTTATTTTATATTTTGATAGATCAGAGTTTTAAGAACGCAGAATACCAAATATGTGTATTTATTTATTTCTTCATTTTTAATGTGGGGGTGACTTGAACTTTAATTTTTAAACCTTTTTTTCTACTTTGTACTGCATTTAATAGACCCATTATGGGACTTGAACCTGCAATAGTCTGATCATTTGTTCTATATACAGCAAAGCGACAACATTGTTGTATATATAAGAAATAAGAAATTACAGTCTCCTATGAATGTCGGCCACTGGCTGGTTTTCTGAGGAGTACTGTATTGACAAACACAGACACAACTGACCCCTGGCTGTTGTGTCAACTCAATGGCGTCCCAGGCACGCTGATGAGGGCTCAGAACATTGCGACCCCCTGCAGATGCATGGCAGAGATTGATATTGGCATTTAACAAGGTTAACAATTACAGGCAGGTTAGAGGCAGATGAAGGCTGAATGATCCAGCCTTCATCTGCAGGGAAAGATGAGGGCTCGATGTGAAAGCCTGCATCAAAGGCAGGGAAACTACTTATTACGTCTGCAACAAATTTCTGTCAGAAATCTGCATCTGCTGGCAGAAAAATGTGTCAAAACAGCATAGCATTTTTGGTGCGTTTTTCAGCCAAGGGATGCAGATTTGGAGCAGAAATGTCTGCAACCAAATATTCAGTGTGCACACCTTGCCTACTTTGGCATGGCATTATTTCACTTCACCCGAGGTGAGGTCACTTAATTCACCAGAGGTCAGTTCACCGGAGGTCACAGCTGGGGTACCGTGGGAACCCCAGCTGTTACCTAAGGGTAAACTCAGTGAACTCAATGCCGGATTACCAGATTAGGCAATTTGTGAACATTGATCATTTGGTTGCAGACATTTCTGCACCAAATCTACATCTGGCAAAAAAAACGCACTGAAACTTTTGTATGCGGTTTCAGTGCGTTTTTCTGCCAGGATATGTAGTTTTGGTGCAGAAATGTCTGCAACCAAATACTCAGTGTGCGCATATCACCTAATCCGATAATCCAGCATTGAGTTCTATTACTTCACCTGAGGTGAGGTCACTGAGTTCACTTCAGGTCAGTTCACCTGAGGTCACACCTGGGGTACTGTGGGAACCCCAGCTGTGACCTCAGGTGAACTCACTGACATCACCACTCTCACAGCTGCGGCTCCGTCAGTGTCTCCCTGACGCAGCAGTGATCAGTCACGTTTTCTAATGTGACCACGCACTGCGACTTCAGAATATAGCAGAGCCAGGATCATCGTGGGTTATCATGTCTGTGGGTTTCTTTTGATTTACAGCTGTCATTAGCCCCTTATATTACCCCAAATGTCACCGCTCCAGGGCAATTGGGATGAGCCAGGTTAAGCACTATAATTGACAAATTTATAATATAATTGCAATTTTTAGGCTGGGGGGTCAATAACTATGGGCCTCCCCAGCCTGAGAATACCAGTCTCAAGCTGTCTGCTCTATCTTGGCTGGATATCACAATTGGGGGTGACTGCACGCCTGTTTTCTTAATTATTTATTTAAATTATTAAAAAAAGCAGGGTTCCTCATATTTTGATACACAGCCAAAATAACACACACAGCTGGGGGCTGCAGCCTGTAGCTGTCTGCTTTATCTGCGCTGGGTATCAGAATACGGGGGACCCTGGGCCAATTTTTCCAATTATTTATTTTTACACTCCACTTTGGGGACCCAGACAGCTAGTGTGAGGGCAATCACAGATGCTGACAATCTAACTACATCCAATCACAGACGCTGTCACAGAGGGTGGACGGGGGGGAAGCAGTGAATATGCATAAGAGCTAATGATCGGACCCAGTAGCAGTGTGACAGCTTAGCGAGCGACTCGGTAAGTATAACTTTCCTGCCGCGACCACCATTTTGCTTCCTTTTAACTTTTTTAATCTTTTTTTTTCATCCGGGTGGCCGAACAAGAACAGCAACACAGGCGTCCCTGCAAAGTCCATGTTCATGGTTGTGAACGGACATTAGGTGTCTGGTACGGACCCCGAACTTTAGAGTTCGGGTTCGCCCATCACTAGTTGTGACTTCCAGTGCGCTCCATGAAACACTGGCGCTGCCGGCAGGTCACAAGTCACCGCAGACCGACAGAGATGGAAGCAATGCTGAGAAAAGATGAAGATGCCGGTGGGCGCAGGAGACTTATTTTAAAGCACCACTTCAGCTGTGAAATAAAAAAAACAAACGCTGAAGTGCTACCTTAAAAAGGTAAGTGTATAGAAATAACTCCCTAATATACTGGGAGGGATTGATCAAAATAGCTACACAACGTTGCTGACATATATACATTGATATATTTGGCATCTGGACAGAACATAATATTCATGACGCATTGAAAAGGGGTTGTTTCATATCTAAAATGCCCTTTATAAATATATATTTTTAACCCCTAAGCACTTTTGTAGTTTCCTTTATTATAAAATACCTTACTGTTCTCTCTATACAGCTAATCTTAGATGTGCTTTTTTGTTACTTTACCTTCTAGGACATGTAATTTGAAGAAAGTCTCAAATGGGACATCACAGGAGGAGGACTCTGCAGTCACTTTCCCTCAGCTTCTATCACCTCATCTCGCTCCCCGCCGAAACAGGACGTCGTCAGGGGAAGGCACTGCAGTCATTTACCACAGCTTCTTCCATTGCCCACCTCTCATGCCACCCGGAAACAGTAGTGATGAGCGAAAGTGTGGGAGAGGTGAGCGCATCGGCAGCACGCTACTTCTGTCACCACCTACCCGCAGCTTGTTTCTCTGAGAGTAGCGAGAGTGACACCAGTACCGTCCTTGATTATAAATCGTTTCAGGGCAGTGATAGAAACAGGGTCTGTGACACCAGCGCTGCCGCCCGACGACAATTAATTTCAGGGCAGAGATAGAGGGAGGGTGAGTGACACCAGCGCCATTCGCTGATTATCCCTTTACGGGTAGTGAAAGAAGTAGAGTGAGTGACAGCAGCGCCGTCTCAGAGTTTCTATCACCGTCCTGAAATGAATAGGCATCAGAGGACGGTGCCGGTGTCACTCACCCTGCTTCTATCACCAATCCTGATTACGTTTTTTCAGAGAATCAGGCTGCGGGCACATAGCTGCTATCAGTGTTATTGATTCTGGATGTCATCAGAGGGTTACAACAAAAGGAAGTGTGAAAAGTGACCGCAGTGCCGCCCCCTCATAATGTTCTGTTTCAGGCGTAGTGAGATGTGACAGCATGGCCGTCCTCTTGCATTGTGTACCATTTTCTTCCATATTTTGGATGAGACTTTTTCAAGTCTATGAGGGTGCAAAACAAAAAATAAATAAATTGGATCCCATACGGATCTTATGTAAAACATCTGATTTTTGTGGATATATTGCTGTTGTTAACATAGGAAACTGTATTTGGTCTTGTAAATTTTATTCACTGCCAATGTATAAAAAATGGATGCCATAAAAATCAGCCATTAATTTTGGATGAAAATCAGAGAATTATTTTCATACAATTATGTGAAGTTAACCTTAGGGTATGTGTACCCGGTGTTAGGTTTTCTGAAGTGGCTTCGCCGTATTATAGTCGGCGTCTTTGCTGTCTGATTTTTCAAATAGAGAGCGGATATGCAGTATCCATTCGCATCAATTATACAGTTGACAGAACTGTGCAGATCCACAATTGAGTAGGTCTAGCCAGTGGCACGGGGCACAGCTGATAGGCAAGGGTGCCGGGTGTCACACCCTTACTGATCAGACACTGATGAGCCATCATGAGGATAGGTCATTAACGATGAAATCCCAGACAACCCCTTCAACACCTGGGGCACATTGCCTTGTTGCCCCCTTTTAACTATGCCCCTGAAACTACTATATTGGCTGAGAACACATTAAGAATTCTAATCGGTAGCTGAAATAGCTAATTACAGGGGTGTTCTCAAGTTTGGAAGTTATACATTTTCCATGGAGTAGGGGAGAACTTCTCGATCACTGAGATTCCCACCATTCTGAGTTTCTGAAAATCCCAGTTCTTGAGATCAGTGGGGGTCCCATCTCAGCGGTCGGACTTCGAGTGATCAGATAGTTATCTCCTCCTGTAGATATGGAATAACTCCTTAAAATGAGACTACCCCTTTAAGCATTCACATAGCATACAGAACATCCACTACTCACAAAACAGTTAGGGATATTTGGCTTTTGGGTAAAATTTATGGAAAACGTAAAAAGTTCACGCTACAGTGATATTTTATCAGGATAGTAGGGTATTTAAGTAGAATCATGCAATGGTGATTCCCTCATCTCAAACAATGTATTGAAACGAAAGCCAATAACAGTGGTAGGTATAACCCCAAGAAGGTCAAAGTTTCAATAAATTGCCATGTAGCTTTGAGCATCAATTACAGCTTGACAATGTCATTTAATGCTGTTCACAAGTTGAGGTATTGTTTGCTGAGGCATGGCAGGGCGGTCCTCAGGTCAAAATTATGAGCCTCTACATGGCAGCTCATCTGATCCCATAGGTTTTCTACGGGATTCAGGTCTGGAGAAAGTGCACGCCACTCTATTTGAGGTACTCCAGTCTCCAGCAGACGTTCCCTAATGATGCGGTCTTGATGAGCTGGAGCATTGCCATTCATGAAGATGAAATTAGACCTGTGCAGAAGCACAATGACTGGATTAATGATGTTATTCACGTAGTAGGGTCTTGTCGCTGTACTAGTCACAAAGTGTAGGGCAGTTCTGTTTTGACTAGACACAGCTGTCCACACTGTAACACCACCACCAAAGGCTCGTCTGGTGACAACAGTGGATGATGCATAGAGCTCTCCTTGACATCCCCAACATTGTTGGCAGCCATCATTTCTACTCGGCATGAATCAACTTTCATCAGTTCATAGAACTAAGGCCTACTGGTCCCTTGTCCATCGTAGATAACGCCTGTGCCTGATGGTCTGGTCAGGTGCCATGGCTGGTCACCTAGCATGAACACCACGCTGAAGTAAACAGTTTTGAATGGACTGACGTGACACTTGGATGCCTCTCACCTCCCTTAATTGTGCCTGGAGTTTTGTGGTACTTATCATCCGGTTCTGAAGGACATAATTCACAATGAAGCAGTCATCGGTGTGGGATGTGGCCAAAGGCTACATGCGCACGCTGCTTTTTTTCCTGCTTTTTTGCTGCTTTTTTGGCTGCAGTTTTGTCAGCTGAACTTTCTGACATCTGACTTCCCAGCAAAGTCTATGAGAAGTCAGATTTGTCATGCGCACACTGCAGTTTATTTGTCAGCGTTTTTTTTGTCAAAAGTTTGTGACAAAAAAAATGCAGCATGTTCATTCTTCCTGCGTTTTTGTCAACATTTGTCACCCATTGAAATCAATGAGGGCATCAAAAATGCAGGAAAAATGCATGCTAATCACAAGTGGTGCATTTTACCTGCCTTTTACCTGCGTTTTTGCTAGCAAAAACGCAGGTGATTTGTCAGGAAGTGAGGTCAGGCAAGTGGTCCCGTCCCGTCCTCCACGTGTTCCCCGAAGTACCGCTGTCCCCAGGGGAGATGATGTGGAGGACGGGACTATCAGCGGCGGCAGAGAGGGGGATGGACATTGGCAGCTGAAAACATTGATTTTTATCTCTCTCTGCTGCCGCCGCTGATAGTCCCGTCCTCCACGTGTTCACCGAAGTACCACTGTCCCCAGCGTGCACGCACAGGGGAGATGATGTGGAGGACGGGACTATCAGCAGCGGCGGCAGCGAGAGGGAAAAATCAATGTTTTCAGCTGCCAACGTCCATCCCCCTCTCGCTGCCGCCGCCGCTGATAGTCCCGTCCTCCACGTGTTCCCTGAAGTACCACTGTCCCCAGCATGCAGGCACAGGGGAGATGATGGACCCCTCTCACCGCCGCCGCTGAATGTCCCGGGCTCCACGCTCCTGCCGGCTACACGCTCCTGCCGGCTACACGCTCCTGCCGGCTCCACGCTCCTGCCGGCTCCACGCAGTAGCGCGATCAGCTGAGCTGTCACTGAGGTTACTCGCGGCCACCGCTGGATTCAGCGGTGGCCGCGGGTAACCTCGGTGACAGCTCAGCTGATCGCGCGGCTGCCTTCATTAGCTGCATGGAGGTGACCGGAGCGGCGGTGTCTGCTGCTTCTCCGGTCACTTCCATGCAGCAGAGCTGGATGCGACGCTGGAGCATGCTGGATTACGCCGGACATGGAGGGCTTTGTCGGGGTTAATAAATTGGTAATGAGGGAATGTGTTTGTGTTTTTTATTTCTAATAAAGGATTTTTTCTGGTGTGTGTGTTTATTTACTGTAATTTACAGATTAATCATGGAGGGTGTCTCATAGACGCCTGACATGATTAATCTAGGACTTATTGGCAGCTATGGGCTGCCAATAACTCCTTATTACCCCGATTTGCCAACGCACCAGGGCAAATCGGGAAGAGCCGGGTACAGTCCCAGAACTATCGCATCTAATGGATGCGGCCATTCTGGGCGGCTGCTGACTGATATTGTTAGGCTGGGGGGCTCCCCATAACGTGAGGCTCCCCATCCTGAGAATACCAGCCTTCAGCCGTATGGCTTTATCTGGCTGGCATTAAAATTGGGGGGGACCGCACGCCAGTTTTTTTTAATTATTTATTTATTTCTAATTTTTTTTTTTCAATTCAACAAGCTTTATGGGCTTGTTTGAACTGAAAAATACATGAAACAATTGTTGACAAAACTGCAGCCAAAAACACACCAAAAAAGCAGCAAAAATGCACCAAAAAAGCACCTACATTTTTTGTGACATTTCCAGGCTCTCTCTGACAAGGTGCAGTTTTGGCTGCAGTTTTGGCTGCAGTTTGTGAACACGAAAAAGAAGCAGCGTGCGCATGTAGCCTAAGCTCAGTGGCCACTTTCATCTGAGAACATCCTGCTTGAAGCCTCACAATGGTGAGGTACAGTTGATCAATTGTTAGGTGTCGTCTTGGTCTGATGATGTCAAAATGTGAACAGCATGATGAGGGGGACTGGTTAAATATCAATTACATTTGATCCCGAAATGTATTGGACGATTCATGGATCAAACACCTGTTGTGATTTTTGCCATTAAGCTCCTTGTTAGAGAACAGTAAGCTGGGCAAAAAGTACTGAGACATTGAACAGTTGGACATGAGATAGCGAGAGTTTAGAGGAGGTCACATTAGGGTCACCTGAAAAGGTTAGAGGGTATATTAGGAAATCTCCCCGGAAAGTCAAATCTCCCTAACTTTCTGTGAGTAGTGTATGTTTATACACATCATGCTTTCTGGGGTTGATGCACAGTGCAGACAGATGGCAATAATATTATGGGAATTATTGTATGGCTTCATGTACAGATAATGGATTACATATGTGTACTAATTAGGGGAGCTATATACACGGTTGTGGCTAAATCCCAGAGGGTAGAAGGACCTGTGGGCGTGGCCGGCTTGGTTAGTGGGCGTGACGGCTTGTATGTTGTTCGTGGTGGTTTCCTCCTATCCACTATAATCATGTAATCATATCCCCCCTGCACCCCTCCCATCTAGGGGTTTAACCCCCTTCTATTATAATTAACTCCATGACTACATGGACTTAAAAGGATACTGTATCTTCCTGTTATCGGCTATGTCGCGGAGGCCCCGCCCCTTTTGGGCACATGGGCGTGACGTCACAGCGGTCCCTCTGGCCACTGGGATTTAGGCGTTACCATATACACACACTATAGCCCGTCTCATGGTGGGTGAGTAAAGCGTTCCCCGCTGTAGGTGGCTGCTTTACTGCCCCCCAGACTGATATTACAGGATACCGCAGCTATAAGAAGCGATTCTAGGAATTGCCGCATACCTCACCGCACAGGACCGCTGCCGCACGTTATCCGGTGATCACAGCTGAGCCGTGCAGTCCTCGTGTCTTCCGGTGCAACCACCAAACACTTCCCCCAGAAACGGCGTGTCATGGCGTCCACAGGCAGGGTGCACAGTGCTGGGCGCTGGAAGTGACTGCAGACAGCATCATGGACCCTCCAGTGTCTGTACATACGTCGTAGTGATGAGCGCCATCATCTGCAGGGTGCACACATTATTCTAGTATATTTCAGCAGGGAGCACTGGTGTGGCTGTGATTGCAGTATATTGTCACACCACTGATAGTTCACAGGATATAATGACTGAAACCTGCAGGTATCACTGCTTGTTATAAAGATGACAAATTATCCTAATGGGGGTGAAATCTGTCAGTAACACCTTATTCAGACAGCTATTGTGTTTTTGCATAGTTTTTTAAGGTTCCCACCCTCTCCCACTCGTTATTGCTCCCACCCTCTCCCACTCGTTATTGCTCCCACCCTCTCCCACTCGTTATTGCTCCCACCCTCTCCCACTCGTTATTGCTTCCACCCTCTCCCACTCGTTATTGCTCCCACCCTCTCCCACTCGTTATTGCTTCCACCCTCTCCCACTCGTTATTGCTCCCACTCTGTCCCACTAGTTATTGCTCCCGCCTTCTCCCACTCGTTATTGCTCCCACTCTGTCCCACTCGTTATTGCTCCCACCTTCTCCCACTCGTTTTTGCTCCCACTCGTTATTGCTCCCACTCGTTATTGCTCCCACTCGTTATTGCTCCCACTCGTTACTGCTCCCACTCGTTATTGCTCCCTCTCTGTCCCACTCGTTATTGCTCCCTCTCTGTCCCACTCGTTATTGCTCCCTCTCTGTCCCACTCGTTATTGCTCCCTCTCTGTCCCACTCGTTATTGCTCCCTCTCTGTCCCACTCGTTATTGCTCCCTCTCTGTCCCACTCGTTATTGCTCCCTCTCTGTCCCACTCGTTATTGCTCCCTCTCTGTCCCACTCGTTATTGCTCCCTCTCTGTCCCACTCGTTATTGCTCCCACCCTCTCTGTCCCACTCGTTACTGCTCCCACCCTCTCTGTCCCACTCGTTACTGCTCCCACCCTCTCTGTCCCACTCGTTACTGCTCCCACCCTCTCTGTCCCACTCGTTACTGCTCCCACCCTCTCTGTCCCACTCGTTACTGCTCCCACCCTCTCTGTCCCACTCGTTACTGCTCCCACCCTCTCTGTCCCACTCGTTACTGCTCCCACCCTCTCTGTCCCACTCGTTACTGCTCCCACCCTCTCTGTCCCACTCGTTACTGCTCCCACCCTCTCTGTCCCACTCGTTACTGCTCCCACCCTCTCTGTCCCACTCGTTACTGCTCCCACCCTCTCTGTCCCACTCGTTACTGCTCCCACCCTCTCTGTCCCACTCGTTACTGCTCCCACCCTCTCTGTCCCACTCGTTACTGCTCCCACCCTCTCTGTCCCACTCGTTACTGCTCCCACCCTCTCTGTCCCACTCGTTACTGCTCCCACCCTCTCTGTCCCATTCGTTACTGCTCCCACCCTCTCTGTCCCACTCGTTATTGCTTCCTCTCTGTCCCACTCGTTACTGCTCCCACCCTCTCTGTCCCACTCGTTACTGCTCCCACCCTCTCTGTCCCACTCGTTACTGCTCCCACCCTCTCCCACTCATTACTCCCTCTCTGTCCCACTCGTTACTGCTCCCACCCTCTCCCACTCGTTATTGCTCCCTCTCTGTCCCACTCGTTACTGCTCCGATCCTCTCCCACTCGTTATTGCTCCCTCTGTCCCACTCGTTATTGCTCCCTCTGTCCCACTCGTTATTGCTCCCTCTGTCCCACTCGTTATTGCTCCCTCTGTCCCACTCGTTATTGCTCCCTCTGTCCCACTCGTTATTGCTCCCTCTGTCCCACTCGTTATTGCTCCCTCTGTCCCACTCGTTATTGCTCCCTCTGTCCCACTCGTTATTGCTCCCTCTGTCCCACTCGTTATTGCTCCCTCTGTCCCACTCGTTATTGCTCCCTCTGTCCCACTCGTTATTGCTCCCTCTGTCCCACTCGTTATTGCTCCCTCTGTCCCACTCGTTATTGCTCCCTCTGTCCCACTCGTTATTGCTCCTGCCTTCTCCCACTCGTTATTGCTCCTGCCTTCTCCCACTCGTTATTGCTCCTGCCTTCTCCCACTCGTTATTGCTCCTGCCTTCTCCCACTCGTTATTGCTCCTGCCTTCTCCCACTCGTTATTGCTCCTGCCTTCTCCCACTCGTTATTGCTCCTGCCTTCTCCCACTCGTTATTGCTCCTGCCTTCTCCCACTCGTTATTGCTCCTGCCTTCTCCCACTCGTTATTGCTCCTGCCTTCTCCCACTCGTTATTGCTCCTGCCTTCTCCCACTCGTTATTGCTCCTGCCTTCTCCCACTCGTTATTGCTCCTGCCTTCTCCCACTCGTTATTGCTCCTGCCTTCTCCCACTCGTTATTGCTCCCGCTCTCTCCCATTTGTTATTGCTCCCACCCTCTCCCGTTCATTGGGGCTTCCGCCCTAATGAAAACATGGAAAAATGAATGAATGAAAAAAACATTTCAGTATCATGAGTTTTTTTTCCGGTACCGAACACAGACGTGTCACACGGACATACGGATGTTACATGGATGACATGTGGATAACACACATGGAGACATGGATGGCCATATGGACCATGCAACACCACGTGCGATTTTTACCTCAATGTGGGAAGGGGGCCTAAAGGAGCGCAGTGATTACAAGTTGTTTGATATCAAGGCATTGGAGAGTGCACAGTTCAGGCCAGCACTGTTGTTCGCAACAACGTCCTCTTTCGGAGACAGGTATAGTTGAATACAATGGAAGAGCAGCATTCTTTCTAAATAAAAAAAAATGCTTTAAAAAATATATCTGAAAAAACAAACAAACCACTTTTAAAGAATGTATTAAATTTGTGGTGCTTTTTAAAAGTCAGAAAGAGTCAACAAAAAAATCCTTTAGGGTGCGTGCTCACAATGTCTTTTAGAAGCCGATGTACCAGTTATTCCTGCAAAAGACGCTACAGACGCAGTTTAGAGAACATCAAAAAGGTTGAACTTGTGCACAGCAAGTCGTTTTGACATTGCAGAGCATATCTTAAGTCTTTCTAGCATTTTTCAAGCCCATTATAGGCAGAATCCGCTGGCACAAGATGTTCTGATACGTACTCAAGGGACCTTTCTGCTGCATATTCTATTAGCTTATTTAACAACTGACAGGTACATTTCACAGGGCACAAAAACAGACCAAAAATGAGCAAATACCCTATAGTAAGTGAATAAATAAATATTAATAGAACATGTAAATTACATATTTAATTGAGATTTTGATCAAAAAAGTATAAAAGCCATCCCACTGTTATAAGGTGTACCTAATCTGGATGGTCTCTAACTCTTGTAATTCATCTTATGTGCCGGTAAACCTCAGAAGATGGGGCAGAGCAGATCCCAGATCCAGAAGCAAGGACTAGGGGAAACTATATGCAACTGGGTAAGGAATTGGCTAAAAGATAGGAAACAAAGAGTAGTCATAAATGGTACATTCTCTAAATGGGCTATAGTCAGCAGTGGGGTGCCGCAGGGATCTGTGCTAGGACCGATTCTTTTTAATCTCTTTATTAATGACCTTGTGGATGGGATTGATAATAAAGTGTCAGTCTTTGCTGATAACACCAAACTATGTAGGATATTAAAAACTGACCTTGATAGTACAATATTACAAAAAGATCTGGATAAGATGTCAGAATGGGCAGATACTTGGCAAATGAGATTTCATGTTGATAAATGTAAAGTAATGCACCTAGGACGGAGTAATCCTATAACTGCGTATACATTAAATGGAAGTAAACTCGGGACTACAGAACAGGAGAAGGACTTGGGTATTCTCATTACAAATAAGCTGAGCAGCAGCCCTCAATGTCAAGCAGCAGCTGCAAAAGCAAACAAGATTCTAGGGTGTATAAAAAGAGAGATTAGATCCCGCGATCCCAACGTATTATTACCCCTCTATAAATCACTTGTAAGGCCACATCTGGAATACGGGATCCAGTTTTGGGCTCCACATTTTAAAAAGGACATTCAGAAGTTAGTCAGTTCAAAGGCAGGCAACTAGACTATTACAAGGAATGGAAGGCCTCCCATATGATGACAGGGTGAAAAAGTTAGATATGTTTAGCTTAGAAAAAAGACGTCTCAGAGGAGATCTCATTTATATGTATAAATATATGTTTGGTCAATATAAAGGACTGGCACATGACTTATTTCTTCCGAAGACAATACTAAGGACCAGGGGGCACTCGCTGCGAGTGGAAGAAAAGCGATTCCGACAGCTAAATAGGAAAGGGTTCTTTACAGTTAGAGCAGTCAGACTGTGGAATACCCGACCACAAAAGGTAGTAATGGCAGATACTATAACAGCTTTCAAAAAAAAGGGCTGGATGATTTCCTCAGTACACACAACATTGTTGGTTATAAATGACTTAGTGACCAAATGTAGAACTGGTGGAGGAAGGTTGAACTAGATGGACCTAGGTCTATTTTTAACCTATGTAACTATGAACGTTCAGACATCTGCTCGTGGCAAGATACATAAAGACAAAATGCTGTATTTTAAAATACTAGCATTGTGAAGGAGATTTTATGGCTATGTGCCTACAATCGGGACCCACTACGTCCTGGATGCGGCGGGTTCTGACCTGCGGGGCCGCGAGTCTCCTCCACAGGAGACCGCAGCTGCTCGTGCCCACAACCCCGGCTCTGGCAGTTACGGTCTCTCTTCTGTTCACCCTGCAGAGAACACTTCCGTCTCCACAGCAAAGAATTGACATGCTGCTGCTCACAGAGCCGCACTGCAGCTCAGTTTATGCTGTGAGCCATACACACACAGTGGGCACAAGATTTCTATAAGGCTACTTTCACACATCCGGTTTGAGCAGTGCGGCCCAATCCGGCTGTGAAACCTATGCGGCAAAAACACCGCATCCTTTGCATAAGTTTTTACATGCGGCCCGTCATGTTTTTTTCCGGTTGCGGCACGCTACTGAGCATGCGCAGTGGAAAAAAACGCATGCAATGGCCGGATGCGTTTTTTCCGCATAGCGCCGCATTCGGCGTCCATAGGCATGCACTTAAAAATGCGCCGCAGCGGCCGGATGCGTTTTTTTTGCCGGACAAAAAAACGTTGCAAGCTACGTTGCCTCCGGCCGCCACTTTAATTAATTTTGCTGCATCCGGAAAAAAACGGATGCAACGCAAAGCCATCAGGCACAATCCGGTAACAATGCAAATCTATGGGGATAAAACGGATGCGGTACCGGATCCGTTTTACCCGTTTTTTTCCGGATTGTGCCTGATGGAAAAAAACCTGATGTGTGAAAGTAGCCTTAATAGCCATCCACTGTCCTTCTACTGTGCATCGCAGCGTTTTGGACGCAGCTGAAAAACACTGTGAACCCTGATCGTCAGCACTCAGCCTAAGAAACCTCATGCACAAAATAGCTACAAAATCTGCAGCATAGTCATCAGCTCTATGGATTTCAATTCTGAAGGATGACAATGTAATTTGCAGATGTTAATATAGGTTTCTCTCTTTGCACTACAAGGGTCAACTGCACCATTGTCAGGTCAGACTTTGCAGTAATTCTGCTGTGGGAAGTTAGCAGAAAATGGCATATGTGTGGTCACATCATACTGTTTATGGGGCAATGCAACCGTGAAGAAGGCGGTTGGTTGCTACTGCCGAAACGCGTAGTCCGCTACTGCGTGTATCTTGCACTTACTGTCATGAGCTCTGGAATATTTTAACCCGTGCTTAATAAAGTTGGCCACTATTTTTTACTGCCACCTGGAGTTTCCTCGTATTTGCTGGATCCGTTCATCTGTTTCAATATATATATATACATACCAGAATAGGCCCAGGCTGGGGGCCATGTATACCAGGATTGGCCCAGGCTAAGGGACATATATTTATACCAGGATAGGACCCAGGCTGAGGGACATATATATATATATACACCAGGATAGGGCTCAGGTTGTGGGACATATATACCAGAATGGGGGACATTACTACATAATAGAGGGGGAGCAACACATGTCTTTATAGGATTTAGAAATCTACAAGGGCCCATACATCTGACATCAACATGCAGGGGGATGGAAATTGGGAGGCAGATCCAAATCTTGCACCAGGGTCCACTGGGCTATACGGTAGTTATGCCACTGGTGTGGGGTGCTTTTTATACAGTGTGGAAGCTAATGGGGAGCCTTTATACAGTATAGGAGCTAATGTGGGGGGATATAATATTTATCTTTACCTTTTATCTATGCTAGTGTATACAGGGACGGTTAGGCAGGGATTAGCAACTGCTCGTGGTTCTGGGTGCATATTGGACCTGACAGATTCCCTTTAATACATAAAAGTCATTAATTTCTTGAATGGACTTAATTTGGGTTCATGGCACACGGACCCATAGACTTCCATTGACCCTTTTCATTCTTGCTGCTGGACACTGTTCATTGCACGTATCTGTGTGACTGACGCCCTATATTAGATCCTATTAGTGTGCAGTGTTATTCCGGCAACCTCCCCCTCCTGACAGATTAGGCTGGAGGTGGTTGTTGTATAGGCATTCTGCACCTGTGAAATTCCAACCTTTATCATGGGGGGCCGTATGCATCTTGCATGTGCTTTTGCCATTATCTGACCATTTTTTGGCTGGTGGCTATATTTTTGGTGAGTTTTTTTCTGTGAATTTATTTTTATTATGTCCTTTGATGAGTTTTTTTTGATGTGCATATTGGACCTGACAGATTCCCTTTAATACATAAAAGTCATTAATTTCTTGAATGCATTTAATTTGGGTTCATGTCACACGTACGGCACACGGATGGCACACGGACCCATAGACTTCCATTGACCCTTTTCATTCTTGCTGCTGGTAAAAAAATGGACATGTGTCCATGGAGTTCTCACAGACACTTGTGGTTCACACAGACACAAAGTCTATGTGAAAACATGGACATGTAAGCACCCCCATAGATTGTAATGGCTGTGCGTGTGTACGTTTCTCCGGTACATGTGAAAACAGTCACCACACGTACTAGTATCACTGACGTATGAAGTGAGCGGTTCAACTCACTTAACTGCCCTAACCATGTATCTAAATACCCTGCCAAGGCACAGTGGCTTGTTAGCATCTCCCCAGCTGACGGCGCACATTTCCATTTAGGGTAACACCCCCCTTCATTTTTACATTCTTAGATGAAAAAGGCATACAAGCTAGTATGTTAATTGTTACTCTATCCCATTTTTGTGAATGTGTATAGACACAAGATTCTGCTAGGCAGAGAACACCATTGTCTGTAGCGAAAGTATAATTTCTAGAATCTACTCACACTTCTGGAAAATAAAATGTACAGGGGGCCCATACCATGGAACATGCCCTAATACACACCCACGTGTGTATGCATCCGTGACCACAGACAGCTGCCACTGCTATGTCACAAGCATTTGTTTGGGCTTGTTTTGGTAGAAGTCACCATGTTTTGTATCATAATCTCATTAAGGTTCACACAGACTTTCTTTTTTTATGCTTAGTTGTTTAAAATATACTTTTAGATTTGGTGTTTTGGTTAAAGGGATTGTCCAGTTTCGCAGTAAAATATTTCTAAGGCTTGATCTGCTTGAAAATGACAAAATCCATTTTACTTACTTAGCGTCGCCCTTTTTGCTCCAGGCCATGTTCTTCACTGCTCCCCACCAGTCTTTGCTGACTTGCGTGCAGAGGTGACATCATGTCTACAGCAGGTGACTGCTTCAGCCGATCACTAGGCTCAGCGATCTTGTGCCATATCACTTAGTATGGCCATTGAGCCCAGTAACACAATCGCTACAGTGGTTACATGATGTGGATGTGTTGTAGCCATGTCTACAGAACTGTGAGGCTGGCAGCGCTGGAGTGACAGGGGCTTCAGTCAGTTAGTAATGCTGATGTTGCTATTTCAAGCATATCAAGCTTTTAAGATATTTTATTGTACAACCTGACAACCCACTTTAAGTCCACAGGTATCTGCAACTTACCTTAGGAAAATAAATTGGTGAAGCAGGGAAAGAGATGGGGAGTAGTTTTTTTTCCAAGTAAAGTATTTTTGTGTGTTTTTCTTTTCACTTATTGGCTTAGTAATGGGGTTGACTGATAGATACCTGTCCTTTACTAACACCAGGGCTTGATGCCTGCTGACACTACACAGCTGACATCAGCTCCAAGAACTAGTACCCTGATTGCCAATGCACCTGGGCGGTCAGGAAGAACCAAGGTGAAGCAACAGAATTTGTGCATCTAAAATGAGGTTCTACTTCCAGGGCAGCTGTGGGCGTCTATTTTTAGGCTGGGAAGGGCCCAATAACCATGAATCCACCCTGATAATAGCTGCTGTTAGCTGTCCGCTTTACCTTTGCTGGTTATCAAAAATGGAGAAACCACTCGGCGTTTTTTTTTTTTAATTATTTATTATGTTAAACCAGGCTAAACACTCTTTAGTGCCGCATGAAAGGGGTTAAAGGGTGCAAGTGTAATAACTAGGGGGTGCCTCACTTGTCAGAGAAGCACTGTTATGGATAACTATGATAAATCGGCCAATGAGTAGATTTCCTAATGTCTCAGCACTGACATATCATTGGATTGCAGCACTGGGGTCCTGAGTTCAAATCCCACCAAGGACAACATCTGCAAGGAATTAGCATATTCTCCCCGTGTTAGGTGGGTTTCCTCCGAGTTCTCTGGTTTTTCTCCCATACTCCAAAGACATACTGATAGGGAATTTGCATTGTGAGTAGGGATGAGCGGACCTGGACTGTAAAAGTCCAGATCTGCACGGTTTCAAAGGTGCCCAGGTGGCGGGCCCGGTATTCCGGCTATTTAGGGGTTATTGGGGACAGATACAAACGCATGGCTGATAAAACATGTTCATCAGGTCCGGACCTGTGTGTCAATGAATATATATGGCTAGCCATTAGAAATATTAAGTTGAAGATTCCTTTTTAGAAACTAGGTCCTATATTTATTGGAACGTATAAGGTGATTGCCGTTATTAACCCTGTGGCCTTTCATCTTGAGCTACCTCAAGCACTTAATATCCATAATGTTTTTCACAAGTCATTGGTCAAGAAATATGTTGCGCTTTGGAGTAATCACCTTTACTGCTGTCTCCAGTTATTGTTGATGGTAATTTAGAGTTTCAAGTAGCAAGACTCGTTGATTCTCGTTTTGGAAATCATTCATTGGAAGTTAATGCCAATAGGTTGGTGCATGCCTTCCATGCATCTCATCTGGATGAACCAGAGGCCCCACACAGAAGGGGTATACTATCACAAGTGTGTCACAGCTTGATGTGATCTCGGGGGGGTCTAGGATCAGAAGGTCACAGAGAATAATTAATCACAAATCCTTTTTAGTGCCCACTCAAAGTTTACCCCGAGTTTGAGCTTATTTAATTTCATCCAGTGCTAAAGGGCTCATTTCTATCCTGCTGTGAACTATTAGGAAGTTGTAATCTCAGCTGCAGTCATTCCCTTGTGCTACGAGTGTCCAGTCCTCACTCCTCCCTATGCCAGCTATAGTTCATTGTATATTGTCCACTCTGAAGGAGACTGTCTCTGGAGAAGCTTTGGTGTTTGTTTCTGTTGTATCTGAGAAGTTTCCTGCTTGAGGAGCCGTGGAGTTCAGTTTGTTGTGTCTTTCCCCACCTGTTTGCCTTACCTTCCTTGTGTTGTATTATTGCAGTGTTTCACTGGCCTTCACACTGGTCATGGTGAGTTCAGAGCCAGCGAGGGCCTAAGCATGTGAGGGGGAGAAGGATCTGTCTAGGGATGTTAGGGAGTGCAGGGATCATCCTCAGGTCAGTGTTAGAAGGTGACCCAGCTCCTCTCTCCCTAGCGCCAGGGCCTTCCGCTGTATTGGTTCCCTGGTTTTCCCTTTGTGTTGCGTCGCTCGTTGGGAGTCCATGCTCCCCTGGCATGACACTCAGCCCCATACAAAAAAAATAACCATAGTCCCAAATAACCCCTTTAAACCTGAGAACAATTTTCTAATATTTGATATTTTCCAGAGAACCACTGAAAAAAATGAGAGCTAAAATGACATTGTTTGCTATGGGAAACTGAAAAGACTTGCCATGTTTCCCAGGTCAGGTATGTTCACACCCGGCATCTTTTTTTTTACCACAAAGATGCAGCGTTTTTATCCCAAAAAACGCAACACGGAAAAAATGCATAAAAAAGCATGCGTTTTTGACGCGTTTTGACAGGTTTTTACAGCGTTTTGCCAAATGCGTTTTTTAAGTGAAATCTATTGACTGGAAGGGCTCAAAAACACTGGAAAAACGCAAAAAGAGTTGACATGCTGCATCTTCAAAAATGCAGCCAAGATGCAGCCAAAAAAAGATGCCCAGTGTGGACAACAAAATAGAAATTTCATAGACTTTGGTGGGAGAAGGAAACGCATGCATCTTTGTGACCTCAAACACACAGCAAAAGATGCCGTGTGTGAACTTAGCCTTACTGCCTACTTACATTAACTAAGTGCTATTGCAAAACTATGATGAGCTTGATGACAGGAGATGAGACGTAACTGCAGACATAATCGCATCATGACCAGTGGTTTAGAATTAAAATCGAAGGCCTCAGACACACGGTATGAAAATTGGAGTGAGTGGAATGCGATAAAACACTCTGCGAGTGCAGAGTGAGAATGGCAATAGCCGGCAACGGAGGTGAGAGGGAGATAATTCCCTCCCCTCCTCAATGCTGGCCAGCCCCTCCTCAGCATTGGCCAGCCCCTCCTCAGCGCCAGCCAGCCCCTCCTCAGCACCGACCCACCCCTCCTCAGAGCCGGCCTGCCCCCCGCAGCTGTGGTCCGATCACACGATCGGACCTCAGTTGCAGTGACACTTGCATGAGACTCAGCTCCCGCTGTGCTGCCAGTGTGAGCCGAGTGTCATGCAAGGATCGCAGTTAGTCCCCCGTGTGGCCCCGGCCTAAAAGAATTTCTAAGAAATTAGAGCAGTTCTCTAGCTATGCCAGTTCAGCTGAATTTATCTTCCCCTTAAGAACCTTTTAAAAGAGGTAGTCCCGGAATTAGAAAGGGCCTAGAACAGCACCACTCTTGTGTATGGGCTTTTGTCTGATATAGCAGCTTATAACAATTCACTTGACCATGGAGGAACTATACCAGACATTGCCAAGGACAATAGCGGCACTGTTGCAAGAAAAAAAAGCAGATCCTTTTTTTACTGATTCCGGACAATCCATTTAATACACGACCTATATTTCTTTTTTTATTCATGTCGTTTGTAGAGTCATCAAGCCCTGCATCCTGTTCATTTACATTGTACGCCGCACTTTTCAGGTTCCTTTCTTTGTTCTTGCTCACTAACAATAACCAGACATCTGTTTTGCTTCCTGCAATGACTTTATTTCTGGTAGGTCAGTGTTCTAGCCTGGCAGTCTTACTGCAGGTGCTTGACCGTGTCAATATACAGTTCTATATCCGGTCTTCTTGGAGATGTTTTGCCCTCAGTTGTCTTAACTTCTTTCCTGTCTTATTTTTCTTGAGCTGGAAAACACTTAACTGAAGATTGTCACAAAAGTGATGAGTAACTGAAGCAGAGGCACCTAGACTACTCTTAGACTGGGAACCCTGCACGGTCCCGTATCCCAGAGGTACACCCAATGATGGCAAGGTCTGGACCACCTGCGTGACCCTAACTGCTGGCCGAACCCTGGTCTAACACCCCTGGGAAGTGTCGGAACCGAAGAAAAAAGAACTCCCACAAATAATGCAGACAGGGGAGAACTAAAACACATACACACTACAAACAGACATAGGGGAGAGACAACACATGCACAGGAAGAAATAACATATAGAAAGGAAATAATCTGATGTCACACTTTTACAAGTAGTAGGCACGTTCAGACAAACAGATGTCTGAAACACAACAAAAACACACCTCAACAACACCACAGACAAGGGTGACACCAGGGAAACACTAACAACAGTGGGTCCTGGTACTAGTGAGAGGGTAGATGTACACTACCTGTTTTAACTGGCACTGTATTCTCGGAGCCAGACCCTATACAGGTTTCTCAACTGTTGCCGAGCAGGAATACCTGATGCTAAGGCGTGGGAGGTAAGGTACACTTGACCCACTGATGCACTAACACAACAGGAGGGAACGTGAGAAAAACAACCGAAATGTAGAAAATACGTCTCAGGATGAATCCACAGCAGCTCTTTCCACCAAAGTGGCTAGCATAGAAATTGCTTTGTATAATCAGCAACGATTGCTGGGCAACCTAGCTAATTAAACACAACTGGGCATGGCAACAAAGCAGCTACAGCTGAAAAATACTGCAGGAAAGCTGCTAGCAGCAAAACTGACATTGACTGTTTCTGCACCAAGAGAAACAACACCACATTTTGAGTCCAATATGGAGATGAGAGGATCCAATCCAAAAGCTGTCACTAGTCTCTAAATGCAGGGAGACGACCGTGACAACAGGAATATTTCAACACAACACAAGGTATCGTACAACTGATAACCAAAAACTGGAACACACACTAAGGACCGGAATGGCTGGAGGTATAATTGGTGATGAGGAATGGTATCCAGCACCTTATAAAGGGTGGAAGCAGCTGAGAGTGGTCATTAGCAACCAGTGCTCCTAGCAGCAGTTCACAAGTCAGCAGGAATTAACTCCTGCTGGACTGAATAGAAGTGAACAAGAAATATCCAACACCTGGCTGTGGCTGAACCACTAAGGCTGTGTCCGCACTTTGCTTTTTTACCTGCTTTTTCGCTGATTTTTCAACTGCAGCGTGTTAATGCCAAAAAGCATGCGTTGTGCTTTTCAAGCATAATCTATGGGAATTTGGGCTTCTTGTGCGCACTATCCTGTTCAAAACGTTGTGTTTTTGTGGCAGAAATTTGGGCAAAAACTCTGCTTTAGGCTATTTGCGCACTTTGCGTCGAGGTACTTGCAGTTCAAAATGCAAATGACAAAAACAATTGACATGTTGCTTCTTTAAAAAGCAGAGTTTTTGCCCAAATTTCTGCAACAAAAACGCAGCGTTTTGAACAGCAAAGTGCGGACAAGAAACCCAAATTCCCATAGACTTTGCTTGAAAAGCAGAACGCATGCATTTTGGCATTAAAACGCTGCAGTTGAAAAAGCAGCAAAAAAGCAGGTAAAAAAGCAAAGTGCGGACACAGCATTAAACGCTGCAGTTGAAAAAGCAGCGGAAAAGCAGGTAAAAAAGCAAAGTGCGGACATAGCCTAAAAAATAATTTGGGGGGCCGCATTCTTTGCAGGACAAAGTGACATTTTTATTGGTACCATATATATTTTATTTTTTCTTACACACCTTGGGATCACTGATTTTGAACATTTTCACTTGTTCATTATAGCAAACGTGCACATTCTTTGTTTAAATATAAACATTTTTTTTTTATATATATATTTTATTCCTTTCTTGTAACTAATAGTCTTACAATTAGCACTATATAGAAATTTTGACCAACATCTTTTAGTAATGTTCCCCATATTGTTGTAACGTGCCCATCCTTGTCCCCTTGTAGTATTGTGCCCCATCCCACAGTAATGTGCCCATCCTTGTCCCCTTGTAGTATTGTACCCCATCCTAGTCCCCATCCCACAGTAATGTGCTCATCCTTGTCCCCATCCTAAAGTAATGTTCCCCATCCTTGTCCCCATTTTGTAGTAATGTGTTCATCCTTGTCCCCATCCTATAGTAATGTCCCCAATCTATGGTAATGTGTCCATCCTTGTCCCCATCTTATAGTAATGTTCCCCATCCTTGTCCCCTTGTAGCAATGTCCCCATCCTATAGTACTGTCCCCATTCTATAGTAATGTGCCCATCCTTTAGTAATGTGCCAACCTTGTCCCCACCCTATAGTAATGTCCCCAGCATTATCCCTATTCTATAGTAATGTTTCCCATCCTTGTCCCCTTGTAGTAATGTCCCCATCTTATAGTACTGTGCCCACCTTGTCCCCATCCTATAGTAATGTCCCCAGCCTTGTCCCCATTCTATAGTCATGTGCCCATACTATAGTAATAATGTCCCCATCCAATAGTATTGTGCCCATCCTTGTAATGTCCCAATCCTATAGTAATGTCCCCATCCCCAGCCTTATCCCCATCTCATAGTAATGTGCACACTTTGTCCCCATCCTAGTCCCTATCCTATAGTAATGTCCCCATCCTAGTCCCTATCCTATAGTAATGTCCCCATACTATAGTAATAATGTCCCCATCCAATTGTATTATGCCCATCCTTGTAATGTCCCAATCCTATAGTAATGTCCTCAGCCTTGTCCCCATCTCATAGTAATGTGCGCACTTTGTCCCCATCCTGTAGTAATGGGTCAGCAGCTCCCCTCACCTTCCACAGACGCCGGAATGAAGCTGATGGGAGTGGTCTGCGGCCCCAGATCCACAGTGATTGGAGAGATTGGTCACAAGGCCGGTCTCTTCAATCAGAGCTGGGGGCGGGTGAAACACAGGTCACCCAGCTCCAGCCAATGATCAGGGCTACAGCTGCACTGATCATGGCTGGATTTCAATGTTTTCGTGATTTTCAAGGGCTGAAACATTAGTGGCTGTGATTGGCTGAGCGGCGTTTGTCAGCCAATCACAGCCTCCGTAGGTCCGGGGAGGAGACACCACCCCTCCTGAGGTCCCCTCCTCCCCGAATCTAAGGTATTTTGCAGCGATCGTAGGCACCGGGGCTGTGATTTCGCCATGACGTACTGGGTACGTCATGGGTCCTTAAGTACCAGGGAGCCGTAACGTACCCAGTACGTCATAGGTCGCTAAGGGGTTAACGTCCAACACACACACACACCATTCTTACCTGTCCCGCCCTCCCTCCGCTGCCTCATCTCTGCTTCGTGCGGCACCCAGGCCCGTGCCACTGTTTACTATCGCGGCAGGTGCAGTGTCACTGTCAGTGATTTATGTGAGATGATTGTATTGCCGGCGCGAGAGCACAGCGGCGGCAACACATTCATCTGACATAAAGTGCAGACAGTGGCTGCGGCCCCTGCACCTGCCGCGATAGTGAACAGGGGCACGGGCCTGGGGGCCGCACAAACTACCCTGAGGGGCCGCACGCGGGCCGCGTGTTTGAGACCCCTGATATAGACCGATACCACTAGCCAGCGCTCATGCTATTCATATAGATTTCCGGGCAATTACTGCTAAGGCTGCTTTCACACTACGTTTTTTTTAACATGCGTCATGAACGTTTTTTTTAAATGCAAAAACGGATCCAGTGCAAATGCATTTTCATTTTAATGCATTTGCAATGGACTCGTGTCAACATGCGTTCACATGCGTTTGTGTGCGTTTTAGTGAGGATCCAGCGACTTGCAGTTTAACTTTTTTCAAAAACGCTACTTGTGTTTTTTGAGCTGCGTCCAAATACTGTTTTTCACTGGATCCTGACTATACTGCACGCAAACGCATGTGAACGCTGGCATGCTGATAGACAGGATCCTGCTTGCTTTACTGAGCATGCCCAGAAACCAGCCTGGCGTGATCAGTCTCTCTCTCCCCCTCACTCTCTCCCCCTCCCTCGCTCTCCACTCTCCCCCGCCTGAGAGCGGCGTGCGCTCGTAACCAAGGTAAATATCGGGTAACCAAGCAAAGCGCTTTGCTTAGCTACCCGATGTTTACCTTGGTTACGTGTACAGGGAGCAGGCAGCCCAGCTCCTAGCAGCTGCGGATGCTCGTAACCAAGGTAAATATCGGGTATCCAAGCAAAGCACTTCGCTTAGTTACCCGATGTTTACCTTGGTTACCAGCGTCCGCAGCTGTCAGATGCCGGCTCCCAGTCTATCACGTTCAGTTCCCCTCACTCCCGATCACATGACTTCAATGCCCGCCCATAAACTTAAAGTGACAGGATCCTGTAAAATAACACATGCGTTTTTCTTTGAAATACAGGATCCACTTTTACAGCAAAAAAACGTTCATGACGCATGTTAAAAAACGTAGTGGGAAAGCAGCCTTAGATGAAGCCATAAAATAATTTATAGTGCTGCAGCCTATAGGGTCCAGAAAATAGCAGGGTCACTTCACAGCACAAATCATTTACTAACATTTACCTCTTTTCATCTGAGAACTATATAGTTTTTAATTCATTTGCTCATGTTTCTTTGTAGAGCAAGTCACCATATATAATTTCATATTTGTATATCTTGGGGGAAGAAGTAAGAAAAAAAACACTATACCATTCTTTTTTTTTATGTCTGAAATAAAATAAGTATAAATATACTTATTGCACAGGTTGTCACAAATACGTCAATTTTTTTATTAAAATGAGGTGCGATACTTATCTTTTACTCTATATTGTGCCTGTATAATACAGACGTCTTCCCGCCATCATACATGTAGTGCGCGAGTCGGAAGTATATGGAGTGGACTCACGGCAGGTAATGGCTGTGTTTTACAGCCAAGACCTGCCTATAACAATCAGAGGTGGAGCTCCACTCAACCCACGGCTGTTAACCTGTTAAATACCACTGTCAAACTCTGACAGCGGGATGTACATGCACCGGCATTTAAGAATGCCAAAATTGTTTTGTTTTCTTTTTTTTTGTTGCTACCCCAAAAAAAACTGGAATAAGAGATAAAACGTCATATCTATTCCAAATTGATATCAATAAAAACTTCAGCTCACCCTGCAAAAAATAATATAATATCGAAAGAAAATTGAAAACGTTACGGGTCTTTGAAAATGGCGATTCAAACCCCCCCCAATTTTTTTTTTCTTTTTTTTTTTTTCCAAACTTTGGGTCCAACACTAAAATAATAAAAAAAAATTGACTTGCTTGGTGTCATCATAATCATACTGATGGGGATAATCTTATTTTCAGGTTAGTTTTAACACACTATGTATACCATAAAAAAATCACGTCAGAATTGTAGTATTTTTTCACAATTTCTCCAAATTTGGATTTTTTTTTTGGGGATATTTTCCAGTACACTATGTGGTAAAATTAATGGTGTCATTCAAAAGTACAACTTGTCCCTGCAAAAAACAAGCCTTCTTATGGCTATATTGACGGAAAAATGAAAAAAGTTATGGTTCTTGGAAAAAACGTAAAAGTAAAAATTGGCCCTATCATGAGGGGGTTTAGCCCTTGTATCCGGAGGAGAGTATAGGCTTTTTTATGTTAATGGGGCAAACATGGGGGATGAGAAGGTGTTGTCCTAGGAGTGGTCAAACCCTTTAAAATAATAATAATAATAATGACGATAATAAAACTGGAAACCACTTTTGATGAACGCTTTAATCATACTCGCCAAACACGTATATTGAACCAGAAAAATTCTGGAAAGCAAAATGCCAAGAAGCAATAATATATGGAAATGAAATGTAAGGCTTCCATAGTAAATACCTAAAATAGCAGCATGATGGAGTATTTATGTGTACAGTAACTTTCCAGCAGACTTCTGTGTAATGTTTACTTGTGCTGTATAAATGGAGCTTCTGGAAATTGCCACCTACCAACATGGTCCATGCTGACCAGGCAGTATTTTTAGATATCTTACTTCGGTAAATGGCAACTACACACCCAGGAAGGCCGGAAAGCAAAGATAAACTTTTTGTGGATAGTGCAGGACATTGCAAAATTATATTTTTTGATGGCAACGTAAACGTTCCACTTCTATACTCCAGTATGTGACAACACAGGGAAGATGTGTCCATAGTGACGTCACATGGTAGCTCCTGCTGCAGAACCTCACTGCTCAGACATCACTGTGTGCTCAGTATCACTGCGGCCTAGTGCTCACATAGGAGGGAGAGGAAAATGTCACCGTGCGCAGCTTGCAAAGTTCTTTGTTTTGCACATTAGCAGGTTTTTTAAAATAATTCTAGAAAGTGCACTTCGCGTTGCATCAGTGCTCATCTGGCTGTCAGTCAGTACGGGGAACACAGTTATAGCTGGCTGTCAGTCACTGCGGGGGGGCGGGTATAGCCGGCTGTCAATTAGTACATGAAGCAGTTACAGCCGACTGTCAGTCAGTGTGGGGGGTTACAGCCAGGTGTCAGACAGTGTTGGAGACGATTACAGCCGGCTGTTATTCAATGCAGGGGCACAGTCAGCCGGCTGTCAGTCAGTGTGGGTGGCACAGTTACAGCCGGCTGTCAGTAGATGCAGAAGGCGCAGTTACAGATGGTGGTCAGTCAGTGCAGGGGGCGGTTACAGCTGGTTGTCAATCAGTGTGGGGGACAGTTACAGCTGACTTTCAGTCAGTGCGGGGGGCAAGGTTGTAGTCAGCTGTAAGTTAGTGCAGGGAGCGTGGTTACAGCAGGCTGTTAGTGCGTGGGACAGTTTCAGCCAGCTGTCAGTTCAAGGTCTGTAGTTACAGCTGGCTGTCAGTCAGTGCGGGGCAGGTACAGCCGGCTGTTAGCAAGTGCGGGGGCATGGTTACAGTCTGCTGTCAGTTCAGTTAGTACTGAATGGCTCGGCTACAGCCGGCTGTCAGTTAATGCAGGGGGCATGGTTACACAAGGATGTCAGCCAGTGCGGGGGGCAGTTACAGTTTTCTATCAGTCGGTACAGAGGGCATGGTTACAGCTGGTTGTCAGACTGTGCAGTGGCGGTAACGGCCAGCTGTCAGTCAGTGAGGGGGTGTGCGGTTACATCCGGCTGTCAGTTAGTGTGGTGAATGTGGTTACAGCTGGCTGTCAGTCAGTGGGGAGGTGGTTACAACTGGCTGTGAGGTGGGTGCTGTTACAGTTGTCAGTTAGTGCAGGTGGTGTAGTTACAGCTGGTTGTCAGTCAGTGGTGGGGCGGGGTTGCAGTTGGCTGTCAGACAATGCGGGGGTTGGTAACAGCCGGCTGTCAATTAGTGAGGGGGACACAGTTACAGCCAGCTGTTAGTCAATACAGGGGTTAGTTACAGCCAGCTGTCAATCAATGCACAGGGGGATGGGGTTGCGGCGGTTACAGCTGGCTGTCAGTAATTGCAGTGGGTGGTTATAACCGAGAGTCAGTGCGGGGTGTGGTCACAGCTCTCGCTCACCATACACAGAGCAGTGACTGCGCCGGCACCACCCCTATAATTGAGAGCCCAAAGGAGGAATAACATTTATTCGGGGGGGGTTAAGTGTGGGTACCGTACATGTTCAGAATGCTCTTAACTGGCAAAATAACGCCATATCTGCAAGTTAATAGCGGGGGGTTTTTTACATGACCAGTTCCATTTAATTCTGTAGTCTTTTGGCTGGAAAAAGATGTATATCCTAGAAATGATTGGGGTCCTATAAAATAAAGGTCTCATTGATGTGGCTGGCAGACATACATGGATTGGCCAATATGTGCCCTAATTCCCTTAATTTTTTTAGCTATTTTCTATTTAGCAGGAATGCAGCTCATGTTTCATATATACAGTGTTTGCATATGTCAAAATATATACAGCGTGATGCTGTATTCTTTGGTTTGTTTGTATAATGATAAATAGATTTATGTATTATCTGTGGGTGGCACGGTGGCTCAGTGGTTAGCACTGCAGTCTTGCAGCGCTGGGGTCCTGGGTTCTAGTCCCACTAAGGACAACATCTGCAAGGAGTTTGTATGTTCTCCCCGTGTTTGCGTGGGTTTCCTTTGGGTTCTCCGGTTTCCTCCCACACTCCAAAGACATACAGATAGGGACTCTAGATTGTGAGCCCCAATGGGGACAGTGTTCCTGATGTATGTAAAGCGCTGTGGAATTAATAGTGCTATATAAATGAATAAATATTATTATTATTATCTATGGATAAATAGATGATAGATCAAAGATAGATAATGGATGATAAATACATACTACTGTAGATCGGTAGATGACTGATTGATAGATATGTGATGGATAGATATTCGCTGATAGATATGTGATGTATAGATATTAGCTGATAGATATGTGATGGATAGATATTAGCTGATAGATATGTGATGGATAGATATTAGCTGATAGACATGTGATGGATAGATATTAGCTGACAGATATGTGATGGATAGATATTAGCTGATAGATATGTGATGGATAGATATTAGCTGATAGATATGTGATGGATAGATATTAGGTGATAGATATGTGATGGATAGATATTAGGTGATAGATATGTGATGTATAGATATTAGCTGATAGATATGTGATGGATAGATATTAGCTGATAGATATGTGATGGATAGATATTAGCTGATAGATATGTGATGGATAGATATTAGCTGATAGATATGTGATGGATAGATATTAGCTGACAGATATGTGATGGATAGATGTTAGCTGACAGATATCTGATGGATAGATATTAGCTGACAGATATGTGATGGATAGATATTAGTTGATAGATATGTGATGGATAGCTATTAGCTGATAGATATGTGATGGATAGATATTAGCTGATAGATATGTGATGGATAGATATTATCTGACAGATATCTGATGGATAGATATTAGCTGACAGATATGTGATGGATAGATATTAGCTGATAGATATGTGATGGATAGATATTAGCTGATAGATATGTGATGGATAGATATTAGCTGATAGATATGTGATGGATAGATATTAGCTGATAGATATGTGATGGATAGATACTAGCTGATAGATATGTGATGGATAGATATTAGCTGACAGATATGTGATGGATAGATATTAGCTGATAGATATGTGATGGATAGATATTAGCTGATAGATATGTGATGGATAGATATTAGCTGATAGATATGTGATGGATAGATATTAGCTGACAGATATGTGATGGATAGATATTAGCTGATAGATATGTGATGGATAGATAATAGCTGATAGATATGTGATGGATAGATATTAGCTGATAGATATGTGATGGATAGATATTAGCTGATAGATATGTGATGGATAGATATTAGCTGACAGATATGTGATGGATAGATATTAGCTGATAGATATGTGATGGATAGATATTAGCTGATAGATATGTGATGGATAGATATTAGCTGATAGATATGTGATGGATAGATATTAGCTGATAGATATGTGGATAGATATTAGCTGATAGACATGTGATGGATAGATATTAGCTGATAGATATGTGATGGATAGATATTAGCTGATAGATATGTGATGGATAGATATTAGCTGATAGATATGTGATGGCTAGATATTAGCTGATAGATATGTGATGGATAGATATTAGCTGATAGATATGTGATGGATAGATATTAGCTGATAGATATGTGATGGATAGATATTAGCTGATAGATATGTGATGGATAGATATTAGCTGACAGATATGTGATGGATAGATATTAGCTGATAGATATGTGATGGATAGATATTAGCTGATAGATATGTGATGGATAGATATTAGCTGACAGATATGTGATGGATAGATATTAGCTGATAGATATGTGATGGCTAGATATTAGCTGATAGATATGTGATGGATAGATATTAGCTGATAGATATGTGATGGCTAGATATTAGCTGATAGATATGTGATGGATAGATATTAGCTGATAGATATGTGATGGATAGATATTAGCTGATAGATATGTGATGGATAGATATTAGCTGATAGATATGTGATGGATAGATATTAGCTGATAGATATGTGATGGATAGATATTAGCTGATAGATATGTGATGGATAGATATTAGCTGATAGATATGTGATGGATAGATATTAGCTGATAGATATGTGATGGATAGATATTAGCTGATAGATATGTGATGGCTAGATATTAGCTGATAGATATGTGATGGATAGATATTAGCTGATAGATATGTGATGGATAGATATTAGCTGATAGATATGTGATGGATAGATATTAGCTGATAGATATGTGATGGATAGATATTAGCTGATAGATATGTGATGGATAGATATTAGCTGATAGATATGTGATGGATAGATATTAGCTGATAGATATGTGATGGATAGATATTAGCTGATAGATATGTGATGGATAGATATTAGCTGATAGATATGTGATGGATAGATATTAGCTGATAGATATGTGATGGATAGATATTAGCTGATAGATATGTGATGGCTAGATATTAGCTGATAGATATGTGATGGATAGATATTAGCTGATAGATATGTGATGGATAGATATTAGCTGATAGATATGTGATGGATAGATATTAGCTGATAGATATGTGATGGATAGATATTAGCTGACAGATATCTGATGGATAGATATTAGCTGATAGATATGTGATGGATAGATATTAGCTGACAGATATGTGATGGATAGATATTAGCTGACAGATATGTGATGGATAGATATTAGCTGACAGATATGTGATGGATAGATATTAGCTGACAGATATGTGATGGATAGATATTAGCTGATGGATATGTGATGGATAGATATTAGCTGACAGATATGTGATGGATAGATATTAGCTGATAGATATGTGATGGATAGATATTAGCTGACAGATATGTGATGGATAGATATTAGCTGACAGATATGTGATGGATAGATATTAGCTGATGGATATGTGATGGATAGATATTAGCTGACAGATATGTGATGGATAGATATTAGCTGATAGATATGTGATGGATAGATATTAGCTGACAGATATGTGATGGATAGATATTAGCTGATAGATATGTGATGGATAGATATTAGCTGATAGATATGTGATGGATAGATATTAGCTGATAGATATGTGATGGATAGATATTAGCTGACAGATATGTGATGGATAGATATTAGCTGATAGATATGTGATGGATAGATATTAGCTGATAGATATGTGATGGATAGATATTAGCTGACAGATATGTGATGGATAGATATTAGCTGATAGATATGTGATGGATAGATATTAGCTGATAGATATGTGATGGATAGATATTAGCTGATAGATATGTGATGGATAGATATTAGCTGACAGATATGTGATGGATAGATATTAGCTGACAGATATGTGATGGATAGATATTAGCTGACAGATATGTGGTGGATAGATATTAGCTGATAGATATGTGGTGGATAGATATTAGCTGATAGATATGTGATGGATAGATATTAGCTGATAGATATGTGATGGATAGATATTAGCTGATAGATATGTGATGGATAGATATTAGCTGATAGATATGTGATGGATAGATATTAGCTGATAGATATGTGATGGATAGATATTAGCTGATAGATATGTGATGGATAGATATTAGCTGATAGATATGTGATGGATAGATATTAGCTGATAGATATGTGATGGATAGATATTAGCTGATAGATATGTGATGGATAGATATTAGCTGATAGATATGTGATGGATAGATATTAGCTGATAGATATGTGATGGATAGATATTAGCTGATAGATATGTGATGGATAGATATTAGCTGATAGATATGTGATGGATAGATATTAGCTGATAGATATGTGATGGATAGATATTAGCTGATAGATATGTGATGGATAGATATTAGCTGATAGATATGTGATGGATAGATATTACCTGACAGATATGTGATGGATAGATATTAGCTGACAGATATGTGATGGATAGATATTAGCTGATAGATATGTGATGGATAGATATTAGCTGATAGATATGTGATGGATAGATATTACCTGACAGATATGTGATGGATAGATATTAGCTGATAGATATGTGATGGCTAGATATTAGCTGATAGATATGTGATGGATAGATATTAGCTGATAGATATGTGATGGCTAGATATTAGCTGATAGATATGTGATGGATAGATATTAGCTGATAGATATGTGATGGATAGATATTACCTGACAGATATGTGATGGATAGATATTAGCTGACAGATATGTGATGGATAGATATTAGCTGATAGATATGTGATGGATAGATATTAGCTGATAGATATGTGATGGATAGATATTACCTGACAGATATGTGATGGATAGATATTAGCTGACAGATATGTGATGGATAGATATTAGCTGATAGATATGTGATGGATAGATATTAGCTGATAGATATGTGATGGATAGATATTAGCTGATAGATATGTGATGGATAGATATTAGCTGATAGATATGTGATGGATAGATATTACCTGACAGATATGTGATGGATAGATATTAGCTGACAGATATGTGATGGATAGATATTAGCTGATAGATATGTGATGGATAGATATTAGCTGATAGATATGTGATGGATAGATATTACCTGACAGATATGTGATGGATAGATATTAGCTGATAGATATGTGATGGCTAGATATTAGCTGATAGATATGTGATGGATAGATATTAGCTGATAGATATGTGATGGCTAGATATTAGCTGATAGATATGTGATGGATAGATATTAGCTGATAGATATGTGATGGATAGATATTACCTGACAGATATGTGATGGATAGATATTAGCTGACAGATATGTGATGGATAGATATTAGCTGATAGATATGTGATGGATAGATATTAGCTGACAGATATGTGATGGATAGATATTAGCTGATAGATATGTGATGGATAGATATTACCTGACAGATATGTGATGGATAGATATTAGCTGACAGATATGTGATGGATAGATATTAGCTGATAGATATGTGATGGATAGATATTAGCTGATAGGTATGTGATGAATAGATATTAGCTGATAGATATGTGATGGATAGATATTAGCTGATAGATATGTGATGGATAGATATTAGCTGATAGATATGTGATGGATAGATATTAGCTGATAGATATGTGATGGATAGATATTAGCTGACGTGCAGATGTCAGTATTAGCCCCAGTGAGATAATGATTAGAGAAGTTTTCTTCCTGAAGTTGTTGTGAAAAGCAGAAGCGGCTGTAGCCCACGTGGTTAGGCTCTGGTTAACTCCTCCACTGCCAGCAGTAACCTGCGCCGCGGTGAGGGGCGTGGAGCCGTGACGGCCTCCCCTCCCATACATGCCACTGGCGTGGATTCTCTGCGTGATAGTGGTGTGTGCTCCCCATATGATGTGTGACCGCAGCTCGCCCTGGGGAGCACAATGAGGTGACAGTGTGGCTGGTGCCCTCCCCCCTCCCCAGTGCTCTGGGTGGCAGGAGCGGAATACGGAAGTGTGCAGTGACAGCTCGCTGACAGTGAGGGCATGAAGCGGCGCGCTGCGGCCAGTGTGCGGCACTGACTGGGCTTAGCATGGCGTCGCTGTCCAGCGCCGAGCGGAGGGCTTTTGCGAACAAGCTGAACAGGTCAGTGCATTGTTTTCATGGCATCCACGTGTGCGGCAGCTGAACTTGGAGCGGTGGAGTCTAGGGCTGAGCTGTGCAGTATGCGGAGTCTCGGCTTGTAGCTACATGTAGCGCTCATACATAACTGATCTGCAGGCCATGTGCATCTACAGCTGAAGCACAGAGTCTGAAGACAGCACACATCTCATCACTGATCACATATCACACATCAGTCATCACAAAACAGATATCACACATTAGTACCACATATCACACATCAGTTAGAACACTCATCACTCATCAAATATACAGTATCACTCATCACATATCACTCATGCATGGCCCATATTAAACATCATATATCACTCATCAAATATAGCACTTCACTTATCACACATTACTTGTTACATAACACTCAAAATATAGCACTTCACTTATCAAAATCACATATCACTCATTGCGTGTCCCATATCACTTATCACACATCACATTTCACAAACACATCACTCATCAAATATAGCACTTCACTCATCACTTATCATGTCACTCATCAGGTATCACACATCACTTATTACTCATCACATATCTCTCATAACATATCACTTATGAAATATCCCATATCACCCATCATGTATCATACATCAGTTATCACATATCACTCAGCACATCCAATATCACTCATCACCTCTCACACCATCAGTTATCGCTCATTACTTCACATATCACCCATCATGTATCACATATCACACACCCTTCATCTATCACACATGACTCTTCTGTATTCAGCTGTTAGGATTCTGTCTTGGGAACCAGCATTATATCTCAGGTGTTTTCTATGGTCAGTGTAGATCTGCATTAGGTGTTTATTACTTATGTCTCCCATCATATTTCTCGCTACAGTTATTCTAAGTGAGGACCCACTCCAATTTTTTGTGGGCCCAAGGCGAGTCTCAGTGGGCCCGATGCACACACATACACAGATACAGTATATACACATACATACATAAACATATTTAAAGACAAATTCACAAAAATACATAGAAACAGACAAAAATCTATACACAGCCATATATACTGACATACATAGTTACACATCGTACATACACACACAGACACATTGCAGATATTTTTAAAACGGGGAAGCCGGCAGCAGCCGCCTCACTTACCTCCCCCGCTTGCATCTGCCAGCAACTCCCCGGCATGTGCAGGGCTATCATAGCCCTTACTAACAGACACCACCGCAAACAGTGCACACTGAGACTGTTGTATATATATATCACAGGAGGGGCTACAGTATGTACAAGTGCATCTCAATAAATTAGAATATCATCAAAAAGTTAATTTATTTCAGTAACTCAATACAAAAAGGGAAACATATATTATATGGAGTGATTACACACAGAGGGATCTATTTCAGGTGTTTATTTCTGTTAATATTGTTGATTTTAGCTTACAGCCAATGAAAACCGAAAAGTCATTATCTCAGAAAATTAGAATAGTTACAACAAAACAGCTGCAAAGACTTCCTAAGTGTTTAACCCCTTCACGACCGCGGGCAGTAAAATTACGTCCTATTTTAACGTGACTTAACGACCAGGGACGTAATTTTACTGCCTAAACTTCATTTGATTGCCGTGGCCATAGCAACGGCTTTCAAATGATGTCCCCTGCTGTTTCTTACAGCAGGGGACCTTTGCTTGACCCCAGGGGGGGCGGCATTGCCACCCCCTATCGACGATCAATGTGATTAGCTGTTCAAATCTGAACCGCCAACCACATCGTTCGCACTAATTTCGGCAGAAATAATGCCTGAATTAGTGCTATATTGTGAGATCCATCTATGAGATGCCGCAGCTGCTGCAGCATATCATAGGTGGACCTCAAACATGCCGCCCCCAGCCCCTGCAGCACTGATTGGAGCGATCGCGCTATGACGCGCAATCGCTCCAATCAGTGTGCAGTGGGGCGGTCTGATCTGCAGGTGGCCGCCCTCCCCAGGCCTGTGCTGGTCTGGGGAGCCTGCCCCAACATGTCTGCAGCGTGCAGTGGCTGGTACTTGTGGTACCACGCCACCGCTGCTGCCGCCACCGTAGCTGAGGTCACCGCTCCTGCTGCATGTGAGTACTGTGCTCACCTTGCAGCCCCTGCGCGCTCCCGTGTTAGCCCCTGCCCGTGCCCCCCTGCGATCTGCCCCCCGACATCCCGATCTGCTCCCCCCCTTCGACATCCCGATCTGCTCCCCCCGCGATCTGACTGCCTCCCCCATTATCTCTATTCTGCTTCTGCAGCTCCCTCTCCGGTCTCCCCCTCTGCTCTCCCCCCTACCCCTCTGCTCCCCCCCTCCCCCTCTGCTCTCCCCCCTCCCCCTCTGCTCTCCCCCCTCCCCCTCTGCTCTCACCCCTCCCCCTCTGCTCTCCCCCCTCCCCCTCTGCTCTCACCCCCCCCTCTGCTCTCACCCCCCCCCTCTGCTCTCCCCCGACGTCCTCTTACCTGTCTTCACCGGCCCGATCACATCTGCCTCCATCGCTGTGTCCTTCCTGGGCATTCTGCTGATCTGCCTGCTGCTCCTGTAAAGCTGTCCATCTCTCTGCCATCTGTTCCTCCTGTAGCTCTTCTGGTCAGTGATCCTCTGGGTACTGTGAGTATAACTTTTTTTTTCTTTCTTTCTGTATCCCCTGTCCATGTTTACACCTCATCCTTCCGTGCGTCCCGCTGAGCGCTGATCAGGGATGCAGATAACGTATCTGCATCCCTGCTCAATTTTTGGCGTGACTTTTTTGCGTATCCGCAATGCTTTTTGTATCCCATCCGTCCGCGCGTCCCGCCGAGCGCTGATCAGGGATGCAGATAACGTATCTGCATCCCTGCTCAATTTTTGGCGTGACTTTTTTCCGTATCTGCGACGCTTTTTGTATCGCATCCGTCCGTGCATCCCGCCAAGTGCTGATCAGGGATGCACATAACATATCTGCATCCATGGTCAATTTTTGGCGGGACTTTTTTTTTTACGTATGCCCGACGCTTTTTGTATCGCATCCGACCGTGCGTCCTGCAGCGACCGATCAGTGCACTGCGTCTGTGCGTTTGAAAAGTCAAATGGCGTTTCTTCTCTTCTGAGCCCCACCATTTGCCCAAACAATTACTTTCTACCACATGTGAGGTATCTGCGTACTCAGGAGAAAATGCACAATACGTTTTATGGTGCATTTTTTCCTGATAGCCTTGTGAAAAAAAAGCTACCTAGTTGAAGCAACCATTTTGTGGTAAAAAAAACAATTTTTTCTTTTCACGGCTCAACGCTATAAACTTCTGTGAAGCCCCTAGGTGTTCAAAGTGCTCACCAAACATCTAGAAAAATTATTTGAGGGCTCTAGTTTCCAAAATGGGGTCACTTGTGGGGGAGCTCCACTGTTTAGGCACCATAGGGGGTCTCCAAACGTGACATGGCATCCGCTAATGATTCCAACCAATTTTGCTGTCAAATGGCGCTCCTTCTCTTCTGAGCCCCGCCATGCGCCCAAACAATTACTTTCCACCACATATGAGGTATCTGCGTGCTCAGGAGAAAATGCACAATACATTTTATGGTGCATTTTTTCCTGATAGCCTTGTGAAAAAAAAGCTACCTAGTTGAAGCAACCGTTTTGTGGTAAAAAAACAATTTTTTCTTTTCACGGCTCAACGCTATAAACTTCTGTGAAGCCCCCAGGTGTTCAAAGTGCTCACCAAACATCTAGAAAAATTATTTGAGGGCTCTAGTTTCCAAAATGGGGTCACTTGTGGGGGAGCTCCATTGTTTAGGCACCTCAGGGGGTCTTCAAACCCGACATGGCGTCCACTAATGAGTGCAGCTAATTTTGCGTTCAAAAATTCAAATGGCGCTCCTTCCCTTCCGAGCTCTGCCGTGCGCCCAAACAATTGATTTTTACCACATATGGGGTATCAGCGTACTCAGGAGAAAATGCACAATAAATTGTAGGGTGCATTTTCTCTTTTCTCCCATGTAAAATTGAAAATTTTATGGCTAAAGTAACATTTTTGTGTTAAAAAGTAACATTTTCATTTTTTCCTTCCACATTGCTTTGGTTCCTGTGAAGCACCTAAAGGGTTAATAAACTTATTGGATGTGGTTTTGAGCAGTGTGAGGGGTGCAGTTTTTAGAATGGGGTCACTTTTGGGTATTTTCTGTCACCTACCGTGTTTCCTTGATAGTAAGACACCCCCGATAGTAAGACGTAGTGGGGGTTTTGGGGGTGTCGGCTAATGTAAGACGTGCCCCGAAAGTAAGACGTAGTAAAAATTTTTTTTTTTTTCTTCTTCTTTACAGTATAGTTATAGCGGCCGAACGCTCAGCTGAGCGCCCTGACATGCCGCCGGCAAAGCGCTCAGCTGAGAGCCCTGACATGCCAGCGGCAAAGCGCTCAGCTGAGCGCCCTGACTTGCCGGCGGCAAAGCGCTTAGCTGAGCGCCCTGACTTGCCGGCGGCAAAGCGCTTAGCTGAGCGCCCTAACATGCCGGCGGCCGAGCGCTCAGCTGAGCGCCCTGACATGCCGCCGGCATGTGACAGCTCTCAGCTGAGAGCCCTGACATGCCGGCGGCAAAGCGCTCAGCTGAGCGCCCTGACATGCCGGCGGCTTAGCGCTCAGCTGAGAGCTGACACATGCCGGCGGTCTGGCGCTCAGCTGAACGCCCTGACATGCCGGCGGCTGAGCGCTCAGCTGAGAGCTGACACATGCCGGCGGCTTAGCGCTCAGCTGAGAGCTGACACATGCCGGTGGTCGGGCGCTCAGCTGAACGCTCGGCTACCGAGAAATGTTGAAATGTTGCAGTAATGTTGTCCGTGGTCCATCAGGACCATGGACAACATACAAAATCACGCAGCCTCAGTACCCTCATGTGCAGCCGCTGGTGGTTAAGTTTCCTTAACTTGCGGTACACTTAGGGCGCAATCGCGGCAAGTCCCCATACGGTACATTGCATGGAGACTTGCTGCGATTGCTGTGGGATTTTCTCCAATATAAGACATACCCTGAAAGTAAGACATAGTGGCACTTTTGGGGGTAAAAAGAATGTAAGACACTGTCTTACTTTCGGGGAAACACGGTAGGTCTCTCAAAGTCACTTCAAATGTGATGTGGTCCCTAAAAAAAATTAGTTTGTAAATTTTGTTGGAAAAATGAGAAATTGCTGATGAACTTTGACCCCGTTCTAACTTCCTAACGAAAAAAAAATTTGTTTCGAAAATTGCGCTGATGTAAAGTAGACAAGTGGGAAATGTTATTTAGTAACTATTTTGTGTGACCTATCTCTCAGATTTATGGGCATAAATTTTTAAAGTTTGAAAATTGCGAAATTTTCAAAATTTTCTCAAAATTTCCTAAATTTTCACAAATAAACGCAAAAAATATCGGCCTAAATTTACCACTGACATAAAGTACAATATGTCACGAAAAAACAATCTCAGAATCGCCAGGATCCGTTAAAGCGTTCCAGAGTTATAACCTGTCAAAGTGACACTGGTCAGAATTGCAAAAAATGGCCCGGTCATTAGGGTATTTTAGTGGCCGGGGGTGAAGGGGTTAAAATGGTCCCTTAGTCTGGTTCAGTAGGCTACACTATCTTGGGGGAGACTGCTGACTTGACAGATGTCCAGAAGGTAGTCTTTAACACACTCCACAAGGAGGGTAAGCCACAAATGGTCATTACTAAAGAAGCTGGTTGTTCACAGAATGCTGTATCCAAGCATATTAATGAAAATTTGAGTGGAAAGAAAAAGTGTGTTAGAAAAAGGTGCACAAGCAACCAGGATAATCGCAGCCTCAATAGGGTTGTTAAGGAAAGGTCATTCGAAAATTTGGGGGAGATTCACAAGGAGTGAACTGCCACGACACACAGATGTATCCATTACATGGGCTACAACTGTCACATTCCTTCTGTCAAGCCACTCATGACCAATAGACAATGCCAGAAGCGTCTTACCTGGGCCAAGGAGAAAAAGAACTGGACTGTTGCTCAGTGGTCCAAGGTGTTGTTTTCAGATGAACGGAAATTTTGCATTTCATTTGGAAATCGCGGTCCCAGAGTCTGGAGGAAGAGTGGAGAGGCCACAATCCAAGCTGCTTGAGGTCTAGTGGGAAGTTTCCACAATCAGTGATGGTTTGGGGTGCCATGTCATCTGCTGGTGTAGGTCCACTGTGTTTTATCAAGACCAAAGTCAGTGCAGCCATCTTCCAGGAAATTTTAGAGCACTTCATGCTCCCCTCTGCCAACAACCTTTTTGGAGATAGAAATTTCATTTTCCAGCAGGACTTGGCACTTGTCCACACTGCCAAAAGTACCAATACCTGGTTTATTAACCACAGTATCACTGTGCTTGATTGGCCAGCAAACTCGCCTGACCTAAACCTCATAGAGAATCTATGGCGTATTGTCAAGAGATGCACTTGTACATCACAGGAGGGGCTGAGGGCTACACTTTATACATCACAGGAAGGGCTGGGGGCATAGACATTACTCTAGGGGCATACACATTACTGGGGAGCATACACGTTGCTGGGGGGAAAATGCATTACTGAGGAGTATACACATTACCGGGGAGCATAGATGTTACTGGGGGGCATACAGATTACTTTGGGGCACACATGTTACTAGGGGGCATACATATTACTGGGGTGAGGGCCTCCTTTGTAGGAACATCATATATTAAGTGAGGCTGTAGGTGGACATATTAGTGTGTGGGGTACTATGTGGGGATTTCCTAGCTCACGATGGGCTGTGTAAGGGAATAATATTATGTGGGGGGACTGTGTGGACATTATGGTGGGTGGGGACATGATAGTACATGGGCGTCTAGTGAAATCATCCTGCGTGCAGGGCTTTGTAGGGACATCTTACTGCATAGGGGGCTGTGTGGGGACATCACCCTGCATGGGGACTACATACTACATAAGGGTATTTTAAAGAAACATACAGTACTTGTGATGGTTTTTGTGTGGACATCATACTGCATGGGGAGCTCTATGGGAATATCATACGGCATGGGGGCTGTATGACGGCATCATTCTGCATGGGCTGTGCGGGACCTTAATACTGTGTGGTGGGCTGTGGGGATATCATTCTGCATGAGGGGCTTTATTTGGACATCATACTGCGTGGGGTGAAATCATACTATGTGGTGGGCTTTGTGGGGGCATGTCACTGTTTGTGGGGCTTTTTGTGGACATCATACTCTGTGGGGAGCTGTGCAGGGGGACATAATACTGTATGAGCTGCTTTGTGGTTGTTGGTTCGACCTTTTACAACATTCATGCTCTCTTATGTGGCCCCCTTGAAAAAATGAATTGCCCCCTCCTGTTCAAGATGGTGAAGGAATAGTCCCATCCTCCAGTCTTTGTTGTTGACAATTATGTAACTGACAATCTGTTTCATAGATGCGATGAGGTTGAATTGTTAGTAAGCAAATGGACTTCTGAAAGCCCCATACAGATCAATGGGGCAGTCACAAATGTTTCTGCAACATATTTGCTGTGTGTGAATCCCTAGCAGAAAATAAAAAGGATACAGTAATTATTCCCCTGCATAACAATGGACTGTGTGAACCTTTCAGGGTTAAATTGGATGACAATCTTCATACAAAGTTACGTTATGTCTATTATGCTCGGGCCCACTGGTCCAGGAAACCATTATCCAGCCCCATTTCCGTGAGATGGTTGGATTGTCATTGTAAATAAGCACTTGAACCTTGCCTCTCCCCCCATCTCATTGTAGATTGTAAGCTCTCACGAGCAGGGTTGTATTTTTTTTTCCCCTCTAAATATTGTATTTCTATAACTGTTACTTGTTTGTATATGATCCTCCTGAATTGTAAAGCGCTACGGAATATGTTGGCGCTATAGAAATAAAGATTATTATTATTATTATTATTATTATTATTATTATTATGCAGTTTAATGGTCTTCATGAGTGGTTTTCCACCCAGCATCTGTCACCATGTGGGAGACCAAGATAAGTCAGACCACTAAAGAAGTCATTGAAGGAGAAAACTGTGTGATATTTTTACTATTGATGTGTGCGTTCTTTCTACAGCATGACACTTATGACAAGTTTAGGATTATACTTTGCACAAATTGTATGAAGAAAAAACAAAAAGCCAGCACCAAATGTGCACTTCAGCACTAAACATTCCAAACTGTACTTATAAAAATTTTATGATTTTTGGCAAAAAATTGCAATTTCTTGAGCTGCTTCGCCACGTCACGGCAAATCTCATTTGAGGCAGTCCTACACTAAAATATTTTTATAAAATGTGCCATACGGCCTCACATATGAATAGTAGAACTGCTCTTAGCAGCACTCACCTGGTCTATTTCAATCCCGTACCCATGACTGAGTCATGGCTGTGGGCGGGACAGGTCCAAGCAAATGCTGCATGAAGTAAAAAACTGTGTGATATTTTTACTATTGATGTGTGCGTTCTTTCTACAGCATGACACTTATGACAAGTTTAGGATTATACTTTGCACAAATTGTATTTAGATCAAATTACAATGAGCAACAAAAACAGTTTTCGGCCATTTCTCAATTTCCTTCCGAGGTTATGAATTGTGGTACACAAGGAACCTAATGGAGATATTGTGAAAGTTCTTGTATGTTGTAATTGCTATACACAGTACTTCCATACAGTATTTCCTGGCATGGGTTTTCGGATCTGATGGCACTATCTAAGGATCTGTTCACATCTGTTGTATCTGATTCTGTTCTACTCCATCATAGGAACAGAACGTGGTGTCCAACTCTTCACTTGACAAAATAGCACAGTATTCAGTACTATTTTGCCCAATATCTGTCTGCGAGAGATTCACCAAACAAGGTATTCGACACCGATGTTGACAGAGCCTGTTTGTTTTCTTTGAACAATGCATCCCTTTTTTTAACCACTTTTTCAGCTTGATCTTGATCCATGGCAACTTGGTTGAAGATCGATTTTGTGCAAGCCTAGATAGGTCCACCAGGGTCTTCTCAACCATTGGCTTGCTGGTCCCACTCTTCACCTGGTTCCATCTACTCTTTTGACCATGATGTTCTTCTCCAGTGATTGCTCTCTTCGTATGATGTGTCCAAAGTAGGCAAGTCGTAGCTTGGTGATCATTGTTCAAGTGACATGTCTGCTTGATTTGTTCCAAAATTGATTTGTTTGTTCTTCTTGCCATGCTATTGATAACATCCTTCTCCAGCGCCACATTTTGAAGGCATGAATTCTTCTTCCATCTATTTTTCCATTCTATTTTTCAACTTTTTATTTTTGAAAATTTTACAACAGCGTAACAATTACATAAAGGATGGGAAATACTTATCTGGTATTTGGAGGTGAGCATATTATTAAATCCGTACACCTCAAAGTAGACAAAGATCTATAAAGGCTCAAATGAAGACCATGCCAATTCAGGGAGGACAGATCCTGAAGATAGAGTGGCGCTGTACCACCCCACCCTCAATTACGGGCATCTTGTTTCATTATTGTGCAGGTTAAGCCGCATCCCTGTTATTGCTACTTTATTGGCATCACCACTGAGCTCAGTGAACAGTTGCAGCACTTAGGTGGTCAGTAGTTGTGACATCACTGCTGCAGCCTGTCAATATGAATCAGAATAGCAGCATGATTGCATTGCTAGGTCAGGGGAGGTTAAGTAACAGCCGAGTTATTGATTTTTACTATGCGCACACTGATAGGAATAAAAAAACCTATTCCTAGAAAACCCCCTTTAACAGAGTGTGTTTATCATTGTTTTATGTTAACTAAAAATTATTTTTATCTTAAGATACACTGATTTTTCTAGAAGGAGAGTCTTTGATATTGCGTCTCCTTCAGTTTATTGGGCATATATATCACATCCCAATCTGGTCAGTGCTGATTTTATCATTTTTATAAGCTAAAAATAATATTTTCCAGATATAATCCCAATTTATTATTCATGCAGTGGGTGAACCAGGAACTGCAGGGTCCACAAATCGCAGATCAGCAATGTGGCACCACTTGATCTCCCTAGTGAACTTGAATAAGTGGTGTCACTCCAAAGCAGTGGTCCCCAACCTTCCTTACTGTGAGAGCCACATTCAGCTCTGAGAGATGGTCAGTAGCCACTTTCAGCTCTGAGAGATGGTCAGGAGCCACATTCAGCTCTGAGAGATGGTCAGGAGCCACATTCAGCTCTGAGAGATGGTCAGGAGCCACATTCAGCTCTGAGAGATGGTCAGGAGCCACATTCAGCTCTGAGAGATGGTCAAGAGCCACATTCAGCTCTGAGAGATGGTCAGGAGCCACATTCAGCTCTGAGAGATGGTCAGGAGCCACATTCAGCTCTGAGAGATGGTCAGGAGCCACATTCAGCTCTGAGAGATGGTCAGGAGCCACATTCAGCTCTGAGAGATGGTCAGGAGCCACATTCAGCTCTGAGAGATGGTCAGGAGCCACATTCAGCTCTGAGAGATGGTCAGGAGCCACATTCAGCTCTGAGAGATGGTCAGGAGCCACATTCAGCTCTGAGAGATGGTCAGGAGCCACATTCAGCTCTGAGAGATGGTCAGGAGCCACATTCAGCTCTGAGAGATGGTCAGGAGCCACATTCAGCTCTGAGAGATGGTCAGGAGCCACATTGAGCTCTGAGAGATGGTCAGGAGCCACATTGAGCTCTGAGAGATGGTCAGGAGCCACATTGAGCTCTGAGAGATGGTCAGGAGCCACATTGAGCTCTGAGAGATGGTCAGGAGCCACATTGAGCTCTGAGAGATGGTCAGGAGCCACATCCAGCTACCCCACCACCATAGTGGCACCCAGATCATGGTATAAAGATAGCCAAAGTTCCCATGAAAAGTACACCAAGACCATATGTCCCCTACCTTATCGGCAGTATACGGACATCCAGTGGTGTCCACTTTACCCTCACTCAGTATTTTTACATCAAACATATCACACTATCTGGCAATACCACCCTATCTCCCCCCCACCCAGTATGTTGGCATGCAGATCTGCTCTTCTTTGGGTGGCTTCTCACAAAATTCATAATCTGGAGACCGTCTCTTAATAGTTGTTTTCTAGACCTGATGCTAATGCACCAAGCTGGCAGACAGCTGCGAGCCACACATCATGGTCTTGAGAGCCACATGTTGCTTCCAAGCTACAGGTTGAAGACCCCTGTTCCAGAGGGATAAATAAAATGCTGATATCGTTTTAGTAGGATAATGTGCACTGTAATGTAGCAACACAGGCAGGGCCGTATTTACCATTAGGCACCCGTGGTCCCGTGCCTGGGGCGGCAGGATGCAGGGGGGCGGCACCTTCTAGCAGTAAAAAAAAAAAATTTTTTTTTTTTTACACATTCATTAAATCCGCTGTATTTTCGGAGGAGGGAGGGGGTAGAGGCGCACCTTTATTTATTTGTATCCGCATCAATTAAGACGCGAATGCAGACAAACTGCGGCAGCCGGGCACAGAGAGCTGATTGACCCCGGAACTGCCGGCGCCTGCACTTCCGGGGTCACAGGCGCGCCAATCAGCTCCTTCCTCTGTGCTGCGTCCAATGCTGTGTGGATTTCACATTCAGAGCTCACAGCAGGACGCCGCAGAGGACGCCACGATGGAAGCCGGTGTCAGAAGAGGATACTCACGTGAGCCAGGAAGATGACGGCGGGCCCTGGAGCAGGTAAGTGATCGCAGAGCTGAAGATTCAAAAGGAGCGTGGGGGTGTCTCTAATGCAGACTGGAGATCTGCGTATGGGGTGGGAGGAGAGAGGCTGATACTGGGGGAGACTTGGGGGAAGAGAAGCTGATAATGGGGGAGGCTGGGAGTAGAGAGTCTGATACTGGGGGAGGCTGGGAGGGGGGAGGCTGATGTTGCGGAAGGCTGGGAGGGGGGAGGCTGACGCTGGGGGAGGCTGGGAGGAGGGAGGCTGATGCTGAGGGAGGGGGGAGGCTGAGAGGAGAGAGGCTGATGCTGGAGGAGGCTGGGAGGAGGGTGGCTGATGCTGAGGGAGGCTGATGCTGGGGGAGGCTGGGAGGAGAGAGGCTGATGCTGGGAGAGTTTGGGAGGAGAGAGGCTGATGCTGGGGGAGGCTGGGAGGAAAGAGGCTGATGCTGAGGGAGGCTGATGCTGGGAGAGGCTGATGCTGCGGGAGGCTCAGAGGAGAGAGGCTGATGCTGAGGGAGGCTGATGCTGGGGGAGGCTGGGAGGAGAGAGGCTGATGCTGGGGGAGGCTGATGCTGGGGGAGGCTGGGAGGGGGGAGGCTGATGCTGGGGGAGGCTGGGAGGAGGGAGGCTGATGCTGAGGGAGGCTGATGCTGGGGGAGGCTGGGAGGAGAGAGGCTGATGCTGGGGGAGGCTGGGAGGAGAGAGGCTGATGCTGAGGGAGGCTGATGCTGGGAGAGGCTGATGCTGCGGGAGGCTCAGAGGAGAGAGGCTGATGCTGAGGGAGGCTGATGCTGGGGGAGGCTGGGAGGAGAGAGGCTGATGCTGGGGGAGGCTGATGATGGGGGAGGCTGATGATGGGGGAGGCTGGGAGGAGGGAGGCTGATGCTGAGGGAGGCTGATGCTGGGGGAGGCTGGGAGGAGGGAGGCTGATGCTGAGGGAGGCTGATGCTGGGGGAGGCTGGGAGGAGGGAGGCTGATGCTGAGGGAGGCTGATGCTGGGGGAGGCTGGGAGGAGAGAGGCTGATGCTGGGGGAGGCTGATGCTGGGGGAGGCTGGGAGGAGAGAGGCTTATGCTGGGGGAGGCTGGGAGGAGAGAGGCTGATGCTGGGGGAGGCTGGGAGAAGAGAGGCTGATGCTTGGGGAGGCTGATGCTGGGGGAGGCTGGGAGGAGAGAGGCTGATGCTGGGAGGAAAGAGGTTGATGCTGAGGGAGGCTGATGCTGCGGGAGGCTGGGAGGAGAGAGGCTGATGCTGGGGGAGGCTGATACTGGGAGAGGCTGGGAGGGGGGAGGCTGGGAGGGTGGAGGCTGATGCTGGGGGGGCTGATGCTGGGGGAGGCTGGGAGGAGTGAGGCTGATGCTGGGGGAGGCTGGGGGCAGAGAGGCTGATGCTGGGGGCAGAGAGGCTGATGCTGGGGGCAAAGAGGCTGATGCTGGGGGAAGCTGGGGGAGAGAGGCTGATGCTGGGGGAAGCTGGGGGAGAGAGGCTGATGCTGGGGGAGAGAGGCTGATGCTGGGGGAAGCTGGGGGGAGAGAGGCTGAAGCTGGGGGAGGCTGGGGGGAGAGAGGCTGATGCTGGGGGACGCTGGGGGGAGAGAGGTTGAAGCTGGGGGGGCTGGGGGGAGAGAGGCTGATGCTGGGGGAGAGGCTGCTGGTGAAGGCGGGGGAGAGCGGCTGCTGCTGGGGGAATGGGAGAGAGGGGCCAATCCTGGAGACAGAGGACAAGGGTTGAGGGATAGTGCAATGACAAAATCGATGGGGGGGAGTGTAAGGACTCAGAATGAGAGGGGGGCAGCATTGGGAGCTCATTATGGAGAAGGGGCAGCATGTGTGGGCTCAGTATGGAGTAGAGCAATGTAGGGGAGTCAATATCAAGAGTGGGGTAGTGTGTGTGTGTGTGTGTGGGAGGGGTGTCTCAGCATAAGCGTTAGTGTGGTGGTCTTAGTATGATGAATGGGGCAGCATGGAGGTGTCATTATGGAAAAGAGGAAGGCAGCATTAGGAGCTCATGGAGAGGGGCAGCATGCATGGGACATTGTGAGGAGGGAACAGCATGCATGGGAAACTGTGAGGAGGGAGCAGCATGCATGGGACATTGTGAGGAGGGGCAGCATGCATGGGACATTGTGAGGAAGGGGCAGCATGCATGGGACATTGTGTGGAGGGGGCAGCATGCATGGGACATTGTGAGGAGGGAGCAGCATGCATGGGACACTGTGAGGAGGGGGAAGCATGCATAGGACATTGTGAGGAGGGGGCAGCATGCATGGGACACTGTGAGGAGGGGGCAGCATGCATGGGACACTGTGAGGAGGGGGCAGCATGCATGGGACACTGTGAGGAGGGGGCAGCATGCATGGGACACTGTGAGGAGGGGGCAGCATGCATGGGACACTGAGGAGGGGGCAGCATGCATGGGACATTGTGAGGAGGGGGCAGCATGCATGGGACATTGTGAGGAGGGGGCAGCATGCATGGGACATTGTGAGGAGGGGGCAGCATGATGTGAGGTCAATGTGCAGATCATATTTCATAATTGAGGAAAGTGTGGTGGGTATAATTTATAAGGGAGGGCAGTGTGTAGTTTATTAGGGGCAGTGTAACAGTCACAGTATATAAGTGGGGACGGTGTGGTGGGATATTTTATACTCGTGCTATGTTTTGATGTGTCCGTGGTGATCCCCATGGTGGGGGGGTTAGTGCCCTTCGTTTCTCATTGATACTTTTTCAAGTGTTTTACAGAGTAGATCTGCCTTAAACAGATGTCGTGTGCGAAAACTCAGTGTTACGTTGTCACTAAGGGGCGCGACCAATTAAAGTGCCTAGGGCAGCATGAAGGCAAAATACAGCCCTGAATACAGGGTCAATGTGCAAAATGATCTCAGAATGCAGTAATAGTGTGATGTCGCAGTTCAGGGATATCTGTATTGCTGCCTGCCCTTCCTGTCCCTGCTTCAGTCACCTGGTGGCGTTGCATTCTTGTTGCAGGCGCTGTGGGGCCATAACTCTGGTTCTGTGTCCTCTGGGACTTAAAGTATAGTTCCATTCAGGCTGGAAGCTCAGGAGTTAATTTCTGCCAGTGTTTGCTTACTGCGGTGTTACCTTGTTGGGTGCAAGCTATTTAGGCTCCTGAAATCCTGTTGTCCACTGCCAGGTATAATTTGATTAGCTTTAGTGAACTCATGTGTGCTTTGCTTTTGTATTCCCAGTGGATATTCCTGATTTTGACCTCAGCTCATTTAATCACTATTCTCCTGCTTTATGATTTTGTCTATGCATGTACCTCCTGGTTCTTACACAGCCTGCACTACCGCACCATTCTTACTGCCAGCCTACACCACCAGCCAGCAACTGCTCAGAGGACTGACCTGAAATCTGACCATGTATATGGGTCCTTAGTGTTTAAAGGGGTTTTCACTTGTATACATGTAGGTACTCATTTTTTTTGGTCCAGCACCAGCTCACTGTCACTTCTGCACACGTCTGGATTTTGGTTGCAGAAGTTCTGTCATGTCTACTGCACGGATTAACACTGCAGCCAATCACTGAGCTCAGCGGTAATGCTGATGTAGAAAGCACAAGCTACAGCACATGAGTAAAGCCCAGCAAGAAAAGTATAATGCAATGATGTTATAAAGAATAATATGAAACAAAATGTGGCAGAGTAGTGCTAAGGCACATAACAGATGTATCCTCATTGATACATATAGATCAGACAAGTTTCACTCCAGAAAGATCGACATCTATAAATATTATATGTGTATTTATTTGTTTGCAGACCCCTTCTGATAACTGTGGAAATAGGACCATTCTTTCTTTAGACACAACCAAAGGTGCACGTTAAAACAGGATTTGCCACTGCATTCATCTCTTCTATTCAAGTCCTAGGGCTAGAGTGTGGGCAATGATGAGCTATCATGACAGTTTAGGCTGCATAGGGGCACGCAGCAGGGGTACCGTTTGTTGCCTTTGCGGTTTGCCCTGGCTGTGCCACTAGTGCCAACTATTAAGGCTATGTGCGCACGTTGCGTATTTACATGCAGTTACGCTTTGATCTGCACCGCAGCGTAACTGCATGCGTCCTGCGTCCCCAGCATAATCTATGAAGATTATGCAGGAGCCGTGCGCACGTGGCGTATTAGAGCGCAGCGCTTTGGCTGCTGCCCGAAGCGCGCGTTCTAAGAAGTGACATGTCACTTCTTTTGTCTGTATTGGTTGTAATGTCGGTCTCTCTCTCTCTGTCTGTCTGTCGGTCTCTGTGTCTCCCTGTCGGTCGGTCTCTCTCTCTCTCTCTGTCGGTCTATCCCTCTCCCCCCCCTCTCTCATACTCACCGATCAGCTGCATGGCTGTCACACTGCTCCGGCGGCTTCTCCTGCTTTTGAAAATGCTGGCCGCCCATTATTCAATCTCGTATTCCCTGCTTCCCCGCCCACAGGCGCCTATGATTGGTTGCAGTCAGACACGCCCCCATGCTGAGTGACAGCTGTCTCACTGCAACCAATCACAGCCGCCGGTGGGCGGGTCTATGTAGTGCAGTAAAATAAATATATAAATAATTAAAAAAAAACGGCGTGCGGTCCCCCCCAATTTTGATACCAGCCAGGGTAAAGCCACACGGTTGAAGGCTGGTATTCTCAGGATGGGGAGCCCCACATTATGGGGCGCCCCAGCCTAAAAATATCAGCCAGCAGCCGCCCGAAATCGCCGCATGGATTAGATGCGACAGTCCCGGGACTGTACCTGGCTCATCCAGAACTGCCCTGGTGCGGTGGCAATCTGGGTAATAAGGAGTTAATGGCAGCAGCCCATAGCTGCCACTAATTCCTAGTTAATCGTTGCAGGCGTCTATGAGACACCCCCAATGATTAACCTGGTGAAAGTAAATAAACACATACACCCGAAAAATCCTTTATTTGAAATAAAAGACAAAAATCACCCTCTTTCACCACTTTATTAAAATCCCCAAACACACCTCCAGGTCCGGCGTAATCCAGAGGTCCCGCAACACATCCAGCTCTGCTACATGAAGCTGACCGGAGCGGCAGTAGAACACCGCCGCGCCTGTCTGCTCCATGCAGAAACTGAAGTGAGTCGCGCTGTCAGCGGGGACGTCACTGAGGTAATGCCGGTGTGTGTGCGGTGATGATGAGGGCTGTAGTGTCGGAATGTGTGCGGTAATGCCGGGATGTGTTCGGGGATGTCGGGATGTGTGCGGGGATCTCGGAGGTAACGTCGGGATGCGTGCGGGGATGTGTGCGGGGATGTCGGAATGTGTGCGGAGATGTCGGAATGTGTGCGGGGATGTCGGAATGTGTGCGGGGATGTCGGAATGTGTGCGGGGATGTCGGAATGTGTGCGGGGATGTCGGAATGTGTGCGGGGATGTCGGAATGTGTGCGGGGATGTCGGAATGTGTGCGGGGATGTCGTGATGTGTGCGGGGATGTCGTGATGTGTGCGGGGATGTCGTGATGTGTGCGGGGATGTCGTGATGTGTGCGGGGATGTCGTGATGTGTGCGGGGATGTCGTGATGTGTGCGGGGATGTCGTGATGTGTGCGGGGATGTCGTGATGTGTGCGGGGATGTCGTGATGTGTGCGGGGATGTCATGATGTGTGCGGGGATGTCGTGATGTCTGCGGGGATGTCGTGATGTGTGCGGGGATGTCGTGATGTGTGCGGGGATGTCGTGATGTGTGCGGGGATGTCGGAGGTAATGCCGGGATGTGTGCGGGGATGTCGGGATGTGTGCGGGGATGTCGGAGGTAATGTCGGGATGTGTGCGGGGATGTGTGCGGGAATGTCGGGATGTGTGCGGGGATGTCGGGATGTGTGCGGGGATGTCGGGATGTGTGCGGGGATGTCGGGATGTGTGCGGGGATGTCGGGATGTGTGCGGGGATGTCGGGATGTGTGCGGGGATGTCTGAATGTGTGCGGGGATGTGTGCGGGGATGTCGGGATGTGTGCGGGGATGTCTCTCAGGTTACTCGCGGCCACAGGTCTCGGGTGGAGGACTCGAGCTGGCCGCGGGTAACCTGAATGACGGCAACGGTGATCGCGTGGCTGACTGCAGTCACTCAGATTTGCGGTCACAGGTGAGTCCTTCACCTGTGACCGCAAATCAAGCTGCGGCACACGCACAGAGCCGCACTATCACCATGAAGTCAGGTGAAGTTCATCCGAGTTCATTCTGATCGCGCGGCTGTCTCCCGCAGCCAGCCATGTGCTCTTTTTGACATTCCAGTCCCAGTCGGCTCTGCTGCAAGTCTATGGGGATGCAGCAGAGCCGAGTGGGACCACACTGTCAAAAATGTGCGCTCTGGATGCTTTTCCCATGGCAGAGCAAGCATCCAGAACGCATGAATTCTGCAGGAATGTGCGCACGTTGCGTTCTGCCGAATGCGTCTCAGAACGCAGCTTTTTGGCTGCGTTCTGAGACGCACATGCAGTGACTATTTTACGCTGCGTAATAGAACGCAACGTGCGCACATAGCCTTAGGTCTTCAAAGTCAATATAAGGATCTGTAAATGGCTATGTTGGCAGTAAGATCACATGTTATGCTGACAATGGCTTCCTTTTTTGGGAGATACTTGTCCATCTTTGGAGGCAGTCATGACTGAGTCACGGAGCGTGTTGCATCACTCTGTCAGAGTTTGACAGCGCAATCTAAGGGGTTAACAGGTGCGGGTGGATCTCCGATCCACCTGTCACAGGATGACAGGGAATAACAGAGGATCGCAGCTCCTAGACTGGCCCTCAGGCTAGGGTGCTCTTGCTGTCCCTACTCCCAGAGATACGTCTAATAGTGACGATGTCTGGGCCTCCTTCCTTACCCTGCTCCTGGCCAGCCCTTATCTAATACCCCAGGGGAGGCCCGGGACAGGAGTGATGAACCCACAGATATGGACAAATAGGGAAACCAAAACTCGATCACACAGCTAGCACACACGGAGATATAATACTATATGCGATCAAGAGGAAATAAAGAGCAGGAAGAAAATAACCAGATGATGAGAGGATTTCCACAACTCACCAAGTAGCACACAGTAAATCACCAGCAACAGGCACACAACAGCACACAGATCGGGTTACTGAAAGTTAACATTGACATGGGAAGACAGATTCCTCCATCCTATAAAGGCGGGGAGTACCTGTGATAGGTCTCCCACAACATGTGATCCAAAAGGTAACCAGCTGGCTTGCAGAAATTAACTCTTTATAGTCTAATCACTAATGAGCACACAGCTGCTCAATGCCTGAGCAACTCAGAAATGCCAGAGAAGGCATAGTATGGAGTATGGAAGTCTGTAGTCTGAACCACGTCTGATGCCGCCATTACACTCGGCGAGTTTAGAGCCAAACACCGTGTGACACCACCTGTAGTTGTTAGCCACACCTGTCTTCTAATCAGATCAACACATGTGCAGGGAATAATGCGGGCTCGCCACATTAAAGGGGGAGAAGCGACCTAGGACATATAAGTATGTTCTAGTTTGTAAGGGGGTTAAGCATGGGGGTGGTTCAATCATGCCTTGGGGTTGAGTTGCAGACTATGGCATGGCAAACATTTCATGAAGCGAGGGAAGAATTGATTCAATGAAATTTCAACAAATTCTTGATGCAAACATAACACCACCTTTAAAAAAGCTGAAGTTGAAAAGAGGATGGCTTCTACAAATGGATAATGAAACCTAAAAAGCCCTCACAGTTCCCTGAGAACAACATCATTGAAAATCTGTGGCTAGACCTCAAAAGATCAGTGCATGCAAGACGACTCAGGAATCTCACAGAACTGGAAGACATTTTCAAGGACGAACGGAGGAAAATCCCTCGAACAAGAATTGGAAGACTATTGGTTGGCTATAGAAAGTGTTTACGAGCTGTGATACTTGCCAAAGGGGGTGCTACTAGGTACCAACCATGCAGGGTGCCAAACTTTCGCAGCAGCCCATTTTTTTTTTTTTTTGCCTAAAATACAAAGAAAATATGTAATCTCTAACTTTATGCCTTTTAGAAATTATTTCATTTTCAACTTGCTTAACTGTTCACAATAACAGTAATTTTTGGACGTCATTGTAAATGCTTTATTTAAAGATCATATATAGAAAAAGGTTCATTCAAGGATCAAACTAGAAATATTTTAATGCAACAAGGATGATGAGGGCCTAGCCCTCCAAAACTCATAAGGGTGATGGGGGCTCTTGTCTTCCTAAACCCACAAGGATAATGGGGGACTAGTTTTCCCAAAACCATGAGGATGATGGGGGCCTAGCTGTCATGAGTGTGTCATCGGTGGCACAGTACTGTAGTGTCTGGCAATAGAAGGCCCACAGCCTTTGGCTGCGCAAAATGCTCCCTGACTTTCTATTGATTTCGCTGTCGGTATTCAGTGGTACTAGGTAGGTAGCTGCCTTGCTGGTTTTTCATCATTTTCCCTTTAAGACCCAGCAGAGCTCCTCTTCGCTTCAGCTGCTAATCATTTGTATTTTCCCTTGGGTTTAAATACTCACATTTTCCCTAGACTTGTGCTAATGGTATTCAGTTCATTAAAGCTCTGGATGCATGCAGGTGGCTTGCACTTATCTGAGGTATTGTTGCTGTAACTTTGCTGAGCTTCTGTCTGAGTCATCTGTGGATAAGTAGTTTATGCACTTATCCCCTGTGTGTCCTCCTTGTTGTCTTCTTTTTTTTTAAATTCTTTATTTTGAAAGCCAAACTCAAATCAGTACAGGGTATCTCCTACTCCACACCGGGCAGCAAATAATCATTATAGAAAAATTAACATTTAACAATGACATGCATAGTATCAGTCTGCTCGCAAACACAGCTCTCGACCCCGCACCTGCTCGAGTCTGACCCATTTTAAACTTTTTATAACCCATCCCAACAAAAAGAAGATAGAATACACAGTTGAAAGAAGATAGCAAAGCCAGAAAAAAGCTTGAAGCGAAGAAAGAGAGAATTAAAAGGAAAAAAGAAAAGAGGATGTGGGGTAGAAGGAGTTGCGGAGTGGAGAGAGGAGGCGGGAGGGGGGGTGGTGTTTCTCCGGAGCCTCACGACTGCCGCGGAACAGAGAACAGTCTAGTGTAATCCGCCGAATAGGTGAACTCTAACCAAGAAAACCAAGTCCTATGGAACTCATCCTGGCGGTCATTGATACAGGAAGTCAGGTCCTCCATATGCATGAGATCGTTCACCTTAGAGACCCACTGTGTCAGTGTGGGGGGGGGGGTAGTGGACTTCCAGCCAAGCGGAATGCAAGACCTGGCAGCCATGACCAGGAATCTCAGCAAGGAATGCTTGTACTTAGGGGCCGGAAGTTCCGATAACTGTAATAGAAACAATTCCGGGCCCAATGTGACATTCGTGCCGGTCACCAGTACAATGACATCCCCCACCTCCGACCAGAACCGCTGTAGAGAAGGGCAGGACCAGAAAATGTGCACATATTCACCCTTCCCTGAGACACATCTCCCAACAGGTGGGGACAACTGAGGGGAACATCCTATGAAGTCTAGTCGGGACTCTGTACCATCTAGTCAGTAACTTGAAATTGGCCTCCAGCTGTCTGGAACTAATTGAAGTTTTATGCGCCAACAGTAAGATGTTATTTCTTTGCGAGTCAGCGCGATCCCTAGGTCCCTTTCCCACTGCAGTAAGTAGGCCGGGGCGGGCAAGTTCCTGGGATCCGATAACAAGTCGTACGTCAGGGAAAGTGCGTGCCGCACGGCCCCCTCCCCCAGACACAACTTCTCGAATCTCGTAAGGGGCCCGGCATACCGAATGAAGCAGGGAAGGGAACACATAAAGTGCCTTAACTGCATAGCCCTCCATCTCCCCAACGGGTCAGAAGGCAGGAGACCACTAAGAGCTGACAGAGATGGCCAATCTCTCTCTCCCCCCAAGTGACAGGCTCTGAATCTATCCTCCTGAACCCAGCTTCGAAACACAGGATTTGAAAGGCCAGGACGGAAATCCGGATCGCCTAGTATGGGTGACATGGAGGAAGGCACTGGCAAGAGGAGGTGACGAACCTCACCTCTCGAGCAACATTCCAAGGTAGCGCCAATAGTTGGATGAGATCTCAGAGAGGACGGTGGCAGACTCGAGAGCCAAGGAGTGGCTGGAAGAGGGGTGTCCGAAAAACTCTGTTCCAGGGCGACCCACGGCTTTATCCCAGCATGGCGGCATCAATCCAGAACCCTGACCATGTGTGTAGCCAAATAATACTTTTTCATATCTGGCATCCCCAGGCCACCCTTGCTCTTAGGTCTGCACAAAAGGGAACGGGAAAGTCTCGCCGGCTTATTCGCCCAGATGAATCTGGTGTGTAGTGAAGCCAGTTCCCCTTGTTGTCTTTTTTAGTGTTTAATGGGGTTGATGAAGAGCTCATCCCAACCGTTCCCTATTTAGGGGCCAGCACTAGGCATAGTTATCCGGCTCGGCGCATAGGTGCGAAACCTATCTAGAGTGGTAAGCGACCAGTGGTAGGTTTGGTTAGGGATCACCATCTCCCTTTCCCTAGACATAAGGTTTCCCTTCCATTTCGCTGTTTGCTTGGTACTTCACCATACCTAGCGTGACACTAGCCCTCCCAAACTCACAAGGATGATGAGGGCCTAGCCCTCCCAAACCCAGGCTGATGATGGGGGCTTAGTCCTCCCAAACCCATTACCATATTTCTTAGATGCACAATTTCAACATTTTAAGGGATGTGATTAACACAATATTGAGAATATTACAGGAGCTATACTGAAATACTACCTCGGAAGTGAGAATTTATTGATTTCTTTAGAAATTAATTGTATGAAAGAGGGTTTGAAAGAAAACAAAGTAATAACATGCTAATTTTTACTTCAATAAACTCTATATGAGAACAAATTAAACCGGGACCGGGTCCTTACCGAGTTCACCCCCATTTGGCAGAATCATTGTCTTCCAGAATTTATGAAACTGGATGGAACCCAATGGAAAGACAGAGGTACATGGAAAATAGCCAAATTGCTGTCAAACTATGCTTGTAAATCATTCAGGATCCTATAAAATAATGTGCCGGGCAAAAATCACAAAGGTATGGAATAAAATAGTAAATTTTATTGAATCAATTAAAACAAATAGAAAAACCATACATACAAAAGGTAGCCGCACAAGAAAGTAGACTGGTGAGTGAAGTAAATAATGACTCGGTAAATATACAAAATGACAATACACTGTGTGCAGAATTATTAGGCAAATGAGTATTTTGATCACATGATACTTTTATACATGTTGTCCTACTCCAAGCTGTATAGGCTTGAGAGCCAACTACCCGTTAAGTAAATCAGGTGATTTGCATTTCTGTAATGGGAAAGGGGTGTGGTGTAATGACATCAACACTCTATATAACGTGTGCTTAATTATTAGGAAACTTCCTTTCCTTTGGCAAAATGGGTCAGAAAAGAGATTTGACGGGCTCTGAAAAGTCCAAAATTGTGAGATGTCTTGCAGAGGGATACAGCAGTCTTGAAATTGCCAAACTTTTGAAGCGTGATCACTGAACAAGCAAGCGTTTCATGGCAAATAGCCAACAGGGTCGCAAAAAAGGCTCAAAATAACTGCCCATGAATTGAGGAAAATCAAGCGCAAAGCTGCCAAGATGCCATTTGCCACTAGCTTGGCCATATTTTAGAGCTGCAATGTTACTGGAGTATCAAAAAGCACAAGGTGTGCCATACTCAGGGACACGGCCAAGGTAAGGAAAGCTGAAAAACAACCACCTTTGAACAAGAAACATAAAATAAAACGTCAAGTCTGGGCCAAGAAATATCTTAAGAATGATTTTTCAAAGGTTTTATGCACTGTGAAATGAGAGTGACTCTTGATGGGCCAGATGGATGAACCAAAGGCTGGATCAGTAAAGGGCAGAGAGCTCCACTCCGACTCAGACGCCAGCAAGGTGGAGGTGGGGTACTTGTATGGACTGGTATCATCAAAGATGAACTTGTGGGACCTTTTCGGGTTGAGGATGGAGTGAAGCTCAGCAGCTTGTCGTAGGTGATTTCGGAACCGAAAGCAGCAAACCCCCAAAACCGCTGTGGTGTGTGTCTGGGACCCACCTCTATGCGGCCCAGGTGTTTTTTTCAGTTTGCCGCCATCGCACGGGAAGCCACGCCCCTAAACGTTCAATCTGGGGTGTCTTCGCCAAACTTTTTTCCCCTAAAGGAAGCGAAACGGGGTCTTCCGGCTCCAGCAGATGGTACCCCTTGGTCTTGGCGAAAAACTGGCCAAGTTGCGAATCGGTCGCACCTTCGGTTCCCTAGGGGCGTGGCTTTGCGAATTTTGGCCTTATATGCGAATCCCTAATATCTGCTAAACCGTGACTCCAATTTGCTCATGTAAGGCTTCATTACGACCGGTTTGCTGAGCCGGATGATTCGACACTCAGCTCGCGAATTCGCCACAAACGGGGACCCCGCAAATGCCCCCAAAAGTTTTGGCCATCTTGAATTCTTCAACTTTTGCCCCCAAAATTTCAGGGACTAGACCTTCGAAACCCCTGTGGTGCTTCTCTGGGACCCACCCCTATGCGGTGCAGGTGATTTTTTAAATTTTCCGTCATCGCACGGGAAGCCACGCCCCTAAACATTCAATCTGGTGTGTACTCAACAAACTTTTTTTCCCTAAACGAAGCAAAATGGGGCCTTACGGTTCCAGCAGATGGTACCCCTGGGTCTTGTTGAATAATGGGCCAAGTTGCAAATCGGTCGTGCCTTCAGTTTCCTGTGGGCGTGGCTTTGAAAATTTTGACTTCATATGCAAATCCTCAATATCTGCCAAACCGTGACTCTGAGTTACTCATGAAAGGCCTTGTTACGATCAGTTCACTGAGACAGACAATTCAAGACCCTGTGTGTGAATTTGCCACAAACGGGGACCCCACAAACGCCCCCAAAAGATTTCGGCCATTTTGAGTTTTTCAAGTTTTGCCCCCAAAATTTCCGGAACCAGACCTATTACACCTACGTGCTTCTTAAGTTTTGTGTCAAACCCTATCCTGAGTCTCTGTGCCAAAAATCGAGAGCCTAGGCTGCAAAGTTACCCCGGGGGAGCCTCTCCAGATTCCCTTGATTAGCCAATCGCTGCTGTTTTTTTCCCTTTTAAAATACACATCTCGAAAAGTTAGAATCAGAAGTAGACCATATTTGGAATAATTGCACAGTAAGACACCATGCACTGTCCCTTCAAATATGGGGTGCGTGCCCTGTACGCTTTTGGCACAGTGGGGTGTCAAAATCCCCCTCTTTTGCAATTATAGCAGAAGTTATGAATATTTAAGGCTCTGTGGTCTGATATTCGTAGCTTCTAGTGGTATAATCTTGGTGGCAGTCCGTTCGACTTAAACAGAGGATCAATTTGAGCCCCTACCTGTCAACATGAGACAAAGGGCGGAACCGAAGAACGCTTTTCACTAAGTGGTGGAGGTTTAAAACGCGACGACAATGTTTATTTTCAATTTTATAGGCCCAAATTTCTACGGAACCAAACAATGTGAACTCATGAGCTTTTGAAGGTGTGTACTTGACTCAAAACTGAGTCAGAATACCAAAACTGGTGACCCTGCACCCAAGGAAACCCCGCAAAAACCTCTCCAGCGACCCTAGTTTACCCATTGTGCTACAGCTTAAGGTTATTTAAAAATTCATATCTTGAAAAATAAGCATCAGAAGGCCACACAATTTGGCATCCTGCATAACATAATCCATATGACAATCCCTGAAAATATGGAGTGGCTATGCTGAATGCTATGGATTCAGTGACCCCCCCCCAAACTCAGGCAACCACAGTGACATTTTATAGAAAAATGAATTGGATTTTCCTATATCACTTTTACCAGAATTTCTCCAGAACCAAGGGTCCAAACAAAAATCCAACAGAAAGGTTGTTTGGGGAAGACCCTCAGCTTTCAGACGAGACCTAAACTGAGTTCCAATGATGCTTATTCAGAAATCTGTGACCCCACAAAAGAAGCGACCAGTGAGACAATTCATTCAAAATGAATTGGTTTTCCTATACCGCTTTAACCCGGGTTTTTAAAAAAACAACAGTCCAGTTAAAAATCTGACAAATATGTTTTGGGGGACATCCTCAGCTTTCATATGAGACCTAAACTGAGTTTCTAGGAGTTTTATTCAGAACTCTGTGACCTCCCAAATGAGGCGACCACTGAGACATTTCATCGTCCCCTGGAGGCTTCCAGTCCCACAACTTGTCCCCTAGATCCTGCCAGGGCCATACACTGGCCCCTGGAGGCTGCCATTGCCACACACTGGCCCTCGGAGGCCACCAGACCCACACACAGGCCCCTGGAGGCTTCCAGGGACACACAATGGCCCTTGGAGTCTGCCTGGCCCATGAACTTGCCCCTGGAGGAAGGCGAGCAAATGAACTGGCCCCTGGAAGCTGCCAGACCCATGAACTGATCTCTGGAGGCTTCCAGGCCCACACACCGGCCCCTGGAGGATGCCAGGTCCACATTCTGGCCCCTGGAATTTGACAGGCCCTTCCACTAGTAACTGAAGGATACCTAGCCAACGCATTGGCCCACTGGCCCTTGGAGGCTGCCTGGCCCATGAACTGATTTCTGGAGGCTGCCAGGCTCACACCCTGGCCCCTGGAATTTGCCAGGCCCTCCCACTGGCCACTGGAGGCTGCCCACCCAATGGACTGGACCTTGGAGGCTGCCAGTCCCATGCACTGGAACTTGGAGGCTGCCATACCAACATACATGCCCCTGGAGGCTGCCAGACACACACATGGGTCCATTGAAACAGCCAGGTACACCAACTTGCCCCTGGAGGCTGCTTGGCCTACGCTGTGGTCCTGGAGGCTAAAAGGCCCACAAACTTGCCCCTGGCGGCTGTCAGGCACACTCATGAACCCCTGGAGGTTGCCAGGCCCACACAAGGGCCCCTAGAGGCTGCAAAGCACCCCCATTGGTTCCTGGTAGCTGCCAGGCCAATGCACCCACAAACTTGCCTTTGTAGGTCTTCAAGCCACCTACTGGCCCCTGGAGGCTAATCAGCCAACGCACTGGCCTCAGGAGGCTACAAGGCCCACCCACTGGCCCCTGGAAGCATGAAATGGCCACTGGAGGCTGAAAAGCCCTCAAACTGGCCCGTGGATATTTCCAAGTCTACCAACTGGCCCTTGGAGGATTCACAGAAAACGCAGTGGCCCCGGGAGACTGACAGGCCCAGCCACTGACCCAGGAGGCTGCCCATCCAACACACTTGACCCTGGAGGCTGCCCATCAAGTACACTTGCCCCTGGATGCAGCCAGACCAATCCACTGGTGCATGGAAGCTGCTAGGCCAACGCACTGGCCCCGGGAGGCTTGCAGGCCCACCCACTGACCCCGGGAGGCTGTCCAGCCAACACGATGGCCCTCTGGAGGCTGCCCAGCCAATTCCTGACCCCTGAGGTTGCCAGGCCCACCCACTGACCCCGGCAGGCTGCCCATCCAACACACTGTACCCTGGAGGCTGCCCATCAAGCACCCTGGCCCCTGGATGCAGCCAGGCCCATCCACTGGTCCATGGAGGCTGCCAGGCCAATGCACTGGCCCATGGAGACTTCCAGTCCCACACACTGGCCCTTGGAGACTACCAGGCCCACATACAGGCCCTTGGAGGCTGCCGGGACAACATACTGTTCCCTTGAGGCTGCCAGGTTCACACAATGACCTCTGGAGGCTTCTGGGTCCACTCAATAAACCTTAGAGGCTGTTAGGCCCTCACACTGGCCCTTGAAGGCTGCCGGGCCCACTCAATGTACCTTGGAGGCTGTCAGGCCCTCACACTGGCCCCTGGAGGTTGGCAGGCTCACACAATCGCCCCTGGAGGCTTCCAGGCCCACTCAATAGACTGTGTAGGATTTTGGGCCCTCACACTGGCTCCTGGAAGCTTCCAGGCCCACACAGTGGCCCCTGAAGGCTGCTGGGCCCACTCATTGGACCCTGGAGGCTGCCAGGCGTTGACCCATGCTCCTGAAAGGTTCCAGGACAACAGCCTGGCCTTTGGAGGCTGTGCGGCCCACACACTTTCCCATGGAGGCTGCCAAGCCCCCATACAGGCACCTGGAGACTGACATGGCAACACAAAACCCACAAGCAACACACAACCTGAAGGCTGCCTGGCCCACTAACTGGCCCCTGGAAGCAGCCCAGCAAATTAACTGGCCCCTGTATGCTGCGTGGCCCACACCCTGGCCCCTGGATACTGTAAGGCCCACCAACTGGCCCCTGGAGGCAGTCAGGTGCACTCAAGGTCCCCGGGAGGCAGTCAGGTCTACACAAGTGCCCCTGAATGCTGCCAGGACACACCCTGGCCCTTGGAATCTGCAAGGACCTCCCACTGGCCCAGCCAACGCATGTGTCCCTGGATGCTTCCAGACACACACACGGGCCTCTGGAGACAGCCAGTCACACCCACTGGCCCGTGGAGGCTGCCAGGCCAAAGCACTGGCCCCTTGAGGCTGGCAGGCACACCCAATGAACCCGGGAGGCTGCCCTGCCAACACACTAGCCCTTGGAGCCTGCTCAGCCAATGCACTGGCCTCTGGAAGCTGCAAGGCCCACCCACTGAACCGGGGAGGCCTCCCAGCTATCGCACAGGCCCCTGAGGCTTCCTAGAAAACACACTGGGCCTGGGAGGCTGCCAGGCCCACACCTTGGCCCCTGGTGGCTGTCAGAGCCACACACGGGCCCCTGGAGGCTGCCAGGGCCACACCATGTCCCCTGGAGGCTGCCAGACCCACACCCTAGGCCCCTGGAATTTGCCAGGCTTTCCCATTGGTCCCTGAAGGCTGCCCAGCCAATGCACTGGACTTTGAGGCTGCCAGTCCCATGCACTGGCACTTGGAGGCTGCGAGACCAACACATGTGCCCCTGGAGCCTGCCAGACACACACACGGGACCCTGGAGGTAGACACGCACACCCACTAGCCCTTGGAGGCTGCTAGGTTCACGCACTGCGCTCTGGTGACTGTAAGGCCAACAAACTTGCCCCTGGAGGCTGTCCGGCGCACTCAAGGGCCCCTGGAGGCTTCCCAGCCACGCACTGGCCCCTGGAGGCAGACAAGGAAAGCACTGGCCTCTGGAGGCTGCCTGGCCTATGCACTAGCCCCTGGAGTCTGCCAAACCCATGAACTCACCCCTGGAGGCTGTCCAGCCAATGCACTGGGCCCTGGAGGCAGATAAGCAAAACACTGGCCCCTGGAGGCTGTCCGACCCATGCACTGGCCCCTGGAGGATACAAGGCAAACATGCCCTTGCAGGCAGCCAGGCCCACACACTGGCCCCTGGAGTCTACCAGACCGATGAACTCGCCCCCAGAGGCTATCAAGCCCACACACAGGCCTCTGGAGGCTGTTGAGCTAACAAACTTTTCCTTTGAGGCTCCCAGGCTCAAACAATGGACCCTGGAGGCTGCTGGGCCCTCACATTCACCCTTGGAGGCTTCCAGGCCCACACAGTGGCCATTGGAGGCTGCAGGGCCCACTCCATAAATATGGAGGCTGGCGGGCCCTCATATTGGCCCTAGAAGGCAAACAGGCTCACACAATATCCCCTGGATGCTTCCGGGCCCACTAACTGGACCCTGGAGGCTGCGGGGCCCTCACACTGGCCCCTGGAGGCTGCCAGACACACACACACGCACCCTTGGAAGCAGCGAGGTATGCCCACTTGCACGTGGAGGCTGACAGGCCCACGCTCTGGCCCTGGATGCTGTAAGGCCCACAAACTTGCCCCTGGTGGCTGTCGGGCACAATCAAGGGCCCCTGGAGGCAGCCAGGCCCACACAAGTGTCCTTGAAGGCTGCAAAGCACACTCACTGGTTCCTGGAGGCTTTAAAGCCCATGCACTGCACTATAAAGCCCACAAACTTGCCCCTAGAGGCTGTCAAGCCCTCTCACTGGTTCCTTGAGGCTGCCCAGCCAACGCAATGGCCTTGGGATGCTGCCATGCCCACCCACTGGCCCCTGGAAGCTTTCAGGCCCATGAAATAGCCACTGGGGGCTGACATCCCTCACCCTTGCCCCTGGAAGTTTCTGGGTGAACACCTTGGCCCCTGGAGGCTGTGGGGCTCATACACTGGCTCCTGGAGGATTTCCGGCCCACACACAGGCAGCTGGAGGCTGCCAGGGCCACACCTTGGCCCCTGGAGGCTGCCAGGCCCAGGAACTGGCCCCTAGAGGCAGCCCAGGAATGAACTGGCCCCTGGAGAAATTCGGGCAAATGAAGTCTGAAGGCCCCTGGAGGCTGCCAGGCCCACAAACTCTCCCATAGAAGCTGCCAGACCTAAACATGGGCCCCTGGAGGCTGCCAGGCCCACACCCTGGCCCCTGCAATCTTCCAGGCCCTCCCACTGACCCCTGGAGGTTGCCCACCTAACGCACTGGACCTTGGAGGCTGCCAGCCCCATGCACTGGCACTTGGAGGCTGCCATACCAACATACATGCCCCTGGAGGCTGCCAGACACACACGGGCCCCTGGAGGCAGACAGGCATCTCCACTTGCCCCTGGAGGCTGCCAGGCAACACACTGGGCCCTGGAGACTGTAATGCCCACAAACTTGCCCTTTCAGGCTATCTGGCACACTCAAGGGCCTCGGGAGTCAGCTAGGCCCACACAAGGGCCCCTGGAGGCTGCAAAGCACACCCACTGGTTCCTGGAGGCTTCCAAGCCCATGCACTGGGCTTTCGTGGCTGTAAAGCCCACAAACTTGCCCCTGGAAGTCGTCAGGCCCACTCACTATCCCCTGGAGGCTGCCCAGCCAACGCACTGGCCTCGGGACGCTGCCAAGCATACCCACTGGCCCCTGGAAACTTTCAGGCCCATGAACTGGCCACTGGAGGCTGGCAGGTTTCCAAGTCCTCCACTGGCCCTTGTAGCATTTCCAGCAAATGACCTGGCTCCTAGAGGCTGCCAGGCCCACCCACTGGCCCTTGGAGGATTCCCAGTAAACGCAGTGACCCCGGGAGACTGACAGACCCAGCCACTGACCCGGGAAGCTGCCTAGATAATGCACAGGCCCCTGGAGGCAGCCAGGCCCTTCCACTGGCCAACGGAGGCAGCCAGGCCCACCCACTGGACCATTCAGGCTGCTAGGCCAACGCACGGACCCCAGGAGCCTGCCCAGCCAACCTACTGGCCCCTAGACATTGCCCAGCTATCGCACGGGTCCCTGGAGGCTTCCCAGCAAACACACTGGCCCCAGAAGGCTAACCGGCCCACACCTTGTCCCCTAGAGGCTGCCAGGCCCACACATGGATTCTTGAAGGCAGCCAGGTCCACACACTGGCTCCTGGAGGCTCCTAGGGTCACATACTGCCCCTGGAGGCTTCCAGGAGAATACAGTGGACACTGAAGGCTGCCAGGCCCACTCACTGAATCCTGAAGGCTGCCATGCCCTCACCCATGCCCCTGGAAGGTTCCAGGCCAACACCCTAGCCACTGGAGGCTATGTGGCCCATACACATGGGCCCCTGGAGGCAGACAGGAATCTCCACTTGCCCCTGGTGGATATTCGGCACACTCAAGGACCCCGGCAGGCAGTCAGGCCCACAAAAGGAGCCCCTGGAGGTTGCACAGCACACCCACTGGCCCCTGGAGGATACCAGTCCCATGCACTGGGCCCTGGAGCCTGTAAGGCCCACACACTGGCCCATGGAGGCTGCCCAGCCAATGCATTGGCCCCTGAAAGCAGACAAGCAAAATACTAGTGCCTGGAGGCAGCCCGGCCCATGCACTAGCCCCTGGTGCCTACTAGACCCTTGAACTCACCCCTCGAGGCTGTCCAGCCAATGAATTGGCCCCTGGAGAAGACAAGCAAAACACTGGCCCCTGGAGGCTTTCCGACCCACGCACTGGCCCCTGGAGGATGCAAGGCCAACAAACATGCCCTTGGAGGCTGCCAGGCCTACCCACTGGCCCCTGGAGCCTACCAGATGCATGAACTTGCCCCCAGAGGCTACCGGGCCCAAACACAGGCCTCTGGAACCTACCAGGCTGACAGACTGTTCCCTTGAGGCTGCTAGGCTCATACAATGGCTCCTGAAGGCTGCCAGGCCCACACTTAGGTTCATGGAGTCTGCCAGACCCACACCCTAGCCCCTGGAATCTGCTAGGCCCTTCCACTATAAACTGGAGGCTGCCATGCACTGGCACTTGGAGGCTACCATACCAATATACGTACATGCCCCAGGAGGCTGCTACTCACTGAACCTGGGAGACTGCTGGGCCCTCACACTGGCCCCTGGAGGTGAACATGCTCACACAATGGCCCTGGAAACTTCAAGGCCCACTCAATGAACTGTGTAAGATTCTGGGCCGTCATACTGGCCCCTGGAGGCTTCCAAACCACATAGTGACCCCTGGAGGCTGCCGGGCCCACTCACTGAACCCTGGAGACGGCCAGGCCTTCACCCATGCCCCTCAAAGGTTCCTTGCCAACACCCTGGCCCCTGGAGGCTGTGCGGCCCACACACTGGCCCCTGGAGGCTGTGAAGCCCAGGCACATGCACCTGGGGGCTGACAGGGCCACACACTGGCCATTGGAGACTGCCCGGCCCACAAACTGAATCCTGGAGGCAGCCCAGCAAATGAACTGGCCCCTGGAAGTAGGCAAGCAAATGAACTGGCCCATGGATGCTGCCAGGCCCACACTCGGGTTCCTGGAGGCTGTCAGGCCTACATCCTGGCCCCAGGAGACTGTAAGACACACACACCTGCCCCTGGAGGCTGTCAGGCACAGTCACAGTTCCAGGGAGGCAGCCAGGCCCACAGAAAAGCTCCTGGAGGCTGCCAGGCCCACACTCGGGTTCCTGAAGGCTGCCAGGCCCACCCAATGGCAATTGGAATCTGCCGGGCCCTGACTCTGGCCCCTGGAGGCTGCAAGACCAACACATGTGCCCCTGGATGCTGCCAGACACACACAGGCCCCTGGAGGCAGCCAGGCACACCCACTGGCCCATGGAGGCTGCCCAGCCAACACACAGGCCTCTGGAGGCTGCCTGGCCCACGAACTGGCTCCTGGAGGCAGCCTAGCAAATCAACTGGCCCTGGAGGCAGGCGAGCAAATGATCTGGCCCATTGATGCTGCCAGGCCCACACTCAGCTTCCTGGAGGCTGTCAGGCCCACAAACGTGCCCCTGAAGGCTGTCAGGTGCCCTCAAGGTTCCTTGGAGGCAGCCAGGCACACACAAGGGCTCCTGGAGGCTTCCAGGCCCACATTTGGGTTCATGGAGTCTGCCATCCCTCCCACTGACCCCTGTAGGCTGCCAGACCAATACATGTGCCCCTGGAGGCTGTCCGACCCATGCACTGGCCCCTGGAGGATACAAGGCAAACAAACATGCCCTTGGAGGCAGCCAGGCCCACCCACTGGCCCCTGGAGCCTACCATGAAGTATGAACTCACCCCCAGAGGCTACCATGCCCACACATAGGCCTCTGGAGGCTACCAGGCCAACAGACTGTTCCCTTGAGGCTGCTAGGCTCATATAATGGCCACTGAAGGCTGCTGGGCCCACACTCAGATTCCTGTAGTCTGCCAGACCCACAGCCTGGCCCCTGGAATCTGCTAGGCCCTCACACTATAAACTGGAGGCTGCCCACCCAACGCACTGGACCTTGGAGGCTGCCAGTCCCATGCACTGGCACTTAGAGGCTGCCAGGCCAACATACATGCCCCTGGAAACTGCTGGACACACACATTGGCCCCTGGAAGCACACAGGCACACCTCCACTTGCCCCTGGAAGTTGCCATACCCATGCACTGGGCCCTGGAGACTTTAAGGCCCACAAACTTGGCCCTGGAAGCTATCCGGTGTACTCAAGGGCCCCGGGAGGCAGCCAGGCCCACAAAAGGACCCCTGGAGGCTGCACAGCACACCCACTGGCCCCTGGAGTATGCCAGTCCCATGCACTGGGCCCTGGAGCCTGTAAGGCCCACACACTGGCCCATAGAGGCTGCCCAGCCAACGCACTGGCCCCTGGAGGCAGACAAGCAAAACACTAGCGCCTGGAGGCTGCATGGCCCATGCACTAGCACCTGGAGCCTACCAGACCCATGAACTCACCCCTGGAGGCTGTCCAGACAACGCATTGGCCCCTGGAGCAGATAAACAAAACACTGGCCCCTGGAGGCTTTTCGACCCACGCACTGGCCCCTGGAGGATACAAGGCCAACAAATATGCCCTTGGAGGCTGCTAGGCCTACCCACTGGCCCTTGGAGCCTACCAGACGCATGAACTTGCGCCCTCACCCATGCCTCTGAAAGGTTCCAGGCCAACACTCAGCTCCCTGGAGGCTGTGTGGCCCACACACTGGACCCTGGAGGCTGTCAAGCTCACGCACAGGCACCTGGAGACTGACAGGGCCACACACTGGCCACTGGAGGCTGCCCGGCCCCCAAACTGGCTCCTGGAGGAAGCCCAGCAAATGAACTGGCCCCTGGAGGTAGGTGAGCAAATTAACTGGCCCATGGATGCTGCCAGGTCCACACTCGGATTCCTGGAGGCTGTCAGGCCCACACCCTGGCCCTTGGAGACTGTAAGACACACAAACATGCCCCTGGAGGCTGTCAGGCACACTCAAGGTTCCTGGGAGGCAGCCAGGCCCACACAAGGGCTCCTGGAGGCTGCCAGGTCCACACTCGGGTTCTTAAAGGCTTCCAGGCCCACCCAATGGCAACTGGAATCTGCCGGGCACTGACACTGACCCTTAGAGGCTGCAAGACCAACACATGTGCTCCTGGATGCTGCCAAACACACACAAGCCCCTGGAGGCAGCCAGGCACACCCACTGGCCCTTGGAGGCTGCCAGGCAAACACACTGGCCTCTTGAGGCTGGCAGGTACACCCAATGACCCACGGAGGCTGCCCAGCCAACACACTAGCCCTTGAAGCCTGCTCAGCCAATGCACTGGCCTCTGGAAGCTGCCAGGCCCACCCACTAACCCGGGGAGGCTTTGCAGCTATCGCACAGACCCCTGGAGGCTTCCTAGCAAACACACTGGGCCTGGGAGGCTGTCAGGCCCACACCTTGGCCCCTGGTGGCTGTCAGGGCCACACACAGGCCCTTGGAGCCTGCTCAGCCAATGCACTGGCCTCTGGAAGCTGCCAGGCCCACCCACTGACCTGGGGAGGCTTCCCAGGTATCGCACAGAGCCCTGGAGGCTTCCTAGCAAACACACTGGGCCTGGGAGGCTGCCAGGCCCACACCATGTCCCCTGGAGGCTGCCAGACCCACACCCTGCCCCTGGAATTTGCCAGGCTTTCCCACTGGCCCCTGGAGGCTGCCCAGCTAATGCACTGGCACTTGGAGGCTGCCAGACCAACACACGTGCCCCTGGAGCCTGCCAGACACACACACGGGACCTTGGAGGTAGACAGGCACACCCACTTGCCCCTGGAGGCTGCTAGGTCCATGCACTGCGCCCTGGTGACTGTAAGACCCACAAACTTGCCCTAGAGACTGTCCGGCGCACTCAAGGGCCCCTGGAGGCTTCCCAGCCAACGCACTGGAACCTGGAGGCAGACAAGCAAAGCACTGGCCTGTTGAGGCTGCCCGGCCAATGCACTAGCCCCTGGAGTCTGCCAGACCCATGAACTCACCCCTGGAGGCTGTCCAGCCAATGCACTGGGCCCTGGAAGCAGATAAGCAAAACACTGGCCCCTGGAGGCTTTCCGACCCATGCACTGGCCTCTGGAGGATAGAAGGCCCATAAACATGCCCTTGGAGGCAGCCAGGCCCACCCACTGGCCCCTGGAGCCTACCAGACCAATGAACTCTCCCCCAGAGGCTACCAAACCCACACACAGGCCCCTGGAGGCTGCTGAGCCAACAAACTTTTCCTTTGAGGCTCCCAGGCTTATACAATGGACCCTGGAGGCTGCTGGGCCCTCACATTCACCCTTGGAGGCTTCCAGGCCCACACAGTGGCCATTGGAGGCTGCAGGGCCCACTCCATAAACCATGGAAGCTGGCGGGCCCTCATATTGGCCCTGGAATGCTAACAGACTCACACAATATCCCCTGGAGGCTGTCAGGCCCTCACACTGGCCCCTGGAGGCTGCCAGACACACACACGCACCCTTGGAAGCAGTGAGGTATGCCCACTTGCCCGTGGAGGCTGCCAGGCCCACGCTCTGGCCCTGGATGCTGACAGGCTCACAAACTTGCCCCTGGAGGCTTTCAGGCACACTCAAGGGTTCCTGGAGGCAGCCAGGCCCACACAAGTGCCCCTGAAGGCTGCAAAGCACACCCACTGGTTCCTGGAGGCTTTAAAGCCCATGCACTGGGCCCTGGAGGCTATAAAGCCCACAACTACCCCTGGAGGCTGTCAAGCCCTCTCACTGGTTCCTTGAGGCTGCCTAGCCAACGCACTGGCCTCGGGATGCTGCCATGCCCACCCTTTGGCCCCTGGACGCTTTCAGGCCCATGAAATGGCCACTGGAGGCTGCCATGCCCTCACCCTTGCCCCTAGAAGTTTCTGGGCGAACACCTTGGCCCCTGGAGGCTTTGGGGCTCATACACTGGCTCCTGGAGGCTGTCAAGCCCAAACACAGGCAGTTGAAGGCTGCCAGGGCCACACCTGGACCCCTGGAGACTGTCACGCCCAGGAACTGGCCCCTAGAGGCAGCCCAGGAATGAACTGGCCCCTGGAGAAATTCGGGCAAATGAAGTCTGAAGGCCCCTGAAGGCTGCCAGGCCCACAAACTCTCCCATACAGGCTGCCAGACCTAAACATGGGCCCCTGGAGGCTGCCAGGCCCACACCCTTCCCCCTGCAATCTTCCAAACCCTCCCACTGGCCCCTGGAGGTTGCCCACCTAACGCACTGAACCTTGGAGGCTGCCAGCCCCATGCACTGGCACTTAGAGGCTGCCATACCAACATACATGCCTCTGGAGGCTGCCAGACACACACTGGCCCCTGGAGGCAGACAGACATCTCCACTTGCCCCTGGAAGCTGCCAGGCCAACACAATGGGCCCTGGAGACTGTAATGCCCACAAACTTGCCCGTTGAGGCTATCTGGCAAACTCAAGGGCTTCGGGAGGCAGCCAGGCCAACACAAGGGCCCCTGGAGGCTGCAAAGCATACCCACTGGTTCCTGGAGGCTTCCAAGCCCATGCACTGGGCTCACACAATGGTCCTGGAGGCCTCAAGGCCCATTCAATAGACTGTGTAAGATTCTGGGCCCTCATACTGGCCCCTGGAGGCTTCCAAACCACACAGTGGACCCTGGAGGCTGCCGGGCCCACTCACTGAACCCTGGTGACGGCCAGGCCTTCACCCATGCCCCTCAAAGGTTCCTGGCAAACACCCTGGCTCCTGGAGGCTGTGCGGCCCACACTGGCCCCTGGAGGCTGTGAAGCCCACGCACAGGCACCTAGAGGCTGACAGGGCCACAAACTGGCCACTGGAGACTGCCCAGCCCACAAACTGAATCCTGGAGGCAGCCCAGCAAATGAACTGGCCCCTGGAGGTAGACAAGCAAATGAACTGGCCCATGGATGCTGCCAGGCCCACACTTGGGTTCCTGGAGGCTGTCAGGCCCACATCTTGGCCCCAGGAGACTGTAAGACACACAAACCCCCGGAGGCTGTCAGGCATACTCAAGATTCCTGGAAGGCAGCCAGGCCAACACAATGGCTCCTGGAGGCTGCCAGGCCCACACTCGGATTCCTGATGGCTGCCAGGCCCACCCAATGGCAACTGGAATCGGCCGGGCCCTGACTCTGGCCCCTGGAGGCTGCAAGTCCAACACATGTGCCCCTGGATGCTGTCAGACACACACAGGCCCCTGGATACTGCCAGACAGACACAGGCCCCTGGAGGCAGCCAGGCACACCCACTGGCCCATGGAGGCTGCCCAGCCAACACAAAGGCCTCTGGAGGCTGCCTGGCCCACGAACTGGCTCCTGGAGGCAGCCTAGCAAATCAACTGGCCCTGGAGGCAGGTGAGCAAATGATCTGGCCCATAGATGCTGCCAGGCCCACACTCAGCTTTCTGGAGGCTGTCAGGCCCATACTCTGGCCCCTGGAAACTGTAAGGCCCACGAACATGCCCCTGAAAGCTGTCAGGTGCACTCAAGGTTCCTGGGAGGCAGACAGGCCCACACAAGGGCTCCTGGAGGCTGCCAGGCCCACATTTGGGTTCATGGAGTCTGCCAGGCCCTCCCACTGACCCCTGGAGGCTGCCAGACCAATACATGTGCCCCTGGAGGCAGCCCAGCCAATGCACTTTCTCCTGGAGGATACAAGACCAACAATCATGCCCTTGAAGGTAGCCAGGCCCACCCACAGGCCCCTGGAGCCTACCAGACGCATGAACTCACCCCCAGAGGCTACCGTGCCCACACACAGGCCTCTGGAGGCTACCAGTCTGACAGACTGTTCCCTTGAGGCTGCTAGGCTCAAACAATGGCCTCTGAAGGCTGCTAGGCCCAAACTCAGGTTTCTGGAGTCTGCCAGACCCACAGCCTGGCTCCTGGAATCTGCTAGGCCCTCACACTATAAACTGGAGGCTGCCCACCCAACGCACTGGACCTTGGAGGCTGTCAGTCCCATGCACTGGCCCTTGGAGGCTTCCAGTCCCATGCACTTGCACTTAGAGCCTGCCAGGCCACCATACATGCCCCTGGAGACTACCGGACACACACAGGCCCCTGCAAGCACACAGGCACCTCCACTTGCCCCTGGAGGCTGCCAGACCCACGCACTGGGTCCTGGAGACTTTAAGGCCCACAAACTTGCCCCTGGGGGCTATCCTGCCCCTGAGGGCTATCCGGTGCACTCAAGGGCCCCGGGAGGCAGCCAGGCCCACAAAAGGACCCCTGGAGGCTGTACAGCATACCCACTGACCCCTGGAGGATGCCAGTCCCATGCACTGGGCCCTCGAGCCTGTAAGGCCCACACACTGGTCCCTGGAGGCTGCACATCCAACGCACTGGACCCTGGAGGCAGACAAGCAAAACGCTAGCGGCTGAAGGCTGCCTGGCCCATGCACTAGCCCCTGGAGCCTACCAGACACATGAACTCACCCCTGGAGGCTGTTCAGCCAATGCACTGGCTCTTGGAGGCAGACAAGCAAAACACTGACCCCTGGAGGCTGTCAGGCAGTCTCAAGGGTTCCTGGAGGCAGCCAGGCTCACACAAGTGCCCCTGAAAGCTGCAAAGCACACCCACTGATTCCTGGAGGCTTTAAAGCCCATGCACTGGGCCCTGGAGGCTATAAAGCCCACAAACTACCCCTGGAGGCTGTCAAGTCCTCTCACTGGTTCCTTGAAGCTGCCTAGCCAACGCACTGGCCTCGGGATGCTGCCATGCCCACCCACTGGCCCCTGGACGCTTTCAGGCCCATGAAATGGCCACTGAAGGCTGCCATGCCCTCACCCTTGCCCCTAGAAGTTTCTGGGTGAACACCTTGGCCCCTGGAGGCTTTGGGGCTCATACACTGGCTCCTGGAGGCTGTCAACCCACACACAGGCAGTTGAAGGCTGCCAGGGCCACACCTGGACCCCTGGAGACTGTCACGCCCAGGAACTGGCCCCTAGAGGCAGCCCAGGAATGAACTGGCCCCTGGAGAAATTCGGGCAAATGAAGTCTGAAGGCTGCCAGGCCCACAAACTCTCCCATAGAGGCTGCCAGACCTAAACATGGGCCCCTGGAGGCTGCGAGGCCCACACCCTGGCCCCTGCAATCTTCCAGGCCCTCCCACTGGCCCCTGGAGGTTGCCCACCTAACGCACTGGACTTTGGAGGCTGCCAGCCCCATGCACTGGCACTTAGAGGCTGCCATACCAACATACATGCCTCTGGAGGCTGCCAGGCACACACGGGCCCCTGGAGGCAGACAGACATCTCCACTTGCCCCTGGAAGCTGCCAGGCCAACACACTGGGCCCTGGAGACTGTAATGCCCACAAACTTGCCCGTTGAGGCTATCTGGCAAACTCAAGGGCTTCGGGAGGCAGCCAGGCCAACACAAGGGCCCCTGGAGGCTGCAAAGCACACCCACTGGTTCCTGGAGGCTTCCAAGCCCATGCACTGGGCTCACACAATGGCCCTGGAGGCCTCAAGGCCCACTCAATGGACTGTGTAAGATTCTGGACCCTCATACTGGCCCCTGGAGGCTTCCAAACCACACAGTGGACCCTGGAGGCTGCCGGGCCCACTCACTGAACCCTGGAGACGGCCAGGCCTTCACCCATGCCCCTCAAAAGTTCCTGGCAAACACCCTGGCCCCTGGAGGCTGTGCGGCCCACACTGGCCCCTGGAGGCTGTGAAGCCCACGCACAGGCACCTAGAGGCTGACAGGGGCACACACTGGCCACTGGAGACTGCCCGACCCACAAACTGAATCCTGGAGGTAGCCCAGCAAATTAACTGGCCCCTTGAGGTAGACAAGCAAATGAACTGGCCCATGGATGCTGCCAGGCCCACACTTGGGTTCCTGGAGGCTGTCAGGCCCACATCCTGGCCCCAGGAGACTGTAAGACACACAAACCCCCGGAGGCTGTCAGGCATACTCAAGATTCCTGGGAGGCAGCCAGGCCCACACAAGGGCTCCTGGAGGCTGCCAGGCCCACACTCAGGTTCCTGAAGGCTGCCAGGCCCACCCAATGGCAACTGGAATCTGCCGGGCCCTGACTCTGGCCCCTGGAGGCTGCAAGTCCAACACATGTGCCCCTGGATGCTGTCAGACACACACAGGCCCCTGGATACTGCCAGACACACACAGGCCCCTGGAGGCAGCCAGGCACACCTACTGGCCCATGAAGGCTACCCAGCCAACACACAGGCCTCTGGAGGCTGCCTGGCCCTAGAACTGGCTCCTGGAGGCAGCCTATCAAATCAACTGGCCCCTGGAGGCAGGTGAGCAAATGATCTGGCCCATAGATGCTGCCAGGCCCACACTCAGCTTTCTGGAGGCTGTCAGGCCCATACTCTGGCCCCTGGAAATTGTAAGGCCCACGAACATGCCCCTGAAGGCTGTCAGGCGCACTCAAGGTTCCTGGGAGGCAGCCAGGCCCACACAAGGGCTCCTGGAGGCTACCAGGCCCACATTTGGGTTCATGGAGTCTGCTAGGCCGTCCCACTAACCCCTGGAGGCAGCCCAGCCAATGCACTTGCTCCTGGAGGCAGACAAGCAAAACACTACTGGCTGAAGGCTGCCTGGTCCATGCACTAGACCCTGGAGCCTACCAGACACATGAACTCACCCCTGGAGGCTGTCAAGACAATGCACTGGCCCCTGGAGGCAGGAAAGCAAAACACTGGCCCCTGGAGGCTGTCCGACCAATGCACTGGCCCCTGGAGGATAGAAGACCAACAATTATGCCCTTGGAGGTAGCCAGGCCCACCCACAGGCCCCTGGATCCTACCAGATGCATGAACTCACCCCCAGAGGCTACCGTGCCCACACACAGGCCTCTGGAGGCTACCAGTCTGACAGACTGTTCCCTTGAGGCTGCTAGGCTCAAACAATGGCCTCTGAAGGCTGCTAGGCCCAAACTCAGGTTTCTGGAGTCTGCCAGACCTACAGCCTGGCCCCTGGAATCTGCTAGGCCCTCTCACTATAAACTGGAGGCTGCCCACCCAACGCACTGGACCTTGGAGGCTGTCAGTCCCATGCACTGGCCCTTGGAGGCGTCCAGTCCCATGCATTTGCACTTAGAGCCTGCCAGGCCACCATACATGCCCCTGGAGACTACCGGACAAACACAGGCCCCTGCAAGCACACAGGCACCTCCACCTGCCCCTGGAGGCTGCCAGACCCACGCACTGGGCCCTGGAGACTTAAAGGCCCACAAACTTGCCCCTGGGGGCTATCCTGCCCCTGAGGGCTATCCGGTGCACTCAAGGGCCCCGGGAGGCATCCAGGCCCACAAAAGGACCCCTGGAGGCTGTACAGCATACCCACTGACCCCTGGAGGATGCCAGTCCCATGCACTGGGCCCTCGAGCCTGTAAGGCCCACACACTGGTCCCTGGAGGCTGCACATCCAACGCACTGGACCCTGGAGGCAGACAAACAAAACGCTAGCGGCTGAAGGCTGCCTGGCCCATGCACTAGCCCCTGGAGCCTACCAGACACATGAACTCAGCCCTGGAGGCTGTTCAGCCAATGCACTGGCTCTTAGAGGCAGACAAGCAAAACACTGGCCCCTGGAGGCTGTCCAACCCATGCACTGTCCCCTGGTAGGGACACAAGGCCATTAAACATGCCCTTGGAGGCTGACAGGTCCACCCACAGGCCTCTGGAGCCTTCCAGACTTATGAACTCTGCCCCAGAGGCTACTTTGCCAACACACAGGCCTGTGGAGGCTGCCAGGCCAACAGGCTGTTCCCTTGAGGCTGCTTGGCTCAAACAATGGCCCCTGAAGGCTGCCAGGCCCACACTCAAGCTCCTGGAGTCTACCAGACCCACACCCTGGCCCCTGGAATCTTCTAGGCCCTTCCACTATAAACTGAAAGCTGCTCACCCAATGCACTGGACCTTAAAGGCTGCCAGTTCCAAGTACTGGCACTTGGTGGCGGCCATACCAACATACATGCACCTTGAAGATGCCAGACCCACTCAATGGACCTTGGAGGCTGTCAGGCCCACAACCTGGCCCCTGCAATCTGCCAGGCCCTCCCACTGACCCCCGGAGGTTGCTCACCTAACGCACTGGACCTTGGAGGCTGCCAGTCCCATGTACTGGCACTTGGAGGCTGCCATACCAACATACATGCCCCTGGAGGCTGCCAGACACACACACACGGGCTGCTGGAGGCAGACAGGCATCTCCACTTGCCCCTGGAGGCTGCCAGGCAACACACTGGGCCCTGGAGACTGTAATGCCCACAAACTTGCCCCTTCAGGCTATCTGGCATACTCAAGGGCCTCGGGAGGCAACCAGGCCCACACAAGGGCCCCTGGAGGCTGCATAGCACACCCACAGGTTCCTGGAGGCTTCCAAGCCCATGCACTGGGCCATGGTGGCTGTAAAGCCAACAAACTTGCCCCTGGAAGCCATCAGGCCAACTCACTGGCCCCTGGAGGCTGCCCAGCCAACGCACTGGCCTCGGGATGCTGCCAAGCCTACCCACTGGCCCCTGGAAACTTTCAGACCCATGAACTGGCCACTGGAGGCTGGCAGGTTTCCAAGTCCTCCACTGGCCCTTGGAGCATTTCCAGCAAATGACCTGGCTCCTAGAGGCTGCCAGGCCCACCCACTGGCCCTTGGAGGATTCCCAGTAAACGTGACCCTGGATGCTGTCAGGCACACTCAAGGTTCCTGGGAGGCAGCCATTCCAACACATGTGCCCCTGGATGCTGCCAGACACGCATAGTCCCCTGGAGGTAGCCAGGCACACCCACTGACCCATGGAGGTTGCCAGGCAAACACTCTGGCCCCTTGAACTTGGCAGGCACACCCAATGAGCCAGGAAGGTTGCCCAGCCAAGGCACTGGCCTCTGAAGACTGCCCGGCCCACGAACTGGCTCTTGGAGGCAGCCTAGGAAATCAACTGTCCCCTGGAGGCAGGCAAGCAAATGATCTGGCCCATGGATGCTGCCAGGCCCACACTTGGGTTCCTGGAGGCTGTCAGGCCCACATCCTGGCCCCAGGAGACTGTAAGACACACAAACCCCTGGAGGCAGCCAGGCCCACACAATGGCTCCTGGAGGCTGCCAGGCCCACACTCAGGTTCCTGAAGGCTGCCAGGCCCACCCAATGGCAACTGGAATCTGCCGGGCCCTGACTCTGGCCCCTGGAGGCTGCAAGTCCAACACATGTGCCCCTGGATGCTGTCAGACACACACAGGCCCCTGGATACTGCCAGACACACACAGGTCCCTGGAGGCAGCCAGGCACACCCACTGGCCCATTAAGGCTGCCCAGCCAACACACAGGCCTCTGGAGGCTGCCAGGCCCAAGAACTGGCTCCTGGAGGCAGCCTATCAAATCAACTGGCCCCTGGAGGCAGGTGAGCAAATGATATGGCCCATAGATGCTGCCAGGCCCACACTCAGCTTTCTGGAGGCTGTCAGGCCCATACTCTGGCCCCTGGAAACTGTAAGGCCCACGAACATGCCCCTGAAGGCTGTCAGGCACACTCAAGGTTCCTGGGAGGCAGCCAGGCCCACACAAGGGCTCCTGGAGGCTACCAGGCCCACATTTGGGTTCATGGAGGCTGCCAGGCCTACCCACTGGCCTCTGGAATCTGTCAGGCCCTCCCACTGATCCCTGGAGGCTGCCAGACCAACACATGTGCCCCTGGAGGCTGCACAGCCAATTCACTGGCTCCTGGAGGCAGTCAAGAAAAACACTAGCGGCTGGAGGCTGCCTGGCTCATGCACTAGCCCCTGGAGCCTACCAGACACATGAACTCACATGAACTCACCCCTGGAGGCGGTCCAGCCAATGCACTGGCCCCTGGAGGCAGACATGCTAAACACATGAACTCACCCCCAGAGGCTACCTTGCCCATACACCGGCCTCTGGAGGCTACCAGGCCGACAGACTGTTCCCTTGAGGCTGCCACGCTCATACAGTGGCCCCTGGATTCTGCTAGGCCCTCACACTATAAACTGCAGGCTGCCCACCCAACGCACTGGACCTTGGAGGCTTTTAGTCACATGCAGTGGCCCTTGGATGCTGCCAGTCCCATGCACTGGCCCTTAGAGGCTGACAGGCCAACATGCGTGCCCCTGGAGACTGCTGGACACACACATGGGCCCCTGAAAGCACACAGGCACCTCAACTTGCCTCTGGAGGCTGCCAGACCCACGCACTGGCCCCTGGAGGCAGACAAGCAAAACACTAGCGGCTGGAGGCTGCCTGGCCCATGCACTAGCCCCTGGAGCCTACTAGACCCATTATCTCACACCTGGAGGCTGTTCAGCCAATGCACTGGCCCCTAGAGGCAGACAAACAAAACCCTGGCCCCTGGAGGATTTCCGACCCATGGACTGGCCCCTGGAGGATACAAGGCCAACAAATATGCCCTTTGAGGCTGCCAGGCCCATCCACTGGCCCCTGGAGCCTACCAGACGCATGAACTTGCCCCCAGAGGCTACCGCGCCCACACTCAGGCCTCTGGAGCCTACTAGGCCAACAGACTGTTCCCTTCAGGCTGCCAGGCTCATACAATGGCCCTTGAAGGCTGCCAGGCACACACTCAGGTTCCTGGAGTCTTCCAGACCCACAGCCTAGCCCCTGGAATCTGCTAGGCACTACCACTATAAACTGGAGGCTGCCCACCCAACGCACTGGACCTTGGAGGCTGCCAGTCCCATGCACTTGCACTTGGAGGCTGCCATACCAACATATATGCCCCTGAAGGCTGTCAGACACACACATGGGCCCCTGGAGGCTTACAGGCCCACTCAATGGACTGTGTAAGATTCTGGTCCCTCATACTGGCCCATGGAGGCTTCCAAGCCACACAGTGGTCCCTGGAGGCTGCTGGGCCCACTCGCTGGACCATGGAGGCTGCCAGGCCCTCACCCATGCCCCTGAAAGGTTCCAGGCAAACACCCTGGCCCCTGGAAGCTGTGTGGTCCCCACACTGGTTCCTAGAGACTGTGAAGCACACGCACAGGTACCTGGAGGCTGAGAGGGCCACATGCTGGCCACTGGAGGCTGCTAGGCCCACAAACTGGCTCCTGGAGGCAACTCAGCAAATGAACTGGCCCCTGGGGGTAGGCGAGCAAATGAACTGGCCCATGGATGCTGCTAGACCCACACTCAGATTCCTGTAGGCTGTGAGGCCCACACTCTGGCCCCTGGAGACTGTAAGACACAAAAACTTGACCCTGGATGCTGTCAGGCACACTCAAGGTTCCTGGGAGGCAGCCATTCCAACACATGTGCCCCTGGATGCTGCCAGACACGCATAGTCACCTGGAGGTAGCCAGGCACACCCACTGACCCATGGAGGCTGCCAGGCAAACACTCTGGCCCCTTGAACTTGGCAGGCACACCCAATGAGCCAGGAAGGTTGCCCAGCCAAGGCACTGGCCTCTGGAGACTGCCCGGCCCACGAACTGGCTCTTGGAGGCAGCCTAGGAAATCAACTGTCCCCTGGAGGCAGGCAAGCAAATGATCTGGCCCATGGATGCTGCCAGGCCCACACTTGGGTTCCTGGAGGCTGTCAGGCCCACATCCTGGTCCCAGGAGACTGTAAGACACAAAACCCCCGGAGGCTGTCAGGCATACTCAAGATTCCTGGGAGGCAGCCAGGCCCACACAATGGCTCCTGGAGGCTGCCAGGCCCACACTCAGGTTCCTGAAGGCTGCCAGGCCCACCCAATGGCAACTGGAATCTGCCGGGCCCTGACTCTGGCCCCTGGAGGCTGCAAGTCCAACACATGTGCCCCTGGATGCTGTCAGACACACACAGGCCCCTGGATACTGCCAGACACACACAGGTCCCTGGAGGCAGCCAGGCACACCCACTGGCCCATGAAGGCTGCCCAGCCAACACACAGGCCTCTGGAGGCTGCCAGGTCCAAGAACTGGCTCCTGGAGGCAGCCTATCAAATCAACTGGCCCCTGGAGGCAGGTGAGCAAATGATCTGGCCCATAGATGCTGCCAGGCCCACACTCAGCTTTCTGGAGGCTGTCAGGCCCATACTCTGGCCCCTGGAAACTGTAAGGCCCACGAACATGCCCCTGAAGGCTGTCAGGCGCACTCAAGGTTCCTGGGAGGCAGCCAGGCCCACACAAGGGCTCCTGGAGGCTACCAGGCCCACATTTGGGTTCATGGAGGCTGCCAGGCCCACCCACTGGCCTCTGGAATCTGTCAGGCCCTCCCACTGATCCCTGGAGGCTGCCAGACCAACACACGTGCCCCTGGAGGCTGCACAGCCAATTCACTGGCTCCTGGAGGCAGTCAAGAAAAACACTAGCGGCTGGAGGCTGCCTGGCTCATGCACTAGCTCCTGGAGCCTACTAGACACATGAACTCACATGAACTCACCCCTGGAGGCGGTCCAGCCAATGCACTGGCCCCTGGAGGCAGACATGCTAAACACTGGCCCCTGGAGGCTGTCCAACCATGCACTGGCCCCTTGATTATACAAGGCCAACAAACATGCCCTTGGAGGCAGCCAGGCCCACCCACTGATCCCTGGAGGCTGCCAGACCAACACATGTGCCCCTGGAGGCTGCACAGCCAATTCACTGGCTCCTGGAGGCAGTCAAGCAAATCACTAGTGGCTGGAGGCTGCCTGGCTCATGCACTAGCCCCTGGAGCCTACCAGACACATGAACTCACCCCTGGAGGCGGTCCATGCTAAACACTGGCCCCTGGAGGCTGTCCAACCATGCACTGGCCCCTTGATTATACAAGGCCAACAAACATGCCCTTGAAGGCAGCCAGGCCCACCCACAGGCCCCTGGAGCCTACCAGATGCATGAACTCACCCCCAGAGGCTACCTTGCCCATACACAGGCCTCTGGAGGCTACCAGGCCGACAGACTGCTCCCTTGAGGCTGCCACGCTCATACAGTGGCCCCTGGATTCTGCTAGGCCCTTACACTATAAACTGGAGGCTGCCCACCCAACGCACTGGACCTTGGAGGCTTTTAGTCACATGCAGTGGCCCTTGGATGCTGCCAGTCCCATGCACTGGCCCTTAGAGGCTGACAGGCCAACATACGTCCCCCTGGAGACTGCTGGACACACACATGGGCCCCTGAAAGCACACAGGCACCTCAACTTGCCTCTGGAGGCTGCCAGACCCACGCACTGGCCCCTGGAGGCAGACAAGCAAAACACTAGCGGCTGGAGGCTGCCTGGCCCATGCACTAGCCCCTGGAGCCTACTAGACTCATTATCTCACACCTGGAGGCTGTTCAGCCAATGCACTGGCCCCTAGAGGCAGACAAACAAAACCCTGGCCCCTGGAAGATTTCCGACCCATGCACTGGCCCCTGGAGGATACATGGCCAACAAATATGCCCTTTGAGGCTGCCAGGCCCATCCACTGGCCCCTGGAGCCTACCAGACGTATGAACTTGCCCCCAGAGGCTACCGCGCTCACACTCAGGCCTCTGGAGCCTACTAGGCCAACAGACTGTTCCCTTCAGGCTGCCAGGCTCATACAATGGCCCCTGAAGGCTGCCAGGCACACACTCAGGTTCCTGGAGTCTTCCAGACCCACAGCCTAGCCCCTGGAATCTGCTAGGCACTACCACTATAAACTGGAGGCTGCCCACCCAACGCACTGGACCTTGGAGGCTGCCAGTCCCATGCACTTGCACTTGGAGGCTGCCATACCAACATATATGCCCCTGAAGGCTGTCAGACACACACATGGGCCCCTGGAGGCAGCCAGGCTCACCCACTTGCCCTTGGAGGCTGCCAGGCCCATGCACTGGCCCTGGAGGTTGTAAAGGCTACAAACCTGCCCCTAGAGGTTTGTCAGGAGCACTCAAGGGCCCCTGTAGGTTGCCAGGGCCACACAAGGGACCCTGAAGGCTGAAAGCACACCCACTGGTTACTGGAGGCTGCCAGGCCCATACACTGGTCCCCCAAAAGCTATAAAGCCCACAAACTTGCCTCTGGAAGACGTCAGGCCCACCCACTGGCCCCTGGAGGCTGGCCAGCCAACGAACTGGCCTCAGGAGGCTGGCCCCTGGAAGCTTTCAGGCCCATGAACTCACCACTGGAGGATGGCAGGTCCACAAACTGGTCTGTTGATGTTCCCAAGTCCACCCACTTGCCCTTGGAGCATTCCCAGCAAATGACTTAACCCCTGGAGGCTAACAGGCCCACCCACTAGCCCTTGGAGGATTTCCAGAAAATGCAGTGGCCCCGACAAAATGACAGCTCTAGCCACTGACCCGGGAGGCTGTCCACCCAACGCACTGGACCCTGTAGGCTGTTCACCTAATGTAGGGGCCTCAGGAGGCTTCCCATCAAGCACACTGGCCACTGGATGCAGCTAGGCCCACCCACTGGTCCATGGAGGCTGCCAGACAAACGCACTGGCCCCTGGAGGCTGACGGGCCCACTCATTGACCCCGAGAGGATGCCCAGCCAACACACTGGCCTCTGGAGGCTGCCAAGTCCACATACTGGCCCTTGGAGGCTTCCAGACCCACACCCTGGCCCTTGGATCCTTTCAGGGCCACACAGTTGCCTCTGAAGACTGCAAGGGCCACACACTGGCCCTTGGAGGCTACTAGGCCCACACACAGGCCTCTGGACACTGCCGGCTCGACATACTGTTCCCTTGAGGCTGCCAGGCTTAATGGCCCCTGGAGGCTTCTGGGCCCACTCACTGAACCTTGGAGGCTGCTGGGCCCTTACACTGGCCCTTAAAGGCTGCCGGACCCACGTATTGTGCCTTGGAGGCTGTCGGGCCCTCACACTGGCCCCTGGAGGTTGACAGGCTCACATAATGGCCCTGGAGGCTTCCAGGCCCAAACAGTGACCCCTGGAGGCTGCCGGGCCCACTCACTGAACCCTGGAGACTGCCAGGCCTTCACCCATGCCCCTCAAAAGTTCCTGGCCAACACCCTTGCCCCTGGAGGCTGTGCAGCCCACACACTGGCCCCTGGAGGCTGTCAAGCCCACACACAGGCACCTGGAGGCTGAGAGGGCCACATTCTGGCCCCTGGAGGCTGCCCGGCCCACGAACTGGCTCCTGGAGGAAGCCCAGCAAATGAACTGGCCCCTGGAGGAAGGCGAGCAAATGAACTGGCCCATGGATGCTGCCAAGCCCATACTCGGGTTCCTGGAGGCTGTCAGGCGCACTCAAGGTTCCAGGGAGGCAGTAAGGCCCACACAAGAGGTCCTAGAGGTTGCTAGGCCTACACTCAGTTCCTGTAGGCTGCCAACCCCACTCTCTAGCCCCTGGATCCTGCCAGACCCTCCCACTTGCCCCTGGAGGGAGGCTACCATACCAACACATGTGCCCGTGATGCTGCCAGACACACACTCAGGCCCCTGTAGGAAGCCAGGCACACCCAATGACCCTGGGAGGCTGCCCAGCAAACACATTGGCCCCTGGAAGCTGCCAGGCCCAATCACTGACCCTCGGGAGGCTGCCCAGCTATTACACAGGCTTCTTAGCAAACACACTGACCCCGGAAGGCTTCCAGGCCCTCACCTTGGCCCCTAGAGGCCGCCAGATACACACACGGGCCCCTAAAGGCTGCCAGGGCCACACACTGGCCCCTGGAGGCTACCAGGGCCACATACTGGCCCTCGGAGGCTACCAGGCCTACAAAGAAGCCCGTAGAGGCTGCCGGGCCAACACACTGTTCCCTTGAGGCTGCCAGGCTCACACAATGGCCCCTGGAGGCTTCTGGACCCACTCACTGAATATTGGAGGCTGCTGGGCCCTCACACTTGCCCTTGGAGGCTGTTGGGCCCTCACACTGGCACCTGGAGGTTACCAGGCTCACACAATGGTCCTGGAGGCTTCCAGGCCCACTCAATGGACTGTGTAAGATTCTGGACCCTCACACTGGCACCTGGAGCCTTCCAGGGTCACCCCGTGGCCCCTGGAGGCTACCGGGCCCACTCCCTGGACCCTGGAGGCTGAGAGGCCCTCACCCATGCCCCTAAAAGGTTCCATAGCAAATTAGGCAAGTCAGGCTCTACCACTCAGTGGGTAGGTGCTATTGAGGTAAACATATATACTACAATAATAACATCTTTGTACCATGTTAGCAAGTAGAGATAAAATAATTTGTTTAAAAGAACCGAAGTCCTCAGTGGTTGATACCTTTTAATGGCTAACTGAAAAGATGGTAATAATAGCAAGCTTTCGAGACTACTCAGGTCTCTTCTTCAGGCTCAATATAACACAAAATCTGAAGAAACAGATACAGATACAAAACAAGTTGAGAACAAAGCCAAAACTTGACACAAAAATTACAACAATACTACTACAGACTACGAACCCTTCTGATCCACAACAAGGAAAAGAAACTACATATACTGCGCCTCAATTCAGGACTTAATACAAACAGGTCGAAAACAATGCCAAAACCTGACATACTGCCCCATTCTATGTCCTGTTGTGTATAAATATGTGACTCTTCAGATTTTGTGTTATATTGAGCCTGAAGAAGAGACCTGAGTAGTCTCGAAAGCTGCTATTATTACCATATTTTCAGTTAGCCATTAAAAGGTATCAACCACTGAGGACTTCAGTTCTTTTAAACAAAATTTTTAATAATAACATCAGCACTCATATATGGACAAGAGAAAATTTTGAACATTTCAAAAATCTTTATTTTATTTTTGATAAACTGCAAAAAGGTAGAGCAAACCCGACGTTTCTGCTATGTAAGTCTCTCTCGAGGTTTTGCGTGGAGAGGAAGAACAATAGATACAAGTCCCAGGCGAACCACCAAGCAAAGTAATTTCAGAATTTAATTTAATTTCAATAATTTGCAGAACAAAAAGATCAACCAGGGATCATGGGCGTGTAGAGCACTATGTGGGGCGTACACATCGCTATGTGTGGGTGAAGAGCGCTATGTGGGGGTATAGAGCGCTATGTGTGGGGTGCAGAGCATTATTTGCGGATGCAGAGCGTTATGTGGGGCTGGAGAGCACTATCTGCGGGTTGCAGAGCGCTAAGTGAGAGGTGCAGAGAGCTATTTGTCGGAGCAGAGCACTATGTGGAAGTGTAGAGTGCTATATGTTTGACCAGAGCGCTATGTGGGGGTGCAGAGCGCTATGTGGGGGATGTATAGTGCTATGTGTAGCGTGCAAAGTGTAAATGTTGCGTGCAGACCATGACATATTTTCCAAAATGAATGTTTTTTTTGGGTGCAGACCCCTAATTGCTAAATACTACCTCCACAGCTCTGAGATTAATGATTCCTGTTTTTATGTCCCCCAAGTGATATTTTCTTGGCTAGAAACACATACTTTATGATTTTAATAAATGAGCCTTTTGTATGGCCTATTTGTACCATATGTGGTAGAAAAGGCTATTTGGCAGCAGTTGGACCATTAGGCATCCATTTCATCAGTGTCTTCTTAGTCTGAAAGACCATAAGCCCAAGTACAAAAATTGCCTGAAGTAGGGTCTGGTAACCTGGAAGTGACCCCATAAACCAGAATGCAGAATGTTTTCTAAGTCTCAAAAAACTGTTTCTCGGTTCCCATTGCCGAGTCCGGTCAAGAATGAACTGTTTCTTGGGTCACATTGAGTTCATCCCAAAAATGGTTAGCGGCAGCAATAACCGCTTAAGTTTGGTAATACGGGGCGTGTAGAGCACTATGTGGAAAGTTCAGAGTGCTATGTGTAGATGTAGAGTGCTATGTGGGGGGTGAAGAGCGCTATGTGGGGGTGCAGAGCGCTATGTGTGGGGTGCAGAGCATTATCTGCCTATGCAGAGCACTATTTAGGGTTGGAGAGCGCTATATGGGGGGTGCAGAGCGCTATGTATAAGGTGCCGAGAGCTATTTGTCGGAGCAGAGCTCTATGTGGGGGGGCAGAGCGCTATATGGGGGATGTATAGCGCTATGTGTGGTGAGCAGAGTGCAAATGTTGGGTGCAGAGCATGACATATCTTCCAAAGTGAATGGGATTTTCGGGGGCAGCCCCCTAATTGCTAAATACTGCCTCCACAGCTCTGAGATTAATGATTCCTGTTTTTATGTCCACCAAGTGATATTTTCTTGGCTAGAAACACATACTTTATGATTTTAATGAATCAGCCTTTTGTATGGCCTTTTTGTACCATATGTGGTAGAAAAGGCTATTTGGCAGCAGTTGGTCCATTAGGCATCCATTTCATCAGTGTCTTCTTAGTCTGAAAGACCATAAGCTGAGGTACAAGAATTACCTTAAGTGTTCTCAGAAAAATGAGGGGGTGTCAGGCAGGAAGTGGTAGCTTGACAAGAATTGCCTGAGGTGGGGTCCGGAAAAATGGAAGTGACCCCATAAACCAGAGTGCAAGAATTGCACCAGAGACAGCAAGATGACAGAGACAGCAAGATGAAAGACAGATGTAGGGCTGGTGCTCCCAGACCCCTGGCGCTACAGGCCTTGCCCTCCACCCCCATATAATCATTTTTGCTCCCTCTTCCTGTGCCGCCCCCACAGTCAACCGACTTAGACACCGTAATTACTAGTGCAAGAATAGATCCATTGGAGGTCTGAGAAATATGTGGGGATGTCAGGCACCAAGGGTCACCCACCAGGGGCCCCATGTGATTTTTTTTCTCGGTAACTGTCACATTGTGGGGTACATTTCAGGAGACATATTTTGGGGTGCAGACCCGAAATTGCTAAATACTGCCTCCCACAGTCCCTATATTAATGACTCCTGTGTTTTGTCCATAAATTGATTTTTTTTCTTGGCTAAAAACAGATACTTTATGATTTCATTGAATCAGCCTTTTGTATGGCCTTTTTGTACCATATGTGGTAGAAGAGGCTATTTGGCAGCCTTTGAACCTTTAGGAATCCTGTAATTCAGTGCCTTTTTAGTCTGAAAGGCCCATAAGCTGAGGTACAAGAATTATTCTCAGAAAAATGAGGGGGTGTCAGGCAGCAAGTGGTAGCTTGCCAGGGTACCCATAAGCCCAGGTACAAGAATTAGCCCAAGCAGGGTCTGATCACCATGTGATTATTTCTAGGTAACTGTCCCATTGTCGGGTACATTTGAGATTTGAGAAAGAATTGGAGTCGTCGAGCAGTTAGTAATGTCCCCAGTTAAGCCGGACCGAGGCAGAAAAGTACCGCAGTTCCTGGAGCTGCCAGGTGGATGCAGCAGTCAAATTCAATCTCGTGTTGGTTCTTTTGATTTTTCTGCTCATTTCAGGTACTGCAACCGAGGATCCGCAAAAATGTCTGGAACTGACGGTCGGATTCGAGTTCAGAGAGGTGCCCCTGGAAACTCCATAAGCCAAGAACAAACATATGATAAAAAAGGGACACTTTGACTTGACCACAAGGAGCCTTTTTCAGTCACCAGGGCGGGCCAGACACCCCTCCCAGATAATGGAAGTCCGAACATTTTGAAACTTTTTCTAAGTCCCAAAAAAACTGTTTCTTGGTTCCCATTGCCGAGTCCGGTCAAGAATGAACTGTTTCTTGGGTCACATTGAGTTCATCCCAAAAATGGTTAGCGGCAGCAAAAACCGATTAAGTTTGGTAATGTGAGGCGTGTAGAGCACTATGTGGAAAGTTCAGAGTGCTATGTGTAGATGTAGAGCGCTATGTGGGGGGTGCAGAGCGCTATGTGTGGGGTGCAGAGCATTATCTGCTTATGCAGAGCACTATTTGGGGTTGGAGAGCGCTATGTGGGGGGTGCAGAGCGCTATGTATGAGGTGCCGAGAGCTATTTGTCGGAGCAGAGCGCTATGTGGGGGGGGGCAGAACGCTATATGGGGGATGTATAGTGCTATGTGTGGCGAGCAGAGTTCAAATGTTGGGTGCAGAGCATGACATATCTTCCAAAGTGAATGGGATTTTCGAGGGCAGCCTGCTAATTGCTAAATACTGCCACCACAGCTCTGAGATTGATTCCTGTTTTTATGTCCCCCAAGTGATATTTTCTTGACTAGAAACACATACTTTATGATTTTAATGAATCAGCCTTTTGTATGGCCTTTTTGTACCATATGTGGTAAAAAAGGCTATTTGGCAGCAGTTGGACCATTAGGCATCCATTTCATCAGTGTCTTCTTAGTCTGAAAGACCATAAGCCAAGATACAAGAATTGCCTGAAGTGGGGTCTGGAAAACTGGAAGTGACCCCATAAACCAGAATGCAAGAATTGCACCAGAGACAGCAAGATGACAGAGACAGCAAGATGAAAAACAGGTGAAGTTCTGGTGCTCCAAGACCCCTGGCGCTACAGGCCTTGCCCTCCACCCCCATATAATTATTTTTGCTTTCTCTTCCTGTGCCGCCCCCAAAGTCTACCGACTTAGGCACCATACTTACTGATGCAAGAATAGATCCATTGGAGGTCTGAGAAATATGTGGGGATGTCAGGCACAAAGGGTCACCCACCAGGGGCCCTATGTGATTTTTTTTCTCGGTAACTGTCATATTGTGGGGTACATTTCAGGAGACATATTTTGGGGTGCAGACACAAAAGTGCTAAATACTGCCTCCCACAGTCCCTAAATTAATGACTGCTGTGTTTTGTCCCCCAATTGCTTTTTTTCTTGACTAAAAACATATACTTTATGAATTCAATGAATCAGCCTTTTGTATGGCCTTTTTGTACCATATGTGGTAGAAGAGGCTATTTGGCAGCCTTTGAACCTTTAAGAATCTCGTGTAATTCAGAGCCTTCTTAGTCTGAAAGGCCCATAAGCTGAAGTACAAGAATTACCTTAAGTGTTTTCAGAATAATCAGGGGGCGTCAGGCACCAAGTGGTAGTTTGCCAGGGTACCCATAAGCCCAGGTACAAGAATTAGCCCAAGCGGGGTCTGATCACCATGTTATTATTTTTAGGTAACTGTCCCATTTTAGGGTACATTTGAGATCTGAGAAAGAATTAGAGTTGTCGAGTAGTTAGTAATGTCCCCGGTTAAGCCGGACCGAGGCAGAAAAGTACCGCAGTTCCTGGAGCTGCCAGGTGGATGCAGCAGTCAAATTCAATCTCGTGTTGGTTCTTTTGATTTTTCTGCTCATTTCAGGTACTGCAACCGAGGATCCGCAAAAATGTCTGGAACTGACGGTCGGATTCGAGTTCAGAGAGGTGCCCCTGGAAACTCCATAAGCCAAGAACAAACATATGATAAAAAAGGGACACTTTGACTTGACCACAAGGAGCCTTTTTCAGTCACCAGGGCGGGCCAGACACCCCTCCCAGATAATGGAAGTCCGAACATTTTGAAACTTTTTCTAAGTCCCAAAAAAACTGTTTCTTGGTTCCCATTGCCGAGTCCGGTCAAGAATGAACTGTTTCTTGGGTCACATTGAGTTCATCCCAAAAATGGTTAGCGGCAGCAAAAACCGATTAAGTTTGGTAATGTGAGGCGTGTAGAGCACTATGTGGAAAGTTCAGAGTGCTATGTGTAGATGTAGAGCGCTATGTGGGGGGTGCAGAGCGCTATGTGTGGGGTGCAGAGCATTATCTGCTTATGCAGAGCACTATTTGGGGTTGGAGAGCGCTATGTGGGGTGTGCAGAGCGCTATGTATGAGGTGCCGAGAGCTATTTGTCGGAGCAGAGCGCTATGTGGGGGGGGGCAGAACGCTATATGGGGGATGTATAGTGCTATGTGTGGCGAGCAGAGTTCAAATGTTGGGTGCAGAGCATGACATATCTTCCAAAGTGAATGGGATTTTCGAGGGCAGCCTGCTAATTGCTAAATACTGCCACCACAGCTCTGAGATTGATTCCTGTTTTTATGTCCCCCAAGTGATATTTTCTTGACTAGAAACACATACTTTATGATTTTAATGAATCAGCCTTTTGTATGGCCTTTTTGTACCATATGTGGTAAAAAAGGCTATTTGGCAGCAGTTGGACCATTAGGCATCCATTTCATCAGTGTCTTCTTAGTCTGAAAGACCATAAGCCAAGATACAAGAATTGCCTGAAGTGGGGTCTGGAAAACTGGAAGTGACCCCATAAACCAGAATGCAAGAATTGCACCAGAGACAGCAAGATGACAGAGACAGCAAGATGAAAAACAGGTGAAGTTCTGGTGCTCCAAGACCCCTGGCGCTACAGGCCTTGCCATCCACCCCCATATAATTATTTTTGCTTTCTCTTCCTGTGCCGCCCCCAAAGTCTACCGACTTAGGCACCATACTTACTGATGCAAGAATAGATCCATTGGAGGTCTGAGAAATATGTGGGGATGTCAGGCACAAAGGGTCACCCACCAGGGGCCCTATGTGATTTTTTTTCTCGGTAACTGTCATATTGTGGGGTACATTTCAGGAGACATATTTTGGGGTGCAGACACAAAAGTGCTAAATACTGCCTCCCACAGTCCCTAAATTAATGACTGCTGTGTTTTGTCCCCCAATTGCTTTTTTTCTTGACTAAAAACATATACTTTATGAATTCAATGAATCAGCCTTTTGTATGGCCTTTTTGTACCATATGTGGTAGAAGAGGCTATTTGGCAGCCTTTGAACCTTTAAGAATCTCGTGTAATTCAGAGCCTTCTTAGTCTGAAAGGCCCATAAGCTGAAGTACAAGAATTACCTTAAGTGTTTTCAGAATAATCAGGGGGCGTCAGGCACCAAGTGGTAGCTTGCCAGGGTACCCATAAGCCCAGGTACAAGAATTAGCCCAAGCGGGGTCTGATCACCATGTTATTATTTTTAGGTAACTGTCCCATTTTAGGGTACATTTGAGATCTGAGAAAGAATTAGAGTTGTCGAGTAGTTAGTAATGTCCCCGGTTAAGCCGGACCGAGGCAGAAAAGTACCGCAGTTCCTGGAGCTGCCAGGTGGATGCAGCAGTCAAATTCAATCTCGTGTTGGTTCTTTTGATTTTTCTGCTCATTTCAGGTACTGCAACCGAGGATCCGCAAAAATGTCTGGAACTGACGGTCGGATTCGAGTTCAGAGAGGTGCCCCTGGAAACTCCATAAGCCAAGAACAAACATATGACAAAAAAGGGACACTTTGACTTGACCACAAGGAGCCTTTTTCAGTCACCAGGGTGGGCCAGACACCCCTCCCAGATAATGGAAGTCCGAACATTTTGAAATTTTTTCTAAGTCCCAAAAAAACTGTTTCTCGGTTCCCATTGCCGAGTCCGGTCAAGAATGAACTGTTTCTTGGGTCACATTGAGTTCATCCCAAAAATGGTTAGCGGCAGCCAAAACCGATTAAGTTTGGTAATGTGAGGCGTGTAGAGCATTATGTGGAAAGTTCAGAGTGCTATGTGTAGATGTAGAGCGCTATGTGTGGGGTGCAGAGCGCTATGTGTGGGGTGCAGAGCATTATCTGCTTATGCAGAGCACTATTTGGGGTTGGAGAGCGCTATGTGGGGGGTGCAGAGCGCTATGTATGAGGTGCCGAAAGCTATTTGTCGGAGCAGAGCGCTATGTGGGGGGGCAGAACGCTATATGGGGGATGTATAGTGCTATGTGTGGCGAGCAGAGTTCAAATGTTGGGTGCAGAGCATGACATATCTTCCAAAGTGAATGGGATTTTCGAGGGCAGCCCGCTAATTGCTAAATACTGCCACCACAGCTCTGAGATTAATGATTCCTGTTTTTATGTCCCCCAAGTGATATTTTCTTGACTAGAAACACATACTTTATGATTTTAATGAATCAGCCTTTTGTATGGCCTTTTTGTACCATATGTGGTAAAAAAGGCTATTTGGCAGCAGTTGGACCATTAGGCATCCATTTCATCAGTGTCTTCTTAGTCTGAAAGACCATAAGCCAAGGTACAAGAATTGCCTGAAGTGGGGTCTGGAAAACTGGAAGTGACCCCATAAACCAGAATGCAAGAATTGCACCAGAGACAACAAGATGACAGAGACAGCAAGATGAAAAACAGGTGAAGTTCTGGTGCTCCAAGACCCCTGGCGCTACAGGCCTTGCCCTCCACCCCATATAATTATTTTTGCTTTCTCTTCCTGTGCCGCCCCCAAAGTCTACCGACTTAGGCACCATACTTACTGATGCAAGAATAGATCCATTGGAGGTCTGAGAAATATGTGGGGATGTAAGGATCCAAGGGTCACCCACCAGTGGCCTCATGTGATTTTTTTTCTCGGTAACTGTCACATCGTGTGGTACATTTCAGGAGACATATTTTTGGGTGCAGACCCGAAAGTGCTAAATACTGCCTCCCACAGCCCCAAAATTAAGGACTCCTGGTTTTTTTTCCCCAATTGATTTTTTTCTTGGCTAAAAACACATACTTTATGATTTCAATGAATCAGCCTTTTGTATGAGCTCTATGTGGGGATGCAGAGCGCTATGTGTGAGATGCAGAGCACTATGTGTGGGATGCAGAGCATTATTTGCGGATGAAGAGCGCTATGTGGGGTTGGAGAGCACTATCTGGGGGGTGCAGAGCACTTTGTGAGAAATGCAGTATGCTATATGTCGGAGCAGAGCGCTATATGGCAGTGTAGAGCACTATATGTTGGAGCAGAGCGCTATGTGGAAGTGCAGAGCGCTATGTGGGGGATGTATAGCGCTATGTGTGGCGCACAGAGTGCAAATGTTGGGTGCAGAGCATGATATATCTTCCAAATTGAATGGGATTTTCAAGGGCAGCCCCCTAATTGCTAAATACTGCCACCAAAGCTCTGAGATTAATGATTCCTGTTTTTATGTCCACCAAGTGATATTTTCTTGGCTAGAAACACATACTTTATGATTTTAATGAATCAGCCTTTTGTATGGCCTTTTTGTACCATATGTGGTAGAAAAGGCTATTTGGCAGCAGTTGGACCATTAGGCATCCATTTCATCAGTGTCTTCTTAGTCTGAAAGACCCTAAGCTGAGGTACAAGAATTACCTTAAGTGTTCTCAGAAAAATGAGGGGGTGTCAGGCAGCAAGTGGTAGCTTGACAAGAATTGCCTGAGGTGGAGTCCGGAAAAATGGAAGTGACCCCATAAACCAGAGTGCAAGAATTGCACCAGAGACAGCAAGGCCCATGAAAGGCCCATAAGCTGAGGTACAAGAATTATTCTCAGAAAAATGAGGGGGTGTCAGGCAGCAAGTGGTAGCTTGCCAGGGTACCCATAAGCCCAGGTACAAGAATTAGCCCAAGCAGGGTCTGATCACCATGTGATTATTTCTAGGTAACTGTCCCATTGTCGGGTACATTTGAGATTTGAGAAAGAATTAGAGTCGTCGAGCAGTTAGTAATGTCCCCAGTTAAGCCGGACCGAGGCAGAAAAGTACCGCAGTTCCTGGAGCTGCCAGGTGGATGCAGCAGTCAAATTCAATCTCGTGTTGGTTCTTTTGATTTTTCTGCTCATTTCAGGTACTGCAACCGAGGATCCGCAAAAATGTCTGGAACTGACGGTCGGATTCGAGTTCAGAGAGGTGCCCCTGGAAACTCCATAAGCCAAGAACAAACATATGACAAAAAAGGGACACTTTGACTTGACCACAAGGAGCCTTTTTCAGTCACCAGGGTGGGCCAGACACCCCTCCCAGATAATGGAAGTCCGAACATTTTGAAATTTTTTCTAAGTCCCAAAAAAACTGTTTCTTGGTTCCCATTGCCGAGTCCGGTCAAGAATGAACTGTTTCTTGGGTCACATTGAGTTCATCCCAAAAATGGTTAGCGGCAGCCAAAACCGATTAAGTTTGGTAATGTGAGGCGTGTAGAGCACTATGTGGAAAGTTCAGAGTGCTATGTGTAGATGTAGAGCGCTATGTGGGGGGTGCAGAGCACTATGTGTGGGGTGCAGAGCATTATCTGCTTATGCAGAGCACTATTTGGGGTTGGAGAGCGCTATGTTTGGTGCAGAGCGCTATGTGTGAGGTGCCGAGAGCTATTTGTCGGAGCAGAGCGCTATGTGGGGGGGCAGAACGCTATATGAGGGATGTATAGTGCTATGTGTGGCGAGCAGAGTTCAAATGTTGGGTACAGAGCATGACATATCTTCCAAAGTGAATGGGATTTTCGAGGGCAGCCCGCTAATTGCTAAATACTGCCACCACAGCTCTGAGATTAATGATTCCTGTTTTTATGTCCCCCAAGTGATATTTTCTTGACTAGAAACACATACTTTATGATTTTAATGAATCAGCCTTTTGTATGGCCTTTTTGTACCATATGTGGTAAAAAAGGCTATTTGGCAGCAGTTGGACCATTAGGCATCCATTTCATCAGTGTCTTCTTAGTCTGAAAGACCATAAGCCAAGATACAAGAATTGCCTGAAGTGGGGTCTGGAAAACTGGAAGTGACCCCATAAACCAGAATGCAAGAATTGCACCAGAGACAGCAAGATGACAGAGACAGCAAGATGAAAAACAGGTGAAGTTCTGGTGCTCCAAGACCCCTGGCGCTACAGGCCTTGCTCTCCACCCCCATATAATTATTTTTGCTTTCTCTTCCTGTGCCGCCCCCAAAGTCTACCGACTTAGGCACCATACTTACTGATGCAAGAATAGATCCATTGGAGGTCTGAGAAATATGTGGGGATGTCAGGCACAAAGGGTCACCCACCAGGGACCTCATGTGATTTTTTTTCTCGGTAACTGTCACATTGTGGGGTACATTTCAGGAGACATATTTTGGGGTGCAGACACAAAAGTGCTAAATACTGCCTCCCACAGTCCCTAAATTAATGACTGCTGTGTTTTGTCCCCCAATTGCCTTTTTTCTTGACTAAAAACACATACTTTATGAATTCAATGAATCAGCCTTTTGTATGGCCTTTTTGTACCATATGTGGTAGAAGAGGCTATTTGGCAGCCTTTGAACCTTTAAGAATCTCCTGTAATTCAGAGCCTTCTTAGTCTGAAAGGTCCATAAGCTGAGGTACAAGAATTACCTTAAGTGTTTTCAGAATAATCAGGGGGCGTCAGGCACCAAGTGGTAGCTTGCCAGGGTACCCATAAGCCCAGGTACAAGAATTAGCCCAAGCGGGGTCTGATCACCATGTTAATATTTTTAGGTAACTGTCCCATTTTAGGGTACATTTGAGATCTGAGAAAGAATTAGAGTCGTCGAGTAGTTAGTAATGTCCCCGGTTAAGCCGGACCGAGGCAGAAAAGTACCGCAGTTCCTGGAGCTGCCAGGTGGATGCAGCAGTCAAATTCAATCTCGTGTTGGTTCTTTTGATTTTTCTGCTCATTTCAGGTACTGCAACCGAGGATCCGCAAAAATGTCTGGAACTGACGGTCGGATTCGAGTTCAGAGAAGTGCCCCTGGAAACTCCATAAGCCAAGAACAAACATATGACAAAAAAGGGACACTTTGACTTGACCACAAGGAGCCTTTTTCAGTCACCAGGGTGGGCCAGACACCCCTCCCAGATAATGGAAGTCCGAACATTTTGAAATTTTTTCTAAGTCCCAAAAAAACTGTTTCTCGGTTCCCATTGCCGAGTCCGGTCAAGAATGAACTGTTTCTTGGGTCACATTGAGTTCATCCCAAAAATGGTTAGCGGCAGCCAAAACCGATTAAGTTTGGTAATGTGAGGCGTGTAGAGCACTATGTGGAAAGTTCAGAGTGCTATGTGTAGATGTAGAGCGCTATGTGGGGGGTGCAGAGCGCTATGTGTGGGGTGCAGAGCGCTATGTGTGGGGTGCAGAGCATTATCTGAATATGCAGAGCACTATTTGGGGTTGGAGAGCGCTATATGGGGGGTGCAGAGCGCTATGTATACGGTGCCGAGAGCTATTTATCGGAGCAGAGATCTATGTGGGGGGGCAGAGCGCTATAGGAGGTTGTTCATTAGGCATACTCTGCCATTACGTGGGGTCCCAGTGACTAGTCAGGTGCCAGAAAATCCTGGCGGAAGTCAAAAGATGTAAAGTGTCCCGAATATAGATTTTCAAATTATTAACAATTGGTTGGAGATATAAATCCACATACGCACAGGGTCTTTCATTAAGACCTGCTATTTTTGCCATAATGGGCCTACCTGGTGGATTGATGAGTGACTTATGAACCATCGGGAGAAGGTAATGTGGAAATGGTAGGATTAGATGTAGTCAGGAAATCTCTTATAAATAACTCAACATGAAAAGGCATCCATTAATTAATTTAAATTCAATGTCTTCAGAAAGGAAAGTGGGATCTGATGGAAGAATCATCTAGAGACCTGGGTTATGTAGTTGTCTCTTTGCCTCCATAGTAGAGAAATCAATAGGCCAGAGAACAAGTTCCACTCTTGTCAGCCTCTGTTACAACAAAGGACTGGTTGCTCTTGAGAGCTAAAATAGCCTCCCTCTCATCCTTAGTTCAATTCTCCTGTGTCTTTCTATGGATTTTAAGTGCTTGAATGTCATGAACCATGGTATTAAAAAGTGTTGATGGTGGGAAAGATTGTAAAAGGTGTGTTGAGATGGAAGTTTAAGATGAAATGGGCTCCCACCTGAGGGTTCCTCATTTTCAGGTAGGAGATCCAGCAGATCTTGAAGAAGGTTTGATGCTCAATATCTGAAATAGTGTTAGTGACTGTTGGATTATGGTACAGAAACTTGAAGGTGAGGTTTTCACAAAAACCTTACCTATCTTTAATAAGTGTAAATTTATCAATAGTCTGCATGGGAGAAAAAGAGACCCTTTTCCAATACAGTTCTCTGTTAACTCATAGCAGGACAAATTGACAATATGCAAGTTGTGCTCACCAGTCACTTCTAATGCGTTAGACTTGTAAGTCTGAACCTGGTCCAACTGGAGTCAGTTTACTGTGACCAGCAATAAAGAGTTTGGGTAAATTCACATTCTTTTCTTTGCCATGGCTGCTGCCTAAGAGATCAGAAGTGTCTAATTAAGCACAAGACATTTAAAAAAAAAAAAAAAAAAAAAAAAGTGTATACATTTTATACATCCCTATTAACTATGACTTTAAGAGATCCAAAGGTCTATTGTGAAGTAACAAGACTTTTTTTTATCTCAATAAGCACATCTATTACAAATATAAATACATGGTTTGAGGCCTTATGGTTCAAAGGACGAAAAACAATGTTTCCAGAACACCTCATGTTTTCTTAAAAGATGAGGCCTGTCGCCCCTTTTTTCCAGATAGGAGGACATGTTCCAAAATTTTAATTAATTTGTTAATGTAGATCTCAACAGTGGTATCTCTGTCGCACATTAGTATTGATATGTGCTCTATGTTTAGGCCTTGTACACACAAGAATGCATTGGCTGACAACTGCGAGAGGAGTACAATACTACTCTACACTTCCAATATGTTTGTGCTTAATTTATTAATTTACATTGCAAACCACATTATTTCCTCAACACAACTTAAGAGCTCAATTCAGGAGAAGGTCTAATGTGGAAATGGTGCAGCTGAAGACAAAGTCCTGCACCGCCTGCCCTGAGGTTACCTTCAGGTTCAGTGGCACACGTGCTGATGATTGTGGTGTAGCGCTCAATATACTTCAGGCGCAGCGTGCTTGTCAGATAGCAGGATAGCCATGAAATCCAGCAAAGGAAGGAAGAAAACTGACCGCATATAGCTGCTATGCCGAAAGATTTTTATTCAAACATTTTCTCCATGGGTGCAGATAAAAATGCGGGAGGTGGCTTGGATGCGAGTCCCTCCAGGAGGACGACGGCCGTTTCGTCTGTGAATCAGACTTCTACGGGTCTACATGTGGGAGCGTCCGTACACACCTTATAAAGGGGAGTGCATCCAGGTCACGTCACCGCACATTAAAAACAGAGAAATCACCACAACTCAGTGATTTGCATACATGCAAACAGATGTTTCACTTAAAAACATGTTTAAATAAACAGTGTAACAAACATTTCCATAAAAAACACATCTAACAAAAAAGGAAAAACCAGAGGTCGCAAGGGCATAATAAAATAACATATCATGACATGTGACATCATGTTCATATTACTATTCTTGATGATATGGTTATTCATTTATTAAATACTCAGGACTAGATTACCTGCTCTAAACAAAATTATAAGAACACCGTCAAATCGTTACGGTCATTTAAACCCAGGTTTCCCTGTGCTCCAAATTTTATTATCAATTTTGCTTCCTTTTGTAGCAACAATTTATGGAGATCGCCCCCTAATGTGGAAATGGTAGAGCGGCAGTGACCTACTTAAAGAAAAAACGTGTCTCTATTTCCTGAAGAGAATGGCTACTGACAATTTTGGTCCCATGTGGAGACGCCTCTCCAACTGGAGTCAGGCTGCTGAGGAAACAGCCATACAGAGTTTGGGTACCTTCCCCCATAGTTTTCTTTGCCAGGGCTGCTGCCCTATGAAAGTTGTAGGTACATGGGATACCCCTCCCTGATGAAGACTCTTTTCCATGCGGCGATGCGCATTGGAGAACACTAGGCAGTCCAAATTTCAATAAGGGTCTCAAGATAATAAATTTCTATTATTTCTGCATATTTTTTCATGCTTTTCTTTTGAGCAGCACATAGGCATTTCAAAAATGATGGCTTAGTCATAATAAAGAGCCTTCAGCTTTCCTGTGGTACTTTTAATGAATCTCTCAATGCTGAGTACTTAAAATGAGGGGAGAGCACGTGATTTTTATTTCAATAAAGTATAGTAACATAAGAAAATATATAAAAGTAACATATCAAAATATAGATGGCAATATAAACTTAATGTCAGGTTTTTTGTTGTTTTTTTTTATTAAGACATGACTATGCTATGATTAAAAAGGAAGTCTAGGAACTAGGATTAAGGCCTCTCACACATACGTGAAAATCACGCACGTGCAGCGAGACACGTATTTTCCCTGCGTGTTGCGTTTGGTAAGTACGTGTCTCTGGTACGTGCGGGCCACATGTGTTCTACGTGTGCTATCCGCGATAACACATGGAGAATTGGTAGTTTGAATACTCACGTGGTAGATGCTGCTGTCCAGGGTACTGATCTTCGTCTCCAGCCACGCCCACTCACCGCTGTTGCTGCTTCCGGCCGAGCGGAGGGGCGGAGATTAGCGCCCGGGACATCATGCCCACCTCCTTAACATGCTCATAATGAGCGGCGGTTGGCAGCAACTGTTTGCAGCGGAAGATTCTGCAGGGCTGAAGGAGGTGAGTATTTTTTTCTTTTTAAAAAATAATGACATGTGTTTCTCCGGCGCGTGGCACACGGGACCGCATCCACACTACATCCATGTGGTATGGGTGCGGGCCGTGTGACACCCGTGATGCCGGCAGAGAAACGGACATGTCGGCGTGAGGAACACACGGACACGCGTAAGTATGGAACGGACACACATTCCATTCCAAAATACTTACGTGTGTCCAAACAATTAGGAATACATTGGTCCACGTGTGTACGTGTCTCTGGTACGTGAGAAAACTGCCAAACACGTACCGGAGGCACGAACGTGTGACAGAGGCCTAAGGCTATGTGCGCACTTTGCGTTGAGTTACTTGCAGTTGTAAACGCATCCTATGTCAGAAATTGTCTTTGTCATATTTGGTTTTGACCACAAAAACGCTAAAAATACGCTCGTGTTTTTACCACGTTTTGGCCGAGTTTTTACAGCGATTTACATGCTTTTTCATTGCTTAAACTCAGATGCATTTTGAATACAAATACACTACTAAATAAAGTTTTAACATTCAAACAGTATGGAAAAAAAGAAAAAAAGGATTACAAATATCATGATTAAAATCATATACAAAATAGATTATTTTATTAAAATAATAACTGTGATCTAATATTTATGTATAAAATTCCGTCAATTTATTGACTTGCTTTAATTTAATTGTCAGACTATGTGTGTGTGTAAAGGGACATATCATGCCCATAATATAATGTCAAAAACGCATGCTTTTATTTTGGCAAAAAAAGCATGTAAAACGCTAGGATTTTGATTTTAAATGCGTTTTGAAACTTCTCATTGACTATAATGTTAGCAAAACGCTGCCAAAATGGCAAAAACAATTGACATGCTGCTTCTTTAAATGCAGAGACTTTGACAAAGTTTCAGCATCAAAAACGCTGCGTTTTTAACAGCATTGTGCGCACAAGAAAGCACAATTTCCCATAGACTTTGCTTAAAAATCAAAACGCATGCTTTTTGCATTAAAACGCTGCAGCTCAGAACGCTGCAAAAAAGCATGAAAAAAAACAAAGTGCGCACATGGTCTAAAGGTGAATGTAACAGAGACAATGCTGATGGGGCTTAGATAATGACTCCTTTCATATGTAACGTTTGTGTCAAACATGGTGTGAATAATGGTGCCTCTAAGGTGTCAATGCATCTGCAGGCAGCTGAAGTTATATGTCCCTGTTTTAATGAAGTCTTCTGCTTACAAGTCATATAAAATTATAATAAATGGTTAAATTGTTTAAGAACCTGAGTCCTCAGTGGTTGATACCTTTTAATGGCTAACTGAAAACATGGTAATGGCAAGCTTTCGAGACTACTCAGGTCTCTTCATCAGGCGTGGTATAGCACAAAATCTGAAGAGTCACATATTTATACACAACAGGACACAGAATAGTGCAGTAAATAAGACTGGTACATTTTGCAATGTAACAGCACTTAATATATCATTTTATATTTAAAGATACATTACACGCAATATGGCCTTCATATAGGTCTGAATGTTATTCAGACCTATGTTAGGTGTAGTAAATTCAAACAATAATAGCAACAATCTGATCTTGTAAACCAGATTATGTCCTTAAGGCTGGACTCACACGAACGTAAGAAAAAACGGTCCCATTCTCATCCCATCTATCCATCCATCTATCCATCTATCTATTCCTCTAACTATCTATCTATTTATCTATCAATCTAGTATCATCTATCTATCCATCTATCTATCCCTATCTCTATCCATCCATCCATTATCCATCTATCCCTCTATCCCTCTATTTATCTATCTATCCCTCTATCTATCCCTTATCTATTCATCTATCCCTCTATCTATCCATCTATGCCTCTATCTATCATCTATCTATCTATCCATCCATCTATCGATCTATCTATTTATCTATCTATTCCTCTATCTATTTATCTATCAATCTAGTATCATCTATCTATCCATCTATCTATCCCTATCTCTATCCATCCATCCATCCATTATCCATCTATCTATCCCTCTATCTGTCTATCTATCTATCTATCTCTCCCTCCCTCTATCTATCCCTTATCTATCCCTTATCTATCCCTCTATCTATCCCTCTATCTATCCCTTATCTATCCCTTTATCTATCCCTTATCTTTCCCTTATCTATCCATCTATGCCTCTATCTATCTAGCTATATATCTATCTATCTATCCCTCTATCTATCCCTTATCTATCCATCTATCCCTCTATCTATCCCTCTATCTATCCCTTATCTATCTATCTATCTAGCTATCTATCCCTCTATCTATCCATCTACCCATCTATCCCTCTATCTCTCTATCTATCTCTCTATCTATCCCTCTATCTATCTATCTATCTATCTATCTATCTATCTATCCCTCTATCTATCCATCCATCCATCCATCCATCCATCCATCTATCTATCCCTCTATCTTTCCCTCTATCTATCCCTCTATCCATCTATCTATCTATCTATCTATCCATCTATCTATCTATCCCTCTATCTATCTATCTATCCCTCTATCTATCTATCCCTCTATCTATCTATCTATCTATCCCTCTATCTATCCATCCATCCATCCATCCATCCATCCATCCATCTATCTATCCCTCTATCTTTCCCTCTATCTATCCCTCTATCCATCTATCTATCCATCTATCCATCTATCCATCTATCCATCTATCCATCTATCCGTCTATCCGTCTATCTGTCTATCTATCTATCTATCTATCTATCTATGCCTCTATCCCTCTATCTATCTATCTATCTATCCCTCTATCTATCTATCTATCTATCCCTCTATCTATCTATCTATCTATCTATCTCTCTCTATCTATCTATATATCTATCCCTCTATCTATCTATCTATCTATCTATCTATCTATCTATCCCTCTATCTATCCCTCTATCAAATCAAATCAAATCAAATCAAATCAAATAAGCTTTATTGGCAGGACCAAATACAAATTAGTTTTGCCAAAGCAAGTGTACATTAGGGGCTGGGGCTGTGGGGATGGTGGGTGGGGACTGTAGGAAGGATGGATGGGGCTCATCCAGGGTGGGGACTGTGGGGGCACTTCTAGGATGGGGGCTATGGAAGTCCATGGCTTATGATGGGGCATATCCACGGTGGGACTGTGGTAACGGTGGATGGGACATATCCAGGGTGGGGATTGGGGGGGCCACATCTGGAATGGGGGGCTATGGAAGTCCATGACTTATCATAGTTCTCTTTCTCGAAGTCTATGGCATTCGCTCACATACTGCGCTGCTATCTCCACTGCGCTCTCTTCTTCCCCCAGCAGGATATATATTTTCTCTTCCTCCTTCATGGAGCTGAAATCCGGGAAGAGATGGGAGAGTCCTGAAGTGAGTGTCCCTCACTGCTGAGTACTTGGTGCAGTGTAGCAGGAAGTGGGTTTCATCCTCCACGGCCTCCAGGTCACAGTGTTGGCACAGTCTGTCCTCCCTTGGCTTGTAGCTCTGCTTGTGTCGGCCGGATTCGATGGCTAGACTGTGGGCACTGAGTCTATATCGGCTCAGGGTCCTGCGGTCTCTGGGGTCCGGGATTTTCTCCAGATACGGGGCCAGTCTGTAGTCTCTCTGTAGTCTCTTGTACGTGGTCAGTTTCTGTGAGGTGTTGATGTCGGTCCTCCAGTCACTGACATACCTCTCCTGGCCCTCGTCTACCATCTTCCTGATTCTGGTTCTTGTCAGGCTGCTGTGATTGGTTATTTTGTCCAGTTGTGTTTGGGAGGGCTGTGCCCGGGGTCCTGGTTCATCTATCTATCTATCTATCTATCTCTCTATCTATCTATCTATCTATCCCTCTATCTATCCCTCTATCTATCCATCTATCTATCTATCTATCTATCTATCTATCTATCTATCTCTCTCTCTATCTATCTCTCTCTCTATCTATCTATATATCTATCCCTCTATCTATCTATCTATCTATCTATCTATCCCTCTATCTATCTATCTATCTATCTATCTATCTATCTATCTATCCCTCTATCTATCTATCTATCTATCTATCCCTCTATCCCTCTATCCCTCTATCTATTGAAAATCTGAAGAAAATCTGCAGCTTGTCAATTGTTGGTACATTTTTGGCCCTCCCAGCCATTGACTTCACTAAAAAAAAAATACATGGGGAAAAAAACACACCAAAGCCACATGAATTTATTGGTGCATTTTTCTACCAGAAGGTGCAGAAAATGTCATTATGACTTTTGCATATTTGGACAGTTTCTGAGCCTTATAATGCAGTTCTCTGATTCAGGTAAGCTGGCTATAGTTTTTTTTTCACTCTGTGCTGTGCTGCCGACTTCCCCCAAAGAAAACATCTCATTATCTCATTACCATTCAATGTGTTGTCACACAAAAGTGTCAATAAACAAACTCTTATCCCCCTCCTATCCTATCCCAGTGGGTTGCTTTGCTTTAAAAGCAAAGCAATGGATCTCTATTTTCAGATTGGACTTTCAGTTTTTGTTTGATCATTCCTAAAGTGTGGAAAGACAAAATTAATGACTGTTAGTACACATAAGGAAATGTATATGCAATTTTTATAAAACACCATATGCAATTATTATTGCATATGGGGTCCACAGTATACGCAATAGGTATATGCCTTGGTGGAGCAATTCTTATAGCTCAGCTTATGGGCGGTACATTAAACTCATAAAGTATGTGTTTTTAGTGAAGAAATAAATCACTTGGGGACATAAAAACAGGAGTCATTATTTAAGAGCTGTGGGAGGCAGTATTTAACACTTTCAGCCTGCCCCCCAAAATATGTCTCCTCAAATGTACCCCACAATGTTACAGTTACCAAGAAAAAATCACATGGTGATCAGACCCCACTTGGGGCAATTCTTGTATCTCGGCTTATATTATATTATTATATATTATTATAATATTATCAATAAATATAACAATTTTAATTGGAATTTGCTATCTCACTTCTCTATAGGGACCAACAAAGTACCTTTCCCTTTTGAAACTATGCATTCTGTTAAATGAACACAAGATAGAGATACACCTGTTCTTTTGCTAATAAACTGAATGGCTTAAACTCTGCTATGGTGAAAACTGTATGATACGAGCTTGGTTTATTGGTGGTATTTTGTGAAATGAATCAAGCTTATAACATAATTATAGGACCCAGTATAATATATTGTATTCTTTAATAGTCAAACGTAATGAAAAGCTCACTGTCCCCCCTGCTCATAAGCTATTTGTGTTTTTTCAGTTCTTAAAAAAAGACTTTTCATTCATTGTGCTGAACTCAAAACTTCCCCCTAAACAAGCAATTAAGATTCATTGTCTTTTCACACACAAGGTTCAATGTACAAACTCTTAGCCCCCTCCCCCTCCAAGCAATGCATGGAGAGCAGGTAATGTTGCCATCTACTATTCATTTTTAAACTTTCACTATAGCAGATGTATGTCCATATCACCATCGGTTCACTCTTCAATATACAGCTCAAAATAAAAAAATTAAGTGAAAATACACAGTCAGTTGTGTATATGCAAGATAAAGCACAGGTGGACTGGCTGGTGCAAACATAGAGCTGTGTGTTAATATTATAGTAAGGATATTAATAAATCTTTTTTCAGTTATTTTCTTGTTATTTTTATGGTGTAATTTTGTTATGTAAGCATATTATTATTGACTACCCACAGTTTACATTTATTATCGGATGTGCTCTTCTGGGTGCAGACTTCAGGGGCCACATCCTAAAATAAATATGCACTCTGGGGCCCAGATTGCCTTTTCTGATGGTAAGTGCTAGAGAAAGTGGGTCACAGTGTCCCCAGGAAGCCCAAAGCCCCCTCTACAAACATCTTTGTTGGTTGTCGATCAGACCTCTGACTCATACGAAACCTGCACAGGTCTTTCATCCCCTTTTAGCGCCGAAGCCATGGAAGCTAGAAAGTCAGGGCACCACTCAAAAATTAGGGCTTCTTAATTGATGTACAAAGACATAAATCCATGTGACATATTCATTTCTGCTCTGAATGTATGCAATATTAGAATCTTTTCACTGATTATGGGGTATCCCAGGGCACTGCAAAGAAAGACATGTCACCAGGACATTCAGGTGCAAAAGATGTGGCACCCCAATACCAGATAAAAGAGGATAAATCCAAAAAGCTAATGCGCAGCTTTTAAATTTGGGTACCCCAATGGGTGACCCAGTTTCACATAGACACCCCAAATGGTGAACACAAAGTAAATGCAATATTAGAATATTTTTAGAATCTTTTCACTAATTTTGGGGTACCCCATGATGTGCCAAAGACAGACATGTCACCAGAACATTCAGGTGCAAAAGATATGGCACCCCAATACCAGATAAAAGAGGATAAATCCAAAAAGCTAATGCGTAGCTTTTAAATTTGGGTACCCCAATGGGTGACCCAGTTTCACATAGACACCCCAAATGGTGAACACAAAGTAAATGCAATATTAGAATATTTTTAGAATCTTTTCACTAATTTTGGGGTACCCCATGATGTGCCAAAGACAGACATGTCACCAGGACATTCAGGTGCAAAAGATATGGCACCCCAATACCAGATAAAAGAGGATAAATCCAAAAAGCTAATGCGTAGCTTTTAAATTTGGGTACCCCAATGGGTGTGCCAGAGACAGATATGTCACCAGGACATTCAGGTGGAACAAATGGGGTACCCCAATACCAGATAAAAGAGAATAAATCCAAAAAGGTAATGCGTAGCTTTTAAATTTGGGTACCCCAATGGGTGACCCAGTTTCACATAGACACCCCAAATGGTGAACACAAACTAAATGCAATATTAGAATCTTTTCACTGATTTTGGGGTACCCATGACCCCAATACCAGATAAAAGAGAATAATAAATTCATTTGGAACACAAATTTCAAGTGTGTGAGGAAAAGAAGATTTAGAAACCAGAGGGTGACGAGAGGTTAAACATGAAACTCAGTCACCCCCACTTCTGAGGGCGTCCCGGGGCACCCAAAACACCGATATATCACCTGGATACTCAGGGCTGTAAAAACAGACAAGGAAAAATACTTGTAGCTAGTATGTAACGTCTGTGTTACAAAAGAAGTAACGACTATGTTACAAAAGGAAAAACTGGGCGCGCCTGTGTTACAAAAGAAGAAGCATAAAACACACAACTCCCAGACCTACTGCCAGTTTCTGGAAGACGACTTCTTCAAGCAGTGGTACAGGAAGAAGTCGGTATTGTTCAAGAAAAACATGATTTTCATGCAGGACAATGCTCCATTACATGCATCCAACTACTCCACAGCATGGCTGGCCAGTCTAAAAGATGAAAAATAATGACATGGCCCCCTTGTTCACCTGATCTGAACCCCATAGAGAACCTGTGGTCCCTCATAAAATGTGAAATCTACAGGGAGGGAAAACAGTACACCTCTCGAAACAGTGTCTGAGAGCCTGTGGTGGCTGCTGCATGCAATGTTGATCGTAAACAGATCAAGCAGCTGACAGAATCTATGGATGGTAGACTGTTGAGTGTCATCATAAAGAAAGGTGACTATATTGGTCACTAATTTTGGGGGGTTTTGTTTTTGCATGTCAGAAATGTTTATTTCTAAATTTTGTGCAGTTATATTGGTTTGTCTGGTGAAAATAAACAAGTGAGATGGGAATATATTTGTTTTTTATTAAGTTGCCTAATAATTCTGCACAGTAGTAGTTACCTGCACAAACAGATATCCTCCTAAGATAGCCAAATCTAAAAAAAAAAACACTCCAACTACCAAAATATTAAGCTTTGATATTTGAGTCTTTTGGGTTGATTGAGAACATAGTTGTTGATCAATAATAAAAAAAATCTTCTGAAATACAACTTGCCTAATAATTATGCACACAGTGTATGTACTGTATGAAATATATTTAGCGGACATAGACAACTAGGGTACAAGGTTAATAAATAAATTAAGAAAAGAGAGTGCACAATGGCAAAATCATGCTATGCTGTCTATTATAGCGCACACAAAAAAAAGATGTATCATCATGAAATGTTCTGATTTGTGTTATACTCCATTTGTCATGCCATTGGAGGTTGTCGAGTTCTCATATGTTGGCAAGAATAGCATGCAGTAATGTATCAGCCAGTGGTGTAACTTGAGGCTTGTGGGCCCCAAAGCAAAATCTTTAAAACAGGGTCCCTTATGATCACATGCTTAATACTATTGGTAGTGTTTGGACTGTGGGACCAATCAGCGTTGGCTTCTCTCTCCTCGCATTCGGACGTAGGAGGCAATCAATAGGAAGTGAGCGGGAGCCGCAGCGTTCACTTCCTGTTCATTAACTCAAATGTCTAAAGGCGGGGAGACAGAAACTGGCGGAGCTTGTGTGACTTCAGAACCTCACATGAGCCCCGGATGTTTGAGTCCCAGCACTACTGGAGGTTAGTATGAGCTTTCTTATTTTAATCGGGGGAAACACGTTAGCTCATGGGTTGAACTCGATGGACTTAAGTCTACTTTCAACCTTAAACACTATGAAACTATGTGGAATGAGAAGGGTTGTCCTAGTAGTGGACAATCCCTTTGAGGGCACTTTAAAATTCTAGTAATAAAAGTGAAAGTAGTTAAAGTAGGATGTTGTCTCCTGACCTTTCTACCACATACTGCGCACCTGCCTGCTGATCTAGGTATTTCCATCAGATTTTCTGCTTATACTTCTGCATTTGTTAATGTTTACCATACTGCACCCTATACACCTCAATGTAAATGTATTCAAAGTGCCCTAATCCGAAGCGTATGGTGGGGCCATGTCTGATGCTGATTTACAATTTACCATTATTAATTAAATATCTTCGTAAAGGACCTCATATAAAAGATAATTGGCGTGTCTGACAGAGAGTTTGTGTATTAGATATATTTTTGCGGACCATTAGGATATTCTGAGACCAGATATTCTATACACCAGAGCGCTTTCTGGAGCTTTGATGCAGCTTTTTCTGTGCACTAACCAAAAACAGAAGAATTTAATAGAAGATAAACTTAGTACATCTCCTCTAAATCAAAAAGCAAACAATAAAGAAATCTTGGCAGCGGCCTAAAGGGCCATTCCCTTTAACCACAGCCATAGAGACACATATGCTCTATAAACCTGAGAGGCCACATGCACACGTTGTGAATTGGGTGAGGTTTTTTACCACAAAATTTGTAGCCAAAACCAGGAGTGGAACAGTCAGAGGAAGGTATAATAGAAACACGGGCTCCACTTCTGTATTAATTACCCACTGCTGGTTTTGGCTTACAAATACTGAGGTAAAAAAAAAGTCACCAAATACTCAGTGTGCACAGAGCCTAAGGGGTACTTTGCACACTACTACATCGCAAGCCGATGCTTGCAATGCCGAGCGCGATAGTCCCCGCCCCCGTCGCAGCAGCAATATCTTGTGATTGCTGCCGTAGCAAACATTATCGCTACGGCAGCTTCACATGCACTCACCTGCCCTGCGACGTCGCTCTGGCCGGCGAACCGCCTCCTTCCTAAGGGGGCGGGTCGTGCGGCTTCACAGCGACGTCACACAGCAGACGGCCAATAGGAGCAGAGGGGCGGAGATGAACGGGACGTAAACACCTCCTTCCTTCCGCATTGCAGCCGGGACGCAGGTAAAGTGATGTTCCTCGCTCCTACGGCTTCACACACAGCGATGCATGCTGCTTGCTGGAACGAGGAACAACATCGTAACATCGCTGCTGCTAAATCATGGAAATGTTGGACCCTACACCGATCATACGATAACGACGCTTTTGCACTCGTCAATCGTATGTAAAAGGATTTGCACACTACGATATCGACAGCGACGCCGGATGTGCGTCACTTTCGATTTGACCCCACTGACATCGCACCTGCGATATCGTAGTGTGCAAAGTACCCCTTAGGGCTAATTCGGACATCAGTTTTTCTCATACGAGTTCTTTCTTAGGTTTTTCACTCGTAGCACTTATCTGTGATTTTTTTTTTTTTGCAGACAAAAGCACTGAAATATCTGATTTTAGTCCATGTCTCGGATAAGTCACTAATGCAAGTTTATGGTTCCTTGAAAAAATCAATAAGCACTCGAATGACATCTGTTTTCTATCCGTTTTTGTAGAAATACAGATTATGAACTGCAGCATCAAATATTGTATACTCATCAAGTAAATTATATAACTATATATGGGCGAATAGTCAAATATTCCGGTTCGGATTTTTCGTGCAGACTAATTTCTATTCTTTGTGTATTCGTACTGAATAACAAACCTAATGCTAGTGAATAGGAAACGCAAATAATTTTCTGGAGGACCTTGGAAATAGGTCTGGAAGGGCTGTAAAAATGCTGCGATGGATGGAAAAGTGCTAAAACTGAATGGGAACAGCATGGGGAAGATGACTGGATGGATTTCTGACTCACATTTGTTTTCTGGGAATAATGTTGTCAGAGTATTACAAGGACTAAAGCAGGAGAATTATACTTACTGAGATTCCCCGCAGCTGTCACACTGCTTCCTGGTCCGATCACTAAAGTTTATGAATATGTACTGCTTCCCCTGCCCACCCTCTGTAACAGTGTCTGTGATTGTTCACAGTCCTGCTTCCCCCACCCACCCTCTGTGCCAGTTTCTGTGATAGGTTGCCTTCACAAAAGCGGTCTTGGTCCCCGATGTAGAGTGTAAAAATAAATAATTGGAAAAAATGACGTAGGGTTCCCCGTATTTTGATAACCAGTACAGATGAAGCAGACATCTACAGGCTGCAGACCTCAGCTGTCTGTATTATCTCGTCCCCTTCAATTTTCATACCCAGCCAAGATAAACAGGCTAGCTGAGGGCTGGTATTCTAACACTGGGGTGGCCTATGATTATTAGGCCCTCCCCTGCCTGAAAATAGCAGCCTGCAGCAGCCCCAAAATTGGCGCATATATTAGATGCAACAATTTTGGTGCTTTTTCCACCTCCTCCCGATTTCCCTGGTGCAGTGGCATTTGGGGTAATATAAGGTGTTAATGACAGCTGTGAATCAAGCCTGAGTTTAGTAATAGGGAGGGGTCTATGAGACCCCCTATTACTAACCATGTAAGTCAAAAGAAATAAACACAAAAAAACCTCATCTTTCTCCAATTTATTACCCCCCAAAACACCCCTGCATGTCCGACATAAGCCACAAACACAACGTCGCACAACGATCTTGGCTCTGCTACATCCTGAGGTCGTTGTTACCAAAATATGTCACACATGGGGGAATAACCGAAATGTCTGATGGTATCAATATACCATCATATCCCCTATTCAATATATATATGGAAAGGCTATAAATACAAATCATGTACCCCTATAAGCAAAAAATAGCCAATGCAAAGTAGAGACAATAAAACTAAGTCTTTACACGCTGCGACATCGCTAGCGATATATCGTCGAGGTCACGTCGTTAGTGACGTACATCCGGCGCCGGCAGCGACATCGCAGCATGTAAAACTTCTGGGCGACCTAAAACGATCGTAAAAGAGGTAAAAATCGTTGGTATTGGAGAGGTCGCTCCAACACCAAAAATCGTTGACAGGTGAGTAGCGAGGTTGTTTGTCGTTCCTGCGGTAGCACACATCGCTATGGCTGTATGTATGGCTGGAACATTACAGTGGCTGTAATTGGCTGAGCGGCGTTCGTCAGCCAATCACAGCCTCTGTAGGTTCGGGGAGGAGGCACCACCCCTCCTGAGGTCAGGCAGAGGTCCCCTCCTTCCCGAATCTACCGTTTAAGTAAATAAATTTCACTCCCCGGGGCTCCGGGACCGCGATTTCGCCATGACGTACTGAGTACGTCATGGGTCGTTTAGCACCATGTCACCATGACGTACTCAGTACGTCCAAGGTCGTTAAGGGGTTAATAAAAAAATTTTTTAACTAACAATTTTTTTCATATTTTTTATATACACATAGGGGCCCCTGAAACAACCTATCCATATAATGGTGGTCTCACTTCAATCCCATTAAAGAGGAATAAACGCAACTTCAAAAAACCTCCATTAACACACACAAAATCATATCGGAGTATGTCATCAAATAACTTATAGCATATTTCATCACCAAGTCATAATTTGCAGAACTACAAGGTATTAAAAAATGATAAAGAAAGTCGAGGACTTATGCTAACACGCTATATTCTCATACTACATCATATCACCTGCAATGTGTCAATTAATATGAAGAACATATACACGTCATCCAATAATCCAAAAAAAGTGAAGACTATTGTGGAACAAGGGGAAAGAGGAGGGAGACAGAACATACATACCATGTCACCATCCTCTGTCACCACGTCCATACAGCACTAAGGGGAAAAGAACCAAAAATTAAAGGGAACCTGTCACCAGTCTTATGGCCTATAAGCTACGGCCACCACCAGTGGGCTCTTATATACAGCATTCTAACATGCTGTATATAAGAGCGCAGGCCGCTGTGAGAACATAAAAAACACTTTATAATACTCACCTAAACCGGTCGCTGCGGTGCTGGTTGGCCCCATGGGTGGCGCTGTTCTCTGGGACCGGAGCCTCCTCTTTCGGCCATCTTTGTCCTCCTTCTGAACCCTGTGTGCATGACGCATCCACGTCATACACACTCACCGGCACCGAGGTCCATTATAATTAGTGAGAAGTATTATCTTGCTTTAATGACCACACGTCACTTTTTTTTTTTGTTGTTCACTGTACCTCCCAGTCAGTAATGCCCGTAGCAAGGATGGCTATGGCATTGCTATGATTGGTAGGCTATCCCAGCATGTTTAGTGGCTTAAATCAGGCATCAAACATGTGGGCAGGGGACTCAAAACTCACAAGGCGAGGACCAAAATAATACGAGTAACGAATATTGTGAATAACTTAATATTCGTGCGAGTAAGGAATAGTGCCAAATATATTCACTCATCACTAATCATAACCATTAAAAGAGAACTAATGAGAATCCTGAGTCTTATAACACTGAAGAGAGGAAGAAAATCTAATAACATTTTTCTAAAATAGATAACCTCCCTGGTGTTTTATTAGGGATTCAGTGTTATTTATTAGGCTTCAATGTGCATCTGTAATGTGTGAGTATGAAAGCTTTCTATTTATATATGTCAATTTCCTAATTATTACCAAATGGAAATCTTGGCTAGGGCATCATAATGTGATGTTGTCGGATATTGTGCCACAGTAACATCATTCAGCCATATGGTGATTGTTTTTTGCCTTTGATAAAGAAACAGACTGTTATTATTGTATGTAAAAAAAACAGTTCGTTCTTGCATATCATGGTATTCAACTGCTCTATCAGTTTTTTACAGTTCTATTCAATTGAATTGGTGATTTTGAGTAGCTATGTGGATGAAAAAACGGATATAGAAAGTGATTGCATTAAGGTTTAACCCTACAGTGCTCAGGATAAATTACCTGAACGCACCCTCCGATCCTCATAAGAGATCCTTCTCACCTGCCTCTTTTCTCGTCTTCCCATAATCTGTGACGGTACGGGTAGGCGTGACTAAGTGCCTACCCAGCCTTCACCAGAGACTCCAATGGTAATGGTGGACTTGACTGACGATAGGCGCTAGGTACCATTCCAGGGCAGCTCCAAGTTGTCGCGCTTCACCAAGGTCAGCGCAAGGTGGGATGGGAGAAGGGATACACAGCCTCTAGGGAAGGATAAGGGAGGTAACCCCTGACACTTACCCTAAGCAGCCCTGAGCTCCCTGACATCCCTAGACGGGTTTTTTCACCCCGTGCACCAATCATGTACCTAACCCTCTCTTTCCCTGGACACAGCCCTGTCTAGTGAGCAGGCAGCGGGAGCACAAGCCCTGCTTTAGGTTAAAGATGCAGAATGGATAAGACAGACTGGTAAAAAAAACGGCAATCCTACAAGGCACTCGAAACAACAGGAGGGTATAATGTGGAATGGGCCAGTGAGGCAAACCGAAAAGGGATAAGGAAGGGAACAATACAACACAGCTTTCAAACAGCAAACTCCAGCAACGGATCTCCGAGTGACTTCCTGGTCCACAGCTCAAAGGTTTCCTCTAGAGGCAAGCTTAGCAGAAGCTATGACTGGCATTTACCTGGGCTGGGAGAGGCTTCTTTATTGCAGAGGTAATTAGAAGCTCAGCACAGTTGAGTCCAGCATTCATCCAGAGCATAGGACACCACTGGAACTTATTAATCCTAGCAGCACCGGATAAAAGAGAATCTGCACAACCGACAGTATTAACAGCAGAAAATATGTAAATAGTCCTGCACTGTGATCTCCTGACACCAGAAATAGGAGGGACCACTCCCTGTCATGGTACCCTCATGACATAATTACATACAAGATTTCTCCCGTACATCTCCATACTCTGGAACTCTCTACCCTAACATATCAGACTCTTGCCTACCATCACATTACAAGAAGGAAAAAGATGGGGGATTCAGCTCACCCATTCCAAGTCCATTAATAGTGGTCAGTGCACGGGCAAACAGGCTATGAGTAAGAGCTCTCACTAGCTTGAAACGCGTAACACAAGACGTGTTTTTAAGCATGATTTTAAATATGCACAATAAAAGTTATTTCTTATGAAATGAAGAAGTCTGACATGGATTAAAAAGTCAAATTGGATGGTGCTGGACAACCCCTTTCTTGAATTTTTGCCTACCATGTAAACCTTCAGAAGGAACCTGGAGACCTACCCCTTCCGATAAGCCTGAAGAAACCCTCATTCCACTATACCTCTGCATGACCAGATCTACCCTCACCTGTATCCCATCCCTTGCATACTGAGAGCACTCATGGACCAGGTCCTCTCTCCTATACCCCGTTCAAATGATTTTTATTAGGTTTTGTAATCTCTCTCCTATACCCATCTCTCGGAAACTGTGAGCCCTGTGGGGCAGGGTGATCTCTTCTCCTGTAGCCATCTCTTGTAGACTGTTAGCCCTTGCAAGCAGGATCCTCTCTGCTGTTGTACCTATCCTTATAGATTGTGAGCCATCGAGGTTAGGGTCCTCTCTCCTCCTGTACCACTCTGTGCCTTGTATTGTTCATGAGTATTGTACTTGTTTTTTATTATGTATACCCCTTTTCACATGTAAAGTGCCATGTGATAAATGATGTTACTTGGAAAAGTAAGACTTTAATCAATATCTTACTGAATTCATGAAGAATTTCCCAAAATTTTCCAAGACTGAGTTTTATAGAATTTTTTTTAACCCATATCATAACCATAAAGTTAAAACATGACTTTCCTGAAAAAAAATCTTCAGTCTTACTCAAGTTAGTTGATGCAAATATGAGCACACCCCACATCAAAAACTACTACATTTAGTATTTTGTGTGACCTTCATGATTTTTAAGGACAGGAGAAAGTCATCTTGGCATGGAGTGAAGTAGTTGGCGACACATTGCAACATCTATCTTTTTCCATTGTTGAAGAATGACCTCTTTTCTAGGCTGGATGCTGGATGGAGTGATGCTCAACTTGTCTACTCAGAATTCCCCATAGGTGTTTCTTTTGGGTTCAGATCATGAGACATTCTTGGCCACTGATTCACTTTCACCCTGTTCTTCAAAACTGCAACAGATGTGCGTTATGCAACATTGCCATGTTGGAAAAGTGCACATGTACGAAGCGCATGTTCAAAAAATATATGGTGCTTACAGTGAACTATGATGATGGCAATGTACTTATGTAGGACTGCATACGTGCTCCTGATGTTGGGAGCTACCTTTCATTGATGATATGAATTCACAGAAATACTACCTTATTTGAAAAAGAAGGTGCTACCATCACTCTACCCTTGATGGACGTGTACTTTTCCTATATAACAATGATCCAAAGTACCCATATCTTGGATTTCTGAAGAAGAGGGTGAGAGTGATTCAGGTCCAAGTATGTCTCCTGATCTTAACCCAAGTGAAACACCTTTTGTGTAATTCTGAAAACACAAGTTGAGCATCACTCTCCATCCAGCATCCAGGCTCTAAAAGAGGTTGTTCTTGAAGAACAGAAAAAGATAGATGTTGCATTATGTCGCCAACTTGTTCAGTCCAAGTCCAAGTCTTCATCTTCTTGTTCATTAGAAGACTTGGTGTTGTTTTTTTAAAGCTGATGGTGGTTATTAGAGATGAGCGTACCCTATTGAAGTTCGGTTTGTTGGGTTCAGCCAGACTTTATCTAAAGTTCTGTTCTGGATCCGGACTTGACCTGAACCGCAATGGAAGTCACTGATGGGGCAGTTCGGGTCTCCGCCCACATTCAGCCAGCCATAAATATAACACTTCCGTGGAAGGGTGGGCTGCCGTTTATCATTTTTATTGGGGGGGGTACACACTACATACGATAACGCTCTTGTTACCCCTCGTGCGAGCCATTCAAAGACTGCATGTGGCTCCCATTGAGCTGGGCACTGAGTGTACCCGAGCACAGTGATGCTAGAGTGAGTGGTTAGCATATGTAAATCACCCAAACTCTGAACTCGAGCGCTGTTTTTTTTGGGTAAAGTCCATATTCAGTGCGAGTGCCAAATTTTGCTTTTCTCTTGTGGTCATACAAAATACTAGATGTAGTAGTTTTTGTTGTGCGGTGTATTCATTTTTGCGTCAACTAATTTGAGTAAAAGGGAATTAAGATTTTATAAAGTCATATTGTTAACCTTACAATGTTGGAAATAGTTTGTGTGTTAAATGAGATATTGAGTAAAATCTTACTTTTCAAAAGGGTGTACTTATTTCTGCTGAGCATTAAGATTTATACGGAATAATAAATGAATTATCTACATAGATTGAAATGATATTTCTGTGAAATATGACTCTTCTGTTAGCAAACCTTTCTGTTCAGCTGTTGTGTGGCTGTTAAATATTTCCTATTGACTTAGTTACAGGGCTGTCATGACGGCACAGGTACAGGCATGAGTGTAGATATTTCACACCCCTCTACCGCATCAATCGTGTTATATTTCACATGACAATAAGACATTTGCTTCATGTGCTCCAGATATTATGATTGCCGCACCAACTTATTTAACCCTAACAGACGTTCATGATGGTTGCATCCTTTTGCTGTTAATTCAGATTGCCTTCTTCATACTTTTTCCAGCGTTTTTAAAGGTAATCAGTCAGCAGTTTTTTGCTATGTAAGTTGTAGCTAGCATACTGCAAGGGTTAACAGAAAGTTCAGGCCTGCTTGTTTTGTCACAGTCCGATCTTTTGTTTATTTGCTATTCTTTTTTTAAGCAGCAGGACCGTTAACATTACAGCTCCCTGGGCTCAGCTGCATGCTTAAAGGGAACCTGTCAGCAGAAATTTCGCCCAAAACCTAAAAGCTTCCCCCTCTGCAGCTCCTGGGCTGCATTCTAGAAAGGTCCCTGTTATTATTGTGCCCCATGTGAGACCAAAATAAAGACTTTATAAAGTGGTACCTTTTTGTATTCAGATACTGTAAATGTGACACGGGGGCGGGCTCTCTGCCGTCCGTTATTCTGCCCACTGGTCCTGTATGCCGCCCCCATCGCTCCTTTCCATAGCTGATGCACCGCCCACTGCTCCAGCCATCCTCGCGCATGCCCAGTGCCAGTCTCACGGGACTGAGCAGTGTGACCGCTGGTGACGTGTGCGCAGGCAAGTGATTATGGGCGGGGCTGTGATTGTTATCAGCAAGTACCTGCCCATAATCTCGTGAGCGCGCAAACCTCACCAGCGGTCACACTGTGCTCAGGGTAGTGCTAGACTGTATGGGCTGCTTCCAGGGATGACGTCCCTTTTATCACGTGACAAAAGGGACGTCATCCCTGGAAGCAGCCCATACAGTCTAGCACTACCCTGAGCACAGTGTGACCGCTGGTGAGGTTTGCGCGCTCACGAGATTATGGGCGGGTACTTGCTGATAACAATCACAGCCCCGCCCATAATCACTTGCCTGCGCACACGTCACCAGCGGTCACACTGCTCAGTCCCGTGAGACTGGCACTGGGCATGCGCGGGGATGGCTGGAGCAGTGGGCGGTGCATCAGCTATGGAAAGGAGCGATGTGGGCGGCATACAGGACCAGGAGGCAGAATAACGGACGGCAGAGAGCCCGCCCCCGTGTCACATTTACAGTATCTGAATACCAAAAGGTACCACTTTATAAAGTCTTTATTTTGGTCTCACATGGGGCACAATAATAACAGGGACCTTTCTAGAATGCAGCCCAGGAGCTGCAGAGGGGGAAGCTTTTGGGTTTTGGGCGAAATTTCTGCTGACAGGTTCCCTTTAAACCTAAAAAATTCAGATTGTGTCAGAACGGCTGCAGCCAGTAACCTAAGTGATATATATCGTTGGATTCAGGATCTCTTTGCCTACATTATGCTACTCTCAGATGAGGTAGCATAAAACTGCTGACATACTCCCTTTAAATACTTTATAAAATGCCATAAGTTTCAAACATTTTCATACCATTTTACTTTTAATGGCTTTTTCTTTGTTTCTATGCGTTTTTCCAGGCTGTTTTCATGTTCTATAAATCAAACACAAGAATAAATGTTATACCATTCCATATGGCATACTTTGTGAAATGCACTTATTCCAAATATTTCACAAAAAGATACACACCGGGAATATTTGGTCACAATGCTTTTAGCACAAAAAAAAACCCTACTAAGGCTATGTGCGCACTAGAAAGTGCCTATTTCTTAAGAAAAAAGTGAACCCTCTTAAAGAATCCTGCACCGCGGTAAAAAAACGCACCAAAACCACAACGAAATCTGCATGCGGTTTTACCATTGTGTGCCGCGGATTTAACGCATTTTTTCCACAGGTTGGTCCCTGTGGATTTTTACCATTATCTATGGCAAAAACCGCAGGTACCTGCAGAAAAGAAGTGACATACTCATTAAGGCTATGTGTCCACGGTAGAATGTACCTGCGGACTTTTCTGCCTGAAAATCCGCGACTTTCGCGGCAAATCCGCACCCGCGGATTTGCCGCGGATTTGCCGCGGATTTTGATGCGGATTTTTTTTTTTTTCCCATTCTATACCCAAATCCGCACCAAAATCCGCAACAAACAATTGACATGCTGCAGATTTTTCCGGATCAAAATCCGCGGCAAATGCGCAGCGGAAAAATCCGCAGCATGGACACAGCATTTCCAAAATGCCATTGAAATGGCTTGGAAGTGCCGCTGCTGCAGATTTTCGGTAAATCCGCGGCAAAATCCGCGGTAAATCCGCTGCGTGGGCACATAGCCTAATTCCGCAGCGGAAATTCCGCGGGTATGAAATAACGCAGTGTGCGCACAGCATTTTTTAAAACCCATTGGATTTGCTGGGGAATGACTGCTGCAATGTTATACTGCGGATTTGCTGCAGAAAATATGTCTATCTGCAGCGTGCGCACAGGGCCTAAAACAGAACCAAAATATCAACTAAATGCCAGGGAAAAAAAAGCTTTTTCTTAACGTCTTAGTATATGGTATTTTTTTTTTCTTCATCTGATTTTAGATTCCCATTTCATGTGATGTGTATAACCCGACAGAAGAGTTCATGCTCAGCTTAACTAATTTTTTATCTTTGGGATTACAGGGAACACAGCGTTCAGTAACTTTGCTGGAAGGTTTTTTTCCTTATTAAAGTGGAAAAACTGCATTCTGCAAAACATTCTCAAACATCTCCCTTGGATTAGCACCCAAACCTAAATGACCTTCAAGAATGTAGAAATGTGATACAAGCAGACATATCAGATTTTATCTTTTGGGCTGTCAGAATATTTGCATCTTTATTAGCATCTTTATTAATCTTGAAATGAATATAAAACAAGGAATTACTCCCTTTAGGCTATGTGCGCACTAGAAAGTGACTATTTCTTAAGAAAAAACTGGACCCTCTGAAAGAATCCCGCACCCGCGGTTAAAAAAAAAAAAAAAAAAAATCGCACCAAAACTGCAACAAAATCCGCATGTGGTTTTGCTGCGGTTTGTTGCGTTTTGTTGCTGCGGAAAAGAAGTGACATGCTCATTAATTATTACAGCGGAAATTCCGCGGGTAAATCCGCAGGTATAAAAAAAGCGCAGTGTGCTTTCAGCATTTTTTAAAACCAATAGGATATGCTGGGGAATGACTGCAGCAATGATAGACACATTTTCTGCAGCAAATCCACAGCAAAATCTGTGGTAAATCCGCAGCGTGCGCACGTAGCCTTAGGATCCACGGATAACTCTTAAAGAAACCGCACCAAGCTTCCCTGTGTGAACATGATTTTTTTTTTCGAGGGGCTACCCACTTTATTTATTGTTATAATAGTGGAAGGGTCAACATCACTACACCAGTAACACAAGTGAACAGATCACGAGATGTATTGAAGGAAAATGTGGTGATCATGATTAAGGGCAGATCTGCCTAAAACGCGTAGACGGACACCTGGTCTACGCATGCTGTAATTATGGACTTTTTTCTCTATTTTTAATGTTTTTCTTTTAAAAGTCTTGTTTTAATTTTTACTTGACGGTTGCTGGATTCCTTCTATTTTTGTTCATCACTACACCAGTGCTAACCAGCACTGTAAACAGCTGTTTTTGCCTGCCCCATAGACCTTGACAAGAGCATCAGTTCAAGCGTGTCTCTGTTTTCGAAGGTGGGGTGCTTAGGTCCCACCTTTTTGTGATTGTTGACTATTTGAGTGGTGGAGCCTTTATAAGTAGCAATGGGCAGACCCGAACTGTAAGGGTACGCACACACGATCAGTGTTTGCAGCGTTTTGGATGCAGCATGCTTCAGCTGCTTCCAAAACACTGCGTTGTACAGTACAAGCATAGTGGATGGGATTTCTAGAAATCTCGTGCTCACTGTGCTCGGATTTTACGCAGCAAACACTGACCTGCGGTGCAACTTTCCAGACTGCAGCATGTCAATTGTTTGCTCCGGATTCGTACAAGCAGCTGCAGTCTCCCGCGTTCTCCTGCGGAGGAGACACGTGGCCCCGCAGGTCAGGACCTGCTGCGTCCAGAACGCAGCGAGTCCTGATCGTGAGCACATACCCTAAAAGTCCAGATCCATGCGATTTCAAACTTAGCTGAGTGCTTGGCCCGGGATTCTGGATATTGATCCGGAAATTCAGGAAATAAAAAAAATAAAGGAAAAATAAAGAAAATAAGAATGAAGCAAGCGCTTCATACTTACCAAGGCTTCGGTGCGGCTGTAATGCTCTCGCGGTCGCTTATTCTCTTCCAGGGTGGGGCCTTCATTGCATATGCACTGCTTTCCCCGTCCACCGGCCGTCCTTGCGTCTGTGATTGGTTGCGGTCAGACGCGCCCCCAGCCTGTGTGATAGCATGTCTGACTGCAACCAATCACAGGTGCTGTCTGAGGAACTCTTATAATTTAGTTAAAAATAATGCGCAATTGAGCTGATCCACCACTTTTGGGATTCCTCGAATTCTGATATTATTGCATCTTCGTGTATTCTCAATGTCGTCCATAAGATCTGTCAAACACTCCAGTTGATATGAGTGAAATGTGATGGTCTGCGCATGAAATTTAGTTTTTGTGCGATAGATCCCAAGACACCCTCTTTATCCACTGCTGTAACTCTCTCCCCTGATAGCTGTGGACTCCGCTCTGTATGAATCTTCAAGCCTGGAAATGTAATTCTCCATATCTTCATTAAGAGGGTGGTTGTCTCCTGTGCATAATGGTATTTCTGCACTCACCAGTGCACTGTGATGTGTCCTCTCCCTCTGTTCATTCTACCGTAGATGCGGAGCTTCTGTGGGCGTTAGTGGAGAGGAGATTAGTCCCCTAGGATCTTCCTTCCCACATATCGGGGAAGACACTCATTTTGTAAGGTAAACCATTGCCATCTTAGGCGCTGCAAGCTCCGGTAGGGACCCTGCTAAGCTTCCCAAATAGCTGGTGATTCCGGCTGGAGGGACCGCAGGAGGGTCAGACTGGTGCCTTTTATGCCTCTTTGCCAGCATTTGATTACAGTGGGCCAGATAGGTGCTCTCAGGCCATGTCTAAAATCACCCCTGAAGCAGGAGCTGAAGGAAGAGCTACATCACTGCTCCATATCAACCCGACACACCACCCAGGAGCCATTTTTCAACGTGACAACACCAGACCACATGTTGCTCATGCTACCGTGAACAGGTCGTGTGGCCTGAACATGTTACAATGGCCAGCAGTATCTTCAGACTTGTATGCCATCAAACACATCTGGTACATCATTGGTCAGCATTTGCAAAGAGAGATGCCAAAAGCAGATATTGGTGATTTGCCTTCCCAAGTGCATTTAGCGTGGCAGAACATTCCTCAGACAACCTCACTGACAGCATGCCAAGGCATTTAAGAAGGATCAGTTGTGGAAATGAAAGGATTAATACTGCGCTGTGTGCAGGACCAAAGACTTCAAAGGTTCATTGATTGATTCATTTTTTTATTCTATGCGTTTCAGGGCAGATAAGTGCCTTCTTCAGGATTAAATGACAGATGTACATCTTTCCCTTGTTGCAATTTCAAAGTTGAGGAGTGCATATAATTTGCAGAATATGTATATACAAATAGATATATACTGTATGTAAGTGTTAGCAACATAGTCCCCATAAATTGTTGCCTTTGATTACTTCTTGTGCAGACCAAGACAGGATATTTCTGCACCTGACCTGGGTAATTTCAGTGCTACTCAACTTACTAATAAATAATGGCGTTGTGACACTGATGACTGAAGGGCAGTAACAAAGTGATCTTCATAGCTATTTATCTGAATTTTCATTCATATAGCCTAATTGTTCAGCTAGCTTGAAAAGTTGATATGCTCGTTATATCTTACAAAACTTCTCGAAATCACAAACTGGGTTAAACTAATATTACTGCAGTTATAATGCTGCAACATCTTGGGTCTCCCACTGGTCTCTGTATCACTGTCTTCACCGATGACGTTTTGACATGGCCATGTGACCACAGCAACCAATCGCTGTCTGCAGCAATCGTGTCTGTGTCATGTAGTTATTACTGGAGGCCAGGAAGCAGAGACAAGTGGGGGACAGGGAAGCGTAAGAGGATAGGCAAGGTGAGCATTATTGAGTTTGGCATAAAATAGCATTATTGAGTTTGGCATAAAATGATACCATTATAATCGTTTGCTCAATAAATTCAAGAAATTGGAAAACCCACTTCCATCTAAGTTATATACATTATCTCATGTGAGGGTAAAGTAGGCCAGTTATACAGACATCATAGCATGATATGATGGTGGATCAGGAAAACCCACATTGACTTGGTGAATAATTAGAAATCTTTACTTTGTGTTTTCTTTTTAAGGTATTCTTCAGCAGAAGTCCGAAAAAATGTCACACTTCATAGCACTGGGTTTATACATCAACGAAGCCTCAGTACACCGGTCTCATCTTCCCTCCAGCTAGTAAGTAGCAGTTTTAGTTCCTTTACTATGTGTGATTGACTGATAGTCTGTTTATATCCAACAGGTTTACATTCAATAGGTAACTTAATGAATAGAAGTTTTAGGCTACGTGCGCACGTTGCGTTCTGTCCCTGCAGAAATTTCTGCAGCGATTTGAACAGCACACGTGCGCTTCAAATCGCTGCAGAAACAGTCCGTAATGAAAAAAAAGCCGATTTCATGCGCTCTGACTGCAGCTCCTCCCATAGACAGAGTGGGCGCTGCATGCACAGCGCACAAAATAAGTGACATGTCACTTCTTAGAACGCGCGCTTCGGGCAGCAGCCGAAGCGCTGCGCTGTAATATGCCATGTGCGCACGTCTCCTGCATAATCTTCATAGATTGTGCTGGGAACGCAGGACGCATGCAGTTACGCTGCGGTGCAGATCGCAGCGTAACTGCATGCAAATACGCAACGTGCGCACATAGCCTTACACCAAGCCACCCGGTAAATTAATAATCTATAAAATGCATCCTTGTGGTACTATGTGGAACTACCAAGAGTTCAGGCATAGCAGGGGGCACCACATCCCATCACTAGTAATAATAGGTGATTATGGAGAGAAGGGTGGCAAAAGAAGGAAAAGCAACAGATAATAGAATATAGAGCTCTGAATTATCTAGGAAGTACAGGAAAAACAAAAGAGAGCACAAGAGAGTGGTGTTTTAATGCCGCGCCAATAGATCACTTCAGATGATGTTCAGACCAGTGTTACTTTATTGTTTTCCAGGTCAACGCGTTTCTGGGGCATCTGCCCCCTTCATCAGGACCACCAAAGAAACAGATAACATCCAATCTGTCTAGTACAGACAATGTATACAATATATAGACACATTGACATCACAGGCACATCCCCTAAAGAAAAAAACGAGCGGGAAGGACTGCCACGTTGCATGGAATGACGTCAAACAACCACTTAACATAAAAAAAAAAAAAACCAACACAACAAATAAAAATAAAAATAAAGATTCATCCATATTTGACATGTATTAACATATATTTCCTTATACAGGGATACACATTATTTTCCGTATTGTGTAAAAGAGAAATAAATATATATATATGTGCGCAATAAAAGACAAATAAAGAAAAGTGTGTAAAACCATTCATCTGCAATATGTGAAATAATACGTGTACACCCATGGATATTAAACTTGTCTTATACGCCGGACAAGTCAGCGATTTCACAAGGGAGGGATGAGAACCCTCGATTTAATATGTGTAATCCACTTCAGACATTTCAAAGCCACGGCATTATAACCTGCCGCCACCTGTGCTTTTACATCTTTCAACCACCACCATGAAACAGCAAGTGCAGTGTGCCTAACAAAAGAACTAAAGAGATTCAGAAGAACCGCTTCTGATCTGTGAACTCAGACCGCAGTTCAACCCAGGACAAGACCGTGGGAAAAAAAGCAAGAGAGCATGCGCCGAAGCAAAGTACAGGTAATGAGCCGGCACAAGTTCACGGGAGTGCAGGAGCGTGGGAACCAAAACCATTACGCATGCTCAGCCAATCTAATTCATAGACGCCCTGCAACAACCTATAGAACCCGTATACCCTCAGACTTTGAGCCGACCATGAGATTACTCATGATCGCGCTAAGATCATACTAGGGTCAAAGAAACCACAAAACTAACAATAGTGATTTAAAAGCACATCGCCTGTGAACCGGCGAGAATCACAAACCCCCGTGTGGGACAAACAGATAGAATATGGTACAACCTTAAAAATCAGGGTATTTAACCAACATATAAATATAAAAAATTTTGCATAAGCAACCATAAATATACACATATACAAACAGTAAAACTGGTGGTCCACTAAAACCGATACACAGAATTTCACAAGTTATGACAATAAAAACAACATAAAATCGCCTAAGAAAGCATAAAACATACACCAAACAAATATTAAAATACATCAGTGAAATAGGTCTGTGACCTCATTGAGGCCATGGGGTTTTAACGTAAAAAAATTTTTTATATTTATATGTTGGTTAAATACCCTGATTTTTAAGGTTGTACCATATTCTATCTGTTTGTCCCACACGGGGGTTTGTGATTCTCGCCGGTTCACAGGCGATGTGCTTTTAAATCACTATTGTTAGTTTTGTGGTTTCTTTGACCCTAGTATGATCTTAGCGCGATCATGAGTAATCTCATGGTCGGCTCAAAGTCTGAGGGTATACGGGTTCTATAGGTTGTTGCAGGGCGTCTATGAATTAGATTGGCTGAGCATGCGTAATGGTTTTGGTTCCCACGCTCCTGCACTCCCGTGAACTTGTGCCGGCTCATTACCTGTACTTTGCTTCGGCGCATGCTCTCTTGCTTTTTTTCCCACGGTCTTGTCCTGGGTTGAACTGCGGTCTGAGTTCACAGATCAGAAGCGGTTCTTCTGAATCTCTTTAGTTCTTTTGTTAGGCACACTGCACTTGCTGTTTCATGGTGGTGGTTGAAAGATGTAAAAGCACAGGTGGCGGCAGGTTATAATGCCGTGGCTTTGAAATGTCTGAAGTGGATTACACATATTAAATCGAGGGTTCTCATCCCTCCCTTGTGAAATCGCTGACTTGTCCGGCGTATAAGACAAGTTTAATATCCATGGGTGTACACGTATTATTTCACATATTGCAGATGAATGGTTTTACACACTTTTCTTTATTTGTCTTTTATTGCGCACATATATATATATTTATTTCTCTTTTACACAATACGGAAAATAATGTGTATCCCTGTATAAGGAAATATATGTTAATACATGTCAAATATGGATGAATCTTTATTTTTATTTTTATTTGTTGTGTTGGTTTTTTTTTTTTTTTTTTTTTTTTTTTTTTTTTTTTTTTTTTTATGTTAAGTGTTTGTTTGACGTCATTCCATGCAACGTGGCAGTCCTTCCCGCTCGTTTTTTTCTTTAGGGGATGTGCCTGTGATGTCAATGTGTCTATATATTGTATACATTGTCTGTACTAGACAGATTGGATGTTATCTGTTTCTTTGGTGGTCCTGATGAAGGGGGCAGATGCCCCAGAAACGCGTTGACCTGGAAAACAATAAAGTAACACTGGTCTGAACATCATCTGAAGTGATCTATTGGCGCGGCATTAAAACACCACTCTCTTGTGCTCTCTGTTATCTACCGTTTTGGTGGCTGCAGCCTTGGATTGTGTGATACATGCGATTACAGTAGTTGTGGCTTCTCACAACTACATCTGGTGAGTAGTTTCACTCCCCCACCCCCACCCCTCACATATTGGGGTAAGACCCTATGCGCTTGTTTTTCCACAGCTTTTTCTCCAGGAAAAACAAAAGGGAATAGTATTAGTTATAGAGGTTTTCCACTACTAATTTCACAGCTTCTCATATGACCTAACTCTTCCTAATAATCATTTTCCTAATATACTTGTATTACCTGTCCTGCTCCTGTAAGCTTGTGTGGCGCCCTGGACAAGCCAGGACGTCACAGGTACTGCAACAACACACCCCACACCCCGGTTAGGCACATCAGCCGCACATACAAATCCTTGTTGCCTCCCTCCAGGGGCTGATGTCCACACTAGGTGGGGTGGAGCCAGGCGGTTGGCCCCAACTACCGAGGAGTTCACAGTCCTCAAGGCGGGAAAAGGAAGTCAGATAGAGTTTGGAGTAGTGAGAGTGAGGAGTAGCAGTAGAGGAGCAGTCTGACCGTGTCCGGGTACGTGGCCCGGGCACCTAAGAGCAAGGTTGGCAGACAGTGGTCACCGTTTGCAGGCGAGGCCGATTGACGCACAACCGTAAGGACCGGGGTCGGGCGGTGGCCCGCCGGTACCGGATCGGGGAGCGAAGAGAAGCCAGCACCATTCGGCAGGGCCTACGGACCCCGACCAGGCTTGGAGTCGCCATTAAACTGGTCATATCCGTCAGCGACTGGAACCTTCGGGGTTTCCCAGCAGCAAAGACACGACTGAAAGCAACCGCTCAACCGTGAAGGGAAATACAGCTACCGCCACAGCTAGAGTTCCCAGGGCCAGAGCCTGCGGGCAAAAGGGGCTCCTCTGGCAAATACACCGCTGGGGAGCGGGTTACCGGTGGGAAGCCATCGGAGCCGAAAACACACCGCAGGTGCAGGGAGAGACAGTCACCGCCAACCTACCGGGAGTGACCATTGCAGCCGTCTGTGGGACCCGTCCATCCAGCCGTTTGTTTTACCAGAGACTTCGTGTACGTTACTGGTTGAGTGAGTACCACCGTGCCGGTCTGGCACCACGCTGCCCCCGCGACCCTGCACCTCACCAAACCCCGCCATCCACCTGGCAGTCACCATAACCGGGCCCCGGGACCACCAAAACCCCCCTACCCACGGAGGGGAGAGAAACCTCTCAGCTGCTCCCTGTCATCGCTCCCGGGATCCCCGTCCAGAGCAGCGGTGGTGTCCCATTATCACCACAAACCATGGGTGGCGTCACTGACTACATCCCCAAACCAAACCATCCCTTTCATTCACGGGCGAGGAGCGCCGTTCGAGTCCCCGGATCCGGACCACCGCTCGAGCCACCGAGCAGCAGCAGCAGCGCCGGACCCGAGCGTGGTGAGCGCAACGCCCTCCCCGCCCGCGACACTTGTCTGTGTGGCTGCTCTACTACTCAGTTGTGATGCTACTTCCGATCTGGGGATCGGAATCGGACAACCTGGTGGGGGCAGGGCTACTTCTCGGTGAGTGACAGTAGGCTGAGCATGCATGCTTCCATTCTGTCGATGATTTGAAGTGCCACCCCTTCAGCTGACAAGCGCTGTGATGTGCTGCTTGTTATTAGAAAGCATATCACAGGGATTGTCAGCTGAGGTGACAGCACTTCAAAGCTTCAGTCAGTGTGCACCACGCATGACCGAGCTCAGAACATGCTTCACCCTCATCTCCCTCGATCATGGTGAAGCTTTCAACTGTCATCCTCTATACGGACTAGCCCGGTGTCAGCTGAAGAGACAGCACTTGAAAGCATCGGTAGTATGGAAGCAGAGAAGAGTGAAGTCTGATCTGAGTGTGACATTTCCTGTTCAGTTTGTCCAGTTCCGGTCCCAGGTCGGAAGTAGCCTCGCTACATCACAATAGAGTAATAAATTAGTCACACAGATATAGGCTTACAAGAGCAGGGCACGTAATAGAAGTATATTAGGAAAATGATTATTAGGAAGAGTTAGGTCATATGAGAAGGGGTTAAATTAGTAGTGGAAAAACCTTTTTAAAAATGAATACCAGCTCTGCCTATATCTGCCTGCATGATTTTACTTGTAAGTGTTTAATGGTTTCTAACACAGTTCTGGGTTTTTTATGCCACTATGTGGAGCTGCTATAGAGTATGGAGTGTCTGTGACACTGTTGTCTTAAATTACGAGAAACAATGTATGTATACCTTATATAATGTGTAATGAGATGAAAAATTCTGAAAAATAAATATATAATTTTATATACAAAGTATACATATAGCTGGACAAATAATGCCAATAGGACAAATCTGTGAGTAGCAGAGAAATTATAAGAGCAAGAAAGAACCAACCGTACTGTCCATAAATAACACAATTGTTAACAATGTAAATAGTTTATTAATGATCAAGGTTAGTAAAAAGTGGATATACAAAAAAAGAGGAGGAACACCCAAGCATTAGGAAATATAAATAGAATATGCATATAAAAACATATACAAAAGGGGAGACATATTGGTATATGCAGTAATGAGACCATGAAATGAGATATCTAAAGAATAATTATGACAATATGCCATATAATATGGACAGCTAAAGTCATGGCTAAAAGTGTTGGCACCATTGAAATTGTTCCAGAAAATTATTGTAATTACATGTTTTGTTATACATGTTTGTTTCCTTTCTGTGTATTGGAACACCAAAAAAAAAAAACAGAGCACAAAAGGCATATTGGATAAAATTTCACACAAAACTTGAGTCAGACAAAATTGTTGGCACGCTCCACTTAATATTTGGTTGTATACCCTTTGGAATAAATAACTGCAATAAATCGCTTCCTATTACCATCAACAAGCTTCTTACACCTCTCACCTAGAATTTTGGACCACTCTCCTTTTGCAGACTGCTCCAGGTCTCTTATATTTGAAGGCTGCCTTCTCCCAACAGCAATTTTAAGGTCTCCCAACAGGTGTTCAATGGGATTTAGATCCGGACTCATTGCGGACCCAGGGGCAGGCATATAATTTGTGCAACCTGTTCGGCCATACAGGGGCCCAAGAGGTAAGGGGCACATTTATATTTCCAGAGTAGGTAGAATTGTGCATTATGAGCCCATATATTGTTCATGCGCAGGGGCAACCTTCTGTCTGTGTCCGCCACTTTGCTGACCACTTCAAAACACTCCAACGCTTTGTTTCCATCATTACTTGGTGCTTCTTGAAGTATGATTGGTGTCATAGTCCTGCTGGAGGACCTATGACATAGGATGCAAACCCAGCTTTCTGACATTGGGCACTACTTTATGACCCAAAATCCTTTCGTAATCTTCAGATTTCATGGTGCCTTGCAGACAGTGCCACCGGAAGCAAAACAACACCAAAACATTGTTGAACCTCCACCACATTTGACTTTAGGTACTATGTTCCTGTCTTTGTAGGCCTCATTCCTTTTCAGTAAACAGTAGAATGATGTTCTTAACCAAAAAAACTCTACCTTGGTCTCATCTGTTCACAAGACACTTTACTAGAAGCTTAATAATGTACATTTTGCAAACTGCAGTCTAACTTTTTTGTGTCTCTGTCTCAGCTGTGGGGTCCTCCTGGGTCTCCTGCCATAGCGTTTAATTTCATTCAAATGTCAATGGATAGTTCACCCTAAACTGATACACACTGAGCCTGCAGGACAGCTTCTGAATTTCTGGAACTTGATTGGGGCTGCTTATCCACCATCCAGACTATCCTGTGTTGCAAACTTTCAGCATTTTTTTTTCTGCCGTACGCGTCCAGGGAGATTAGCTACAGTGTAATGGGTTGTAAACGTCTTGATTATGTTGCACACCATGGATGATGGAACATCATGATCTGTAGAGATGGACTTCTATTCTTGATGTCGTTTATATTTTTCAACAATTTTGGTCCTAAAATCCTCAGACAGTTCTCTTCTTCTTTTTTTTTTTTGTTCTCCATTCTTAGTGTGGCACACATACAGACATACAATGCAAATTTCGAGTCAACCTCTACCCTTTTTATCTAGTTTCAGATGTGATTTTCATATTACCCACACTTGTACTTGCCACAGGTGAGTTTGAACAAAGATTGCATGCTTGAAACAAAGTTGTTTACCCACAAGTTTGGAAAGGTGACAACAATTTTGTCTGGCCCATTTTTGGGGTTTTATAAGGAGTTATGTCAAATTGGCCTTTTTTTCTGTGTTTGTTTAGTTCTGTGTTGTTGCAGAGGAAATAAGCATGTGCCTGATCCAGGGCCGTCGGGGTACCCGGTCCCGGGCTTTTAGTTTTCAGAGGATTGTCACAGGTGGCTGTGCCTGGTCTCGTGACCCTGGTGGCAGTTAAAAGAAGTCTGGTGAAAAAAATAGTAAAAATAAATAAAATAAAAGTGTCTTGACGCCACGTATGGTTCCCGGTAATATTACCAGCGCTACTTCCAGACCTCCGGGTGATGAGATAGTAACTAGTTTGTAACGCTCCCCGTAGGTGGAGTGATGTCCCCGGAGCCTTTGGGAAGGATCAGGATTTTACACACAGGGAGGCAACTTACAACACGAGTCTTGATTATCGGTTTCTTCAAGGCCACTGATGTGCGGCTCCCCATGTTCAGGCAAACGAAGTCCATAGTGAGAGCTGTACTTTTGATAACAATAACTGTCACACACACACTGGGTCTTTCTTTCTGTACCTTTACTGATGATGTTGGCAAAGTTAAGTCCTGGGTACAGTATGGGTGGTCAGGTGGCAGTTAAGATTTTCACATTCGTGAGTTATGAGGCCTCCTTGTTACTGTAAATTTGTTTAAGTCCTGGGCTGTCTAAAACCTGGCCCTGACCTCTCTTGTATCTCTCACTTGTATAGCAGGCGATGAGAACCATTCTCCTGGGCACCACTAACTCTGCTGCAGTCCCTAGCTCTATTGATGGCGGTGCTACAAGTGTTTATGCGTCAGGAGACTGAAGTACCCTTTGCTCTCCGTTTTTTTCTGCTGGGCCTGACTGAACCCGTGCAGACTCGGACTCCAGTATCCGGGTTGTTTTTCTGGGGTGAACCGCACTGGTCCCTCCTCCCCTTTTTTGTATCGCCTCACCTCCAACCCTCACACAGGATCCATCACACTTCACTCGACTCGACTCAGTCTGCCAACTCTCTCTTTTGACTGGCTCTGACTGGCACTAACTGGCTTCCCGCCCACTCACCTCAGACACCTCACCCACTAAGCTCCAGGCTGGTTTCAGGGACAGTGCTCACCACTATAAAAGCTCATCTGCACTAGACCCTAACCACGGTTTAGTGGGGTGTTGTGATGAGTCTGTCTGTGTGCATGTGTCATGTGAATTCTCCTAATGTGGAAATCCATTCCTGCACCTACCAGGTGTTACTGTGGCTACTTAACCATAGGGTGCCACACATGTGTATAGCAAAACACGTGTAATTGCAATAATTTTTGGGGAGAAATACTTCATTTTCTGGAACAATTTTAAGGGTGCCAACACTTTTGCCCATGAGTTTATGTGGCATGTAAATTATTGTAAATATACAGTTGGTGCATTGGTAAAAAAAAAGGTAATGATTATATACCGTAATATAGTGAGCTTTATGGCCTAGTAATCCATATGTACAAAATATGATATGTACAAAAGGGCTGTCCCTGTTAAAGAAGTTATTGTGAGCGCTGCATAAATACATACTCAGGATTTGGGGACTCTCCTGCTTGATTGCGCCCACCCGGTCACGCATTTCGGCAGATGCCTTCATCAGGAGGATACTTTTGTATTGCCTGGATCTCATCCTCATAGATGTCTCTTGTGGTATATGCCCTGACCTATGTTACCAGCCCTTGTGATGATATAAGGCTAGTTTCACACTTGCGTTGGGCGAAATCCGCTGGGTCCGTTGCTGCGTCATTTTGACGCATCCGTTATTTTTGTGATGTCAACAGATGCAACGGATCCGTTATTTCACAGGAATCCGTTAGCTGATTCCTGTGAAATAACGGACCCGTTGCATCTGTTTGGCGTCCGCTCGGCGTCCGTCTAATGGAATGCATCGGCTCTGTTTTGTGGGGTTTTTTTTCATTTTTTTCATTCTGGGCATGCTCAGTAGAAATTAGCGGAATCCAGCAGCATATTCCGTTGTAAAGAACTTTGCAACGGAATCCGCTACCATAGGGAGCCATTATAAATTTTAACGGAAGCAACGGAATCCGCTGGTCGTCGTCATTTTGATGCAAGCAAATAACGTGGCATTCAGCGTTGCTTCCGCTCGGCGGAACCAACGGAGCGTAGGCCAACGGAAGCAACGCAGGTACTTTTGGCACAATCCGTCATCAATGCAAGTCTATAGGAAACAGTGGAATCCGTTAACGGATTCCGCTGATTCCCAAGACAGCGGATTGCGCAAAAAAAAAAACCAGAATTGTGAAAGTACCCTTAGACGTGTGCTTCTGTTATTTGCCCACTTTGGCCTGATATTCTAGTACCACACTAGCTCTACTTTTATAGCTCTGCCCTGTTTGCTTCTGTAGTTTTATCACTGCTCCATAGTACAGCAAAGGGTGGGCAGTGATCTACAGAACCCTGATTCCTGCTGGAAGAAACAATACAAGAAATAATTATTGATGTTCAGGTAGTTAACACATTGTGGAACCAAGCTTCAGTGGGTCAGCTCCAGTTGCCAATTGCAATACTTTAGAAGCTTCTTTTTATCCCTTTCCTTTAATGCTGACCACCACTATGGCTTAAGGGGAAGTGATTTCATCAGTACATGAGGACATCTTCTGCTGACTGTGCCTGCTGGGATCATTTTTGCTTCTATTTCCTCTGGCTTTTTATAATTCTCTACTGGATATCAGCAACAACACATGTGGTCTGTTTTTTGGCATCCGTCGCAGATCTTTGTTACACCACTTCCGCATCACATCATGTATGCTGCCTTTGCTGTAAAGGGAAGGTCTAGATATTGACTAGCAAATCGAATCTGTGTTTCTGTGAATGATTTTCTGCAAACATAGTCTCCACCTTCACAACTTTCTGTTGGATCAGGTACGTCATGTGAATGGACACATTCACCTCCAACACTATTCCCATCCTAAGCAGAACCACTCAACTGGCAAGGAAGAATTTGATGGGTCTTCTCTCATTCATTTCTAAAACTAGTCTGTTAAAATGAAATGAAAGCTAAGCTCTGATTAATATGGACTCCAAAGACAGGCCCAATACGTATCCTGTACAAACCTGAAAGAATCCGGTTAGTTTTTGTGGCCCACCCTGTATGACCTATTTGACAGCTACCCATGTGGTCACTGTTTGCTGGGACCAGTTGACTCCAAGTAGCTTGTTGAGGGATAATGGGGCTGAGGGAAAATTTATAGGAAAGTAGGCACTAAATATATTATCATCATTGGTGCTGTAAGACCTCCTTACTCAGACTCCTTTTTTTCTATGCGCTGTTCATATTGCAGATTCTGAGACTCCGCCCGATAGTTTCTCTGGTGTCTGGGGTCAACACAGACATACTCAGTCGTCGACCTGCTGTGTGTTGATTCATAGGCAGGCTAGCAAGAGTTAATCTCTGCTGGCCACCTTGCTCCTTTGGTCACATGTTGTTAGGAGGCCTATCACATCTGCTCCCCTCCTGTTTATGCTGTATTAAATGTAACACCCATGCCAGCTATAATTTTTTTCTATGTTGGCCTGTGAGATGTGGTGTCCTAGACTTAGGGGTACTTTGCACGCTGCGACATCGCTACTGCGATATCGTCGGGGTCAAATCGAAAGTGATGCCCATCCTGCGCCAGTAACGATATTGCAACGTGTAAAGCCTAGATGCGCCGATAAACGATCGCAAAAGCATCGTAAATCGGCGATCTGTGTAGCGTTGGTCATTTCCATAATGTTGGTATGATGTTGTTTCTCGTTCTTGCGGCAGCACACATCGCTGTGTGTAAAGCCACAGGAGCGAGGAACATCTCCTACCTGCGTCCACCGGCTATGCGGAAGGAAGGAGGTGGGCGGGATGTTTATGTCCCGCTCATCTCCGCCCCTCCGCTTCTATTGGCCGCCTGCCGTGTGACATCGCTGTGACGCCGCACGACCCGCCCCCTTAGGAAGGAAGCGGGTCGCCGGCTAGAGCGACATCGCAGGGCAGGTATGTGCGTGTGAAGCTGCCGTAGTGATAATGTTCGCTGCGGCAGCTGTCACAACATATCGCATCTGCGACGGGGGCGGGTACTATCGCGCTCGCCATCGCTAGCATCGGCTAGTGATGTCGCAGCGTGCAAAGTGCCCCTTACTGGTGAAAGCTGTGCTCATTGCTTGGTGCGGTTGTGGAGTTCACCCCTGTTGTTTTGTAGCTTCCTTCCTGCTCTTGTTTTTCCTCCTGATCCTCTTATTGTCTTTACCTTTGTGTGTGAATGCTAGGTGACAGAGTTTTGGTTTTCCCTTCTCTATCTTTATCTGTGAGATTTCATCACACTTCTGTCTTGTCCTTTTCTGGGTGAGGGGGAGAGGGAATCAATTCAGGATTGGTCATGAGCAGGGCCAGGAAGGATACTTAGGCATCGTCCCCATCAGGAGTATTCCTGAGATTAGGGATAGCATACGGCCCCCTAGCTTGAGGGACAGCTTAGAAGCACTGGTTCCCTGCTATTCCATAGTCATTGTGATACGTTGCTTATTTTTTTCTTCATGATTTGAAGCCGTTTCAATACTTGCAGCATGTCATTTCTCTTTCCATTTTGCAGCGTTTTTCATCCACTCTATTAAATAACAAACAGCGCATCAAAAATGCTCATATTTTACACAGCGTTTTTTGCTGCCAACACGCCAGTGTATGCAAAAGAAAATACGGCTGCAAGTACTGAACGTGTGCACATACCTTTAGGGAAGAATGAAGAAATAATAGCTACTGCGCTGCATATCTGGATGGCGCCTTAAGAATAGTGATAGGAACTAAGAAGATGGAGAGCACCACTATGCCCCTGGGATCACCCCTGGCAAGGAAGAGTACAAATGCACAAGAGAAAAAAGATTTCCAGCAAATGAGGGATCAACCAGACAATTTTAAGGTAAAACATTGAATGCTGGTCACGCATATGGCGCTCATTTAACTTTGATGCTCAAAGTGGCCACTGTCAGCTCCGATGCACATCTGAACTCTGGACAGTATACTGCATCTTCCTGCACGTTGTGCAATATGGTAGGTGACATGTTTGCACAAGCATCTGTGATACATCGTCGTAGGTCCTGCAATGTTGGTGGGGGGGTCGCATACACCTGCTGTTTGATGTGACCTCACAGAAAGAAGTCCAATTGAGTCAGGTCAGGTAAGCGTGGTAGCCACTCCATGCAGCCACCATACCCAATGACTTGTAGGAAGGTCTCCATGAGGTATCGCTTGACGTCCACAGCCTTGTGAGTTTTACACGTTCTAATCATAGCATTTCTGTATGCAAGGTGTTGATTCGCATTGAATTGATGAGGCCCTACAACTTTGTAATTCCCTTTTTTTCTCTCTCGTTCCGTTTTTGAGATAAAAATGCTAACTCCGTTGTTTTCCACCAGGTGGCGCTATAGGTGGTTTCATTGCGTAGCGCATGGCTATTTTACTATACCTAGACACCACTTCTATTTATATAGCTGCCGCCATTCTCAAGTTAATGGCGGTGGACAGGATATGGGTGGACACTGTATATTGTCAAAGTGACCTATGTCAGTAACCTGTATCTAATAATGGGTGGTGATGTCACTGATGCTTTGAGGGTTAAATGCAACATTACTTATGTCACTAAAATTCAAGATCTAGTGCGTTACAATTGGCATTTCTAGTTCAGCATGCAGAATTACACTATGCTGCATGCCAGGCTTTAGGAATTTTAAGCAGATGTTCCTTATAAAGACAGCTTTGTCAAACTTCTTACTCTGAAACAAATGTTTCTATAAAGTGGAGATTTTCTCTTACATTATGTCCGGATCCTTACATGACATTTCAACTTTGGAGACTCTTGGGGCGATTAATTAAAGTATTTACGCTAGAATTAAGGTGTAAAACATTTTAATATGTTGCAATATTTTTGCGCAACTTGGAAGTTGGCACATTTAGCGTTTACACACCACTCTGAGCCAGCTACGCCACTGGCGGACACAGGCAGGAAGGAGCCCCTGTGCAAGAACAATATATGGGCCCTTTGCAGCCCAAGAGCTCATCATAATGCACAATTCCACCTACTTTGGACGCAGAAACGGGTACCCCAACCTCCTGGACCCCTGTGCAACTGCATAAGCTGCACTAATTATATGTCAGCTCATGAACTATGCCAGTATAGGGCATGGATGGTAGGGTGATGTGTCTACTCCTGACCGGAGTACTTTTCTAGAGGCGGCAACGCCTGTCTTCATGAATCGACACTTTGTTTTCTTAGGCCTGCTCCACACTTCTGCAATTCACCGTCCACGTATGGGAATATAAACTTATGATGACCTTTGACACATTCAGAGCAGGAATGAATGTGTCACGTGGATTTATGTCTTTTTACATCAATTAGGCTGCTTTCACACTATGTTTTTTTAACATGCGTCATGAACGTTTTTTTGCTGTAAAAGTTGATCCTGTTTTTACAAAGAAAAACGCATGCAAACACATGTGTTATTTTGCAGGATCCTGCCACTTGAAGGTTATGGGCGGGCATTGAAGTCATGTGATCGGGAGTGAGGGGAACTGAACGTGAGACTGGGAGCCGGCATCTGACAGCTGCAGACGCTGGTAACCAAGGTAAACATCGGGTAACTAAGCGAAGTGCTTTGCTTGGTTACCCGATATTTACCTTGGTTACGAGCGTCCGCCGGTCTCAGGCGGGGGAGAGAGAGAGGGAGGGGGAGAGAGAGACTGATCACGCCAGGCTGGTTTCTGGGCATGCTCAGTAGAGCAAGCAGGATCCTGTCTATCAGCATGCAGCGTTCACATGCATTTGCGTGTAGTATAGTCAGGATCCAGTGAAAAACAGTATTTGGACGCAGCTCAAAAACGCTACAAGTAGCGTTTTTGAAAAAAGTTAAAAAACTGCAAGTCGCTGGATCCTCACTATAACGCACGCAAATGCATGTGAACGCATGTTGACACAAGTCCATTGCAAATGCATTGAAATGAAAACGCGTTTGCACTGGATCCGTTTTTGCGTTAAAAAAAAACGTTCATGACGCATGTTAAAAAAAACGTAGTGTGAAAGCAGCCTTAAGAAATGTGCTCCTCAGAGCATCTGGGGGCATCACAACTCTGGACGAGACCTCAATCAGAGGACAATAAAACTTTCACACTGCTTATCTATGAACTTCAGCAATATTTATGGCCACAACAGTTTGTCCCCTTGCCATACTGATTGTTCTGTTTCACATAGAATGGAGTAGTATATATGACAACCTATGTCCTGTTGTGTATAAATATGTGACTCTTCAGATTTTGTGTTAGGCACACGGCATGAAAATCGGTGCAAGTGGAGTGCGATAAAAAAAAATCGCATTTCACTCGGACCAATATTAGCCTGTGTGTCAGCATCCATGAGCGATTATTTTCTCAGCTCTAATCGGACCGAAAAAACAATCTCAGCATGCTGTGACTGTAATGCGATCATTGTTTCTCTCGCACCCATTCAAGTCTATGGGGCGAGCGAAAAATCGCACTGCACTCGCGGTACAACTGTGTACCGCGAGTGCAGTGCGAGAATGGCAATAGCCGGTTACGGAGGAGAAAGGGAGATAAATCCCTCCCTCCCCTCCACAGCACGGGCCCTCCCCTCCTCAGCGCCGACCCTCCTCAGCACCGGCCCGCCCCTCCTCAGTGCCGGCCCGCCCCCCGCAGCTGAGGTCCGCTCACAGTCGGACCTCAGTCGCAGGGATACTCGCATGACACTCTGCTCTGCTGTACTGCCAGCGTGAACAGAGTGTCATGCGAGGGGATCGCAGTAATCCCCGTGTGGCCCCAGACTTATACTGAGCCTGATTAAGAGACCTCAGTAGTTGGGAAAGCTTGCTATTATTACCATCTCTTCAGTTAGCCATTAAAAGGTATCAGCCACTGAGGACTCTCAGTTCTTTTAAACAATTTTTTTTTATGAATATGGGAATAATTTTTTAAGGGAATGGCTGTAGTTAATTTAGTTTCATTCATGGAGACATGTTTGCGAAACAGAAATACCATACTTGCCTCTTTTTTTAAAATGTTAATTTTCGCTTTTCAAAACCTTCCTGGAGGGTGGCCATATTGGAGACACTCCCTTTCTGCATTGAATCGAGTATATCACAGTGATAGGCTTTGTGAAAGGAATGTCTAGCTTCTGCTAAACTCTCTCTGATGTAGCTTTTCTTTTATTTTTTTCTTTAAAAATAATATAAAATAAGGATAAACTACGGCTATGGAAGGAAAGGGAAAGGCTAGCTTTGTACCATGCTTTGTACCAGAGAGTTGCATACATCTGGGGCATAGAAAGACTGAGTACATGGTAGAATTTACTAGATTTGTAGATCTCTGTAATGCTCTACCTTTAGAGTTAAGAAAACGTCCGTCTTAAGACGTATGTCAAGGCAGTCACTTCCTTATTCAGAATCTGTGGTGACGAGCTAGTTTCCTTTCTCTGCTCGCTTGTGGTATATTTTCAATATGAGTAAACCGTCAGTGTATGCACCATAGCGTTCTGATCAGTTTCCTGAAGCAGCCATCTTGAAGGACACCTGGCGTAAGTCTGCATGCCAATGAGCTGCTTCTCGGAGAGGTATGTTGACATATCGGCCAGTTAATAAGGCAGCTTTACCAAATCATCTTTGTGCTTCCACGAGGGACGTTCTCCTTCCATCTATCGCTGACTGTAACGTGGACTTCATAATACGACCACGTAGTGAAGAGGGTTTTCTGTGTGGTTCCGGTAATTTGTTTCAGATTGTTTCTGTTTGTTGCTTTACCAGAATTCTGTTTTCAAGTGTCCTTTTTTTTTTTTGTTAAATCAGATACATTTTTATTGCATTTTAAAACTATCATAAACATAACAAAAATTGTGAGGGGAGGGTAGTCCTCACACATACTCCCCCCCTCCCCCCCTCTTCCGGTCGACAGTCTCACCCCTCCACTCTCTACATCCCTCTTTATTCACATAATGACCTGCCCTCCTTATTTCTCAGCCACTGCGATCTTTCCTTTCCTACCTATAGTCTAAATATCCTATCTTTCAGTAGATCAAATGACGCTAATCCTGTAAAGTGCAGCCACTTGCTCCAGATCTTCTCATATTGAGTTCTCCTTCCCCTTTTAATATAATATAATAATAATAATAATAATCTTTATTTCTATAGCGCCAACATATTCCGCAGTGCTTTACAATTCAGGAGGAACATATACATATCATATACATAAACATATACAAACAAGTAACAATTATAGAGGATACAATATTTAAAAGGAAAAATGGCAACCCTGCTCGTGAGAGCTTACAATCTACAATGAGATGGGGGGAGGGGCAAGGTACAAGTGTTTATTTAAAATGACAATCCAGCCAGCTCATGGGGGATAGATGATGGCTTCCTGGACCAGTTGGCCAGAGCCTTGAGATGCATTTGGGTGCCATGGAGTTTGACGTGGGGTTATGTTCTGAGAAGTTGTAGAGGGATTAGGTGAAATTAGTTTGGCTAGGGAGTGTGATAGGCCACCCTAAAAAGATGCGTTTTTAGGGAGCGTCTGAAGCTGAGTAAGTTGTGATTTGTCCTAACTTCTTGGGGTAGAGCGTTCCAGATGTTTGGTGCATCTCGGAAGAAGTCTTGGATTCGGGAGTGGGAGGTTCGAATTAGTGTGGATGTTAGTCGAAAGTCATTTGCAGAGCGTAGAGAACGGGTGGGATGATAGACAGAGAGGAGGGTGGAGATGTAGGGGGGTGCTGCACTGTGGAGAGCTTTGTGGGTGAGAACAAGCAGTTTGAATTGGATCCTGTGATATATGGGCAGCCAGTGCAATGACTGGCACAGAGCATTTTTCTCCATATAAATAATATAATTAACTTTTTCAACAAATTCCTTACATGTCGGTGCTTTTTCAGATAGCCAATACAAGGCAATTAGTTTCCTTGCTGCATACAACAATTGTGCCACTGCCAGCTTCTCATGTTCATCCACCCCCACTTCATCCACCTAGCTCAGCACACACACCAGCGGGTTTCAGGGTAGGTCCACTTGCATCACTGATTGAATTAAATTTTAGGCTATGTGCGCACGTGTGAGTATTGCATGCAGTTACGCTGCGTTCTGTAGCGCAGCGTAACTGCATGTGTCCTGCATCCCCAGCACAATCTATGAAGATTGTGCATGAGACGTGCGCACGTGGCGGATTAGAACGCAGCGATTCGGCTGCTGCCCGAAGCGTGCGTTCTATGAAGTGACATGTCACTTCTTCCGTGCGCTTTGCATGCTGTCTATAGGGAGAGGCAGGCTGCAGAGCGCACGAATCTGCAGGCACCAGGCGCTTCAGAACGGAGCTTTTCAGTTGCGCTCTGAAGCGGACCTTTCGTGTGCGGTGCAGAGCGCACACGTGCGCACATAGCCTAACACTGTGATCCAGAACCCTTGTAAACACGGGCATTCCCACAACATGTGCATGATCCCTGCTTCCTCCACAGTACATTTTGGACATTTGGAATCCGTTCTCACTCCCACTTTCTTCATCCACACGGGGGTTCTATAAACTCTGTATATAACATATAATTGCAATAGCCGTTTCGCCTCGCTCAGAGATATTTTGTTGATATATTGCAAAATAGACTCCCATTTCTCCTCCCCAATTTCTCCCAAATCTTCCACCCACCTTGCATATGTCAGGACAGAAGTCCCCGGTAGACCATCGATATACATCCTGCCGTCCCTCTCTGCGTCCCTAATACATTAATTACACTATCTGACTGTATAACAATTGGTGTTATTCTGTTCTGCGATTCAAATGTGTGACGTAGCTGCAGGTATTTATAAAACATACTATGTCCCAGTGGGAAGTCTTTTAGCAGTACTTCAAAAGTCTTAAATATGTTTCCATCCATCACTTGGGAGAGGTACCAGATACCAATTCTCCTCCATTGCCCAAATTCTTTAAGGGATAACAATTCCGGAATGTTGGGGTTGTCCCACATGGGGGTATATCTAGTGAACCCGGTTACCTGTCTCACCTGTTTGATCTTACCCCATACTTTATCAACTGTATAGTAGGATATGATGCAGAGTGTGGACGAAACTTTCCCGCCTCCAGACTTGCCAGCAGAGGACCTTTTCCGATCACTTACTGTAATATTTTCCCCGCCGAGGTGTCCAAACCTGTCGCACCCCATCCCACCATGTGTTGACTCTGGGCAGCTAAGTAATAGCACCAAGGGTTAGGTAGAGCCAATCCCCCTTTGTCTTTCGGTCTCTGTAAATATTCTAGCCTCATCCGTGGGCGCTTCCTTCCCCAGATTAAGCCTCGGAAAATAGAATTTATTTTATAAAACCTATTTTGTAGTAGCCATACCGGAGCGTTATGGAGCACATAGAGCAGTTGGGGCATTAGTATGTTTTTAAGTGTCTTTAACGTGTGGAATGATGTTAAAGGGGTATTCACGTCTTCAAGATCCCATCCTAATATGTAGTAGGTGTAATATTAATATTAGAAAATATCTCCAAATAGAAATGTATTATAGTTCTGATTTACTAATTCACTTACCTCATGTGCAGGGCATTACAACACGCATATAGTGACAGTTAGTTGCTAGTGGTCATAACCATGGATCCCTAAGCTGCAATACCCTGCCCATGAGGTATGAGACATGGCTATTTCAGGAGAACTATACTACATTTCTAATTGAAGATATTTGTGAATATTTTTATTATTACACCTACTACATATTGAGATAGGATCGTGGAGATGGGAATAACCCTTTAGGCTTCGCATTATTTTTGCATATGTACAGGTAAATAAGCTCATACAAAACCCCCTTTAGGAATTATCTTACTTCCTTCTCTCATGCCAATATATAAAAAAAATATCAACTCCGGTATCCAAAATGCGAGGCAAATATTTATAAGTAAAGGGCAAAATTAGACTTTTTCTGCTAGAGTCACCCTTCATTGTATTTTTATTCCCCTACCCACTTAATAAACGTCAGAGGAGTTTTGACATTTGTCAAGGTGATTTTGAAAAGTATTTATTGTACTTTTCCGTGTTGTGACATTTAGTAAAAAATCGAATATGGGAGCATATAAGCAACATGTCATTATATGCCTAGCATACATTGGAGCCTTTCATCAGAGATACTAGTTGAAAAATCCTACTAATATGTACCCGGGACTGAAAGCTTAAATGCAATGTGCAGAGAGACGTATATATTCTGGTATTTAATTCTTTTCTATTTCCATAGCCTCCGTTTTACGACGCTGTGGATCCAGTAGATTTTGAAAACTATCTAATGACACATTTGAACAGCCACAATTATGAGCTTCTTCAAGATCTTGGCGATTTCCCTGAAGATGATTTGGACCTTGTAGCGAAACCTAAAGACTGTAGAACACTTCAGCCTTCTCTACCTGAAGATGGGTATGTATGTGGCGAGACCAGTGGTGGAATAACCATTAACTGTAGGGCAACATTCACATGAAATGACTAGTGATGGGCAAACTCACAGATAATCAGGACCGACTGATCTAACCGTATTAAAAAAAAAAAAATCCGTTTTCGGCTCAGAATCGATCACGGATATTTGGCCAGATGCCGATCCCCATATAAGTTTATAGGGACCAGATCCCGCCGCGTAATAATGGTGGTAGAAGGGATATAAGAATTGGAGCAAGCGCTTCATACTTAAAGAGTCTCATTCTTTTTCCAGTGCTGCTCATTATTGTTCATCCATATTCACTGCTTTCCCCGCCCAACAGCAGTCCTAGCGTCTGTAATTGGTTGCCATCTGACGTGCCCCCAGTCTGTCTGTGTGACTGCTTGCAATCACAGACCTTGTCTGCGGGTCACTATCATGGTTTTGAATATAAATTGGCATAGGGTCCGCCCATATTATGATACCCAGCACAAATAAAGCAGATGGCTACAGGCTGTAGCCCCCAGTCGTGCACTTATCTTGACTGTGTATCAAAATAAGAGGAACTGCATGTGTTGTTTTTTGTTGTGGTTTTTTTTTCTAAATATTTAAATAAATAATTTAAAAAAAGTCATGTGATCACCCTAATTTTGATACTCAGGCATGATAAAGCCCAACAGCTGTGAGCTGGTATTCTCAGGCTGGGGAGACCCCTGCTTATTGGGCCCCCCCAGCCTAATAATAACAGCCTCCAGCCCCCTGGAATTGCCACATCCATTAGAAGCGACAGTCCTGGCACTTTACCCAGCTCTTCCCGATTGCCCTGGTTGCGGTGTCAATCGGGATAATAAGGGATTAATAACAGCTCACAGCTGCCACTAAGCCTTAGATCAGTAATGGGAGGCATGTATGAGACCCCCTTCCCTATTACTAATCTGTAAGTCAAAATAAATAAACACAAACACTCCAAAGATGCTTTATTTGAAATAAAATACAAAAAAACACCCTCTTTCACCCCTTAATTAACCTTCAAAACACCCAGGCCCGGCGTAATCCACACGAGGTCCCACGACAATTCCAGCTCTGCTACATCTGAAGTCACAGTGAGCGTCTATAGAACATGACTGCACGCTGTAACTTCAGGAGAGAATGAGAAGCGCGATGAGCGGTAACATCACTCAGGTTAGTTGCGGTCATAGCTGGAGGTTCCCATGGTCCTCCACCTGTGATTGCAGGTAACCTGACCTCAGGTGACCTCAGAAAACTCAGTGACCTCACCTCAGGTGAGACCTGCATCTTCTGGCAGAAAAGCACATTTTTTTTGCCAAGAGACATAGATTTGGTACTACAAATTTGTATCTCTTGGCCTAAAAATGCAAAAAAAGGTATTGATGCCATTTCGGTGCAGTTTTCTGCCAGGAGGTGCAAATTTGGTGCTGAAATGTCTGCACCAGAAGTCAGCACCAAATTTCCATCTCCTGGCAAAAACAATGCATTTTTGCATTTTTGGGAAAAGAGATGCAAATTTGGTGATGAAATTTTTACACCAGATTCATGTACCCAATCTACACGTCCTAGCAAAAACACCGCATGCGGTATGATGCGGCAGTGATGTGGTTTTTTTTGCCACTAAGTGTAGATTGAGTGCAGGAATGTAGCGTAAAAATTTCAGCACCAAATCTACATCTTTGGGGAAAAAACGCGCTTTTCTGCCAAGAGATGCAGGTATGTGAACCTGAGTTTACCAAGGTCACCTAAGGTCAGGTTACCTGTGATCACAGGTGGAGTACCGTGGGAATCTCCAGCTATGACCGAAAATAGCCTAGTGATCTCTAGACACAAGTCCTTACATATATGTCTTTGTAAACAGAAAAATAATAAAACTCTATGACTATTGGAAGAAAGAGATGGGGGGAAAAAAAATTAGCTGCTGCGAGAAAGTGTTAAAAAAGTTTTCTTAGGACATTTATTTGATATCTAATATAAGCTGTGAATGATTGATTAGTGATGTGTAACCGACTGATCACTAGAACCGAGTGGCAGTGGTCCTAGGAAAGCTTAGGGTCCCCCAGTCTTAGGAGTCTGCTTATCGTTTCTTATATGTTCTTACTCACAATAGAAACTTACAATGTGAAATAAAAAAGTGAGTGAAGACTGTGTATATTTCCCTTCTCCGTTAATCTCACATTTCTTGGTAATATTTATTTTGTCAGGGCTGAGCTGGATCAACATGTCAGGGATTGTATTCAGATATATCTACGAGACTGGTTGATTGTGAACAGAAAGTAAGTATATGCAGTTACTCTATAGACTGTTCAGTAGTTTCCGTTTGCATTTTCTATTAAAAGATGCTAATAATTGACAGGACGTTCAGCAAGTACGATCTACTGTTTATTACGTTTGTGTCATTGTGCAATATACAAAAACAGCGCATGCCCAAGGAGTCAGCAGTGACGCAGGACTTAAAGGGGTATTCCCATCTCCAAGATCCTATCCCAATATGTAGTAGGTGTAATAATATTAGCAAATACCTCAAATTAGAAATGTAGTATACCGTATTTTTCGGACCAAAAGACGCACTTTTTTCCCCCCCAAATGTTGGGGGAAAGTGGGGGGTGCATCTTATGGTCTGAATGTGGCTGCGGGGAATCGGGGGCACGAGCAGGCTGTAGCAGCGCCTGCCGTGACCACGTGGGCCCGCTCAATACATATGCACGCCCATCCTCTCGCCCATCTCTCAGCGGTGAAGCTGGCGCTGACAGGTGGGCGGGGGATGCGCACATAAGTAACAGCCGGCCCGCATGATCACCCTTGGCAACTACAGCCTGGAGTGATCATGTGCGGCTGTATTCACTGCCCCCCGTGCATCATTATCAGCGCGGGGTGCAGTGAATCAGTGTACTCACCCGTCACCGTGTGTGGAGCTGTCCCCCTGCAGCATCGTGATGTTTTCCTGTCTGTGTCGGTCAGCTGATCTGTGTGGACACTAGCGGCGCACACAGCGATGACGACATCGCTGTGCGCGCCGCTAGTGTCCACACAGATCAGCTAACCGACACAGACAGGAAAACATCACGATGCTGCAGACAACGGTGACGGCTCCACTCAGCGGCGCTGCAGCTGAGACAGAGGAAAATGATCGGTGCTGCAGAGAGTGAGGGAAGGTGAGTATAAACGTTTATTTTTTTTTCTGTGCCATAGGATACAGGCCATATACTAGGATGGGGGTATTTTATGAGCAGGATGGGGGGTATATGAGCAGGATGGGGGGTATATAGCAGGATGGGGGTATATGAGCAGGATGGATGGGGGTATATGAGCAAGATGGATGGGGGTATATGAGCAGGATGGGGGTATATGAGCAGGATGGGGGTATATGAGCAGGATGGGGGTATATGAGCAGGATGGGGGTATATGAGCAGGGTCATATACAAGGCAGGAGAATCGTTACCAGAATGGGGTACCTTAGTAGAGAATCTGGGGACATTACCCCCATAATAGTGTCAGCAGCAGATCCTCGCCCCATAACAGTGTGTCATGACCACATTTTTTAGTTAAAATTTTATTTTCCTATATTTCTCCTCTAAAACCAGGGTGCATCTTAGGCTATGTGCGCACGTTGCGTACAAGCCCTGCAGAAATCTGAAGAGCACATGTGCGCTTTAGATCGCTGCAGAAATGTCCGTAGTGAGCGCCGATTCCATGCGCTCTGCCTGCAGCTCCTGCCATAGACCGTGCAGGAGCTGCCGGCAAAGCGCAGGAAAGAAGTGACATGCCACTTCTTTTTGCGCAGCGCTTCGGCAGTAGCCGAAGCGCTGCGCTCTTAAACGCCACGTGCGCACGGCCTCTGCACAATCTCCATAGACTGTGCAGGGGACGCAGGACGCATGCAGTTACGCTGCGCTACAAAGCGCAGCGTAACTGCATGTTTTTACGCGACGTGCGCACATAGCCTTATGGTCAGGTGCGTCTTATAGTCCGAAAAATACGGTAGTTCTCCTGATATAACCATGTCTCTTACCTCATGTGCAGGGCATTGCAGGTAGGTATCCATGGTTATGTCCACTTATATAGTGACAGTTACTTGCTCGTGGTCATAACCATGGGTTATATCAGGAGAACTATACTATATTTCTAATTAGAGATATTTGCTAAAAGTATTAGTATACCTACTACATATTGGGATAGGAGCTGGGAATACCCCTTTAAGAGATTTGCAAAGATCCAGTGGTAATGGCTGGCTGACTCCTGCATCACCACTGAGTCCCTGCAAATCATGTCATCACTCTTAGAGGGGTGTGATAACATAACATGATTAGTGGTAAGATTAGACCAGGAAAAACAATGACTAGTCAACCACTAATTAGCATCTCGTATTTGCAGTTATAAAATAGATTTTACGGAGATTCAAAAATCTATAAGCCATGAAAAGGGGCATGTTAGGAAGTACATAAAGGGTGCAATAAACACATGGCAGCAGATAGGGGGACCCAGTGGAAGCTGGCAGGTTCTATTTAGTGAATGGTATACATTAATAAATAAAGTAAATAAAGCCATACTCGATATGATTTTGTGTCATGTACTAGTATATCCTGCAATTTCTTTTATTAATAACATGCACTTTTTAGCAAGACTCCGACTTACTCACCGCACTGCCGGGGTCACATTATCCCCTGCAACACCGCACCCCCCACCCCCCCCCCCGCGCTCCCGTCCACGTGTGCTGCTGCCTTGGTCCCCTCCTGGGCTAGTGCACGCAGCCCATGTCGCCCTGGGAGTGTGCTTAAGGCACGTGCACTCATACTGACCCTCCTCTTAAAGGGCTGGTGCACCATCTCCCAAGAAATGCCTCTCAGCTTATGGTTGAGAGGCACTATGTATTTAAGGCACCCTCCCATTAGGGGATTTGCCTGTGCAATTCCTTTAGTTAGTCAGTCTCCAGTCTGCTAGCTGGTTAGTTGTCAAGTCCCGAGCTCCTGTCCCATTATCCCTATGTTTGTCGCCTGTATCTGTCTGTCTCCCATACCTATCCGTCCGTCCCATGCCCACCATATCTGTCCATACCCACCTGCCTTTCTGCCCCAGCCATCCGCCTATACCTGCCTGCACCTGTGCCCATACCTGAGTCCATCTCCTGCCCTGGAAGTCAGCTACCAGAGTCCCGGTCACTGCCCTGGGAGTAGAACCTAGCATCCACCTCGTGGTAGGTATCGCTCTACTTCTGCTGCCTCTACTCTGGCTGTGAGCGTTACAAGCTTCCTATCATTGAGAAGAACCATGACACAATGTCCTTTCAAATCACTGCGAGAAGTCTGCAACAGCACAGCTCTAACCTCCAACTGATCTATCTGATTGGTGCAGGGCATGAGATGGAGCAACCAGGACTTGCACATCACTTCAGGTCAAATCGTCAGTCACATGCATGGAAGGAACTTACTGAGCTGAGGCGTGTGTGTGTGTGTGTGTGTGTGTGTGTGTGTGTGTGTGTGTGTGTGTAGTAGATCTATTACCTCCCCTTTCTTTTTCGCTCTATTGGGAGACCCAGACAATTGGGTGTATAGGCTATGCCTCCGGAGGCCGCACAAAGTACTACACTTAAAAGTGTTAGGCCCCTCCCCTTCTGCCAATACACCCCCCGTGCTCCCACGGGCTGCTCAGTTTTTTGCTTTGTGCGAAGGAGGTCAGACACGCACAGCACAGCTCCACAGATTAGTCAGCAGCAGCTGCTGACTAGGTCGGATGGAAGAAAAGTGGGCCCATATAGGGCCCCCAGCATGCTCCCTTCTCACCCCACTTTTGTCGGCGGTGTTGTTAAGGTTGAGGTATCCATTGCGGGTACGGCGGCTGGAGCCCACATGCTGTTTTTCCTTCCCCATCCCCCTTAGGGCTCTGGGTTAAGTGGGATCTTATCGGTCTCCAGGCACTGAGACCGGGCTTCATCCACAACTCCTGTGGAGCCTGATGGATAGGAGCCGATACCGTTCAGGGACATGGCCCTGCATCTTAAAGGTACTCTGTATCCCTATGGGGACCGCGCACGGCATCACCTCAGCTTTGCTGGGTGTGCTAGTGCACCGGGGACCGCGGCGCTGACCGGGTCTATATGTGCCATTACACACTCAGCGTCGCTGAGTGTGTTTATATGTAAGGGCTACCGCACTGACCGCCGTTGCCACGGGACACTGCGACGCGGCTGGGACTTGTAGTTCGCCGGGGACTTTCACGCGACCGCGCTTTTACGGCGGCCGCGTTTATTACTACAGTCCCCGGCTTCATTGCGGCCTAGTTTCCCTTTTTTTCTCCCGCCCTCAGCCCTGACAGGCAGGGGAAGGGCGGGACGCTGCACGGAGCGAGCAGCAATGAGGGCTGGAGTATGATTTACATGCTCCACTCCCCTCACTGTACACAGTATGAGCGCCCGTTTCGCGCTCTTTCTAGGCCACGCCCACAGCTTTCTCAGCTCGTCAGGACGCCGCAGCCATTCCTGTCAGCTCCACCGACGCTGCAGAGAGGGACATATTCATGGGAGACCCAGACACGGTCTCTGGTGGCCTCACAACCGCTTAGGCGGCTGGTAAACAGCACATGTGGTGCTAGCCCCATGGTGCTGTATTGTATGGGTACATTATTTGTGTACTGTATATAATTTACACTGTATGAGCACAGTTCTTTCTGGCTATATACCCTATTGTGTTACTCAGGGAAAACTATAGCATGGCGCCCATAAAAGGCAGGGGTGCCAAAACACAGGCTTATTATGTTGCCTGCGCCGCATGTAAGACCCAGCTACAGGCAGGTTCCACTGACCCTCATTGTGTACAGTGTTCGACCCCTGTGACACTTCCTCAGCCGGATCCTCTGCTAAGAGGGGCCCAGGGGGAGCCACCTGTTGACACTGTCCAGGTGACGGGGACTGAGTTTGCAGCCTTTAAGGATCAACTCTCTGAGACTATGGCTAAGATACTAGAAGCCTTGCAGTCCAGACCGGTATCTCAGCAAAGGGACTCTGTTGAATCATTGTTCCCTGACCCCCCTCAGTTGGACCAACAATGTCCTCACGGGGTATCTCATACATCCCAGACGGAGGGTTCGGACTTAGAACCTAGCCCCAGATCGTCTAAGCGAGCCCGCTTAGAATTTCCCTCAACATCATATTGTTTAGGGTCTCAGCGGGGGGATTCTCTGGTTGATGATGCGGAAACAGCTGATCAGGATTCTGATCCTGGGAGCGCTCTCAATCTTAATTCTCCAGACGGGGACGCCATAGTGAATGATCTTATTGCATCCATTCATCAGTTGCTGGATATTCTTCCCTCAGCCCCTCCGGCGGAGGAGTCTGATTCTCAGCAGGAGAAATTTCGCTTCAGGTTCCCCAAGCATACACAGAGTATGTTTCTAGACCACTCTGATTTCAAAGAGGCAATCCAGAATCACCATGCTTGTCCGGATAAGCGTTTCTCTAAGCGCCTTAAGGATACACGTTATCCTTTTCCCCCGGAAGTGGTTAAAGGTTGGATTCAATGTCCCAAAGTGGATCCTCCAATCTCCAGACTGGCGGCTAGATCCATACTTGCAGTGGAAGATGGGGCCTCGCTTAAAGATGCCACTGACAGGCAGATGGAGCTCTGGATGAAATCCATCTATGAAGCTATCGGAGCTTCTTTTGCCCCAGCATTCGCAGCCGTATGGGCGCTACAAGCTATATCAGCAGGTCAAGCGAAAATTGAAGCGGCCGCGCCACAAGTGGCTTCCATTACCTCCCAGACCTCGGCAATTGCGTTTTACGCTATGAATGCTGTCCTGGACTCTGTGAGCCGTACGGCAGTTGCGACCGCCAATTCGGTAGTAGTTCGCAGGGCCTTGTGGCTACGGGAGTGGAAGGCAGATTCCGCTTCCAAAAAAGCGTTTAACCGGTTTGCCAATTTCTGGCGACAGGCTCTTTGGCGAGCGCCTGGATGAAATCATCAAACAATCCAAGGGAAAGGATACATCCTTACCCCAGCCCAAGCAGAACCTCTCCCAACAGAGGAGAGGGCAGTCGAGGTTTCGGTCCTTTCGGGGCGCGGGCAGGTCCCAATTCTCCTCGTCCAAAAGGTCTCAGAAAGAACAAAGGAACTCTGATGCATGGCGGTCTAAGTCACGTCCTAAAAAGGCCATTGGGAGCACCGCTAACAAAGCGGCTGCCTCATGACTTCTACCTCCTCTAGTAGCATCCTCGGTCGGTGGCAGGCTCTCCCGCTTTTGCGACACCTGGCTGCCACAAATAAAAGACCGCTGGGTGAGAGACATTCTGTCTCACGGTTACAAGATAGAGTTCATCTCTCGTCCCCCGACTCGATTCTTCAGGTCTTCTCCGCCTCCCGAGAGAGCCGAGGCTCTTCTGCAGGCGCTGGGCACTCTGAAGGCAGAAGGAGTGGTGGTCCTTGTTCCTCTTCATCAACAGGGCCACGGTTTTTACTCCAACTTGTTTGTGGTCCCAAAGAAGGACGGGTCTTTCCGTCCTGTCCTAGACCTGAAACTTCTCAACAAACACGTAAAGACCAGGCGGTTCCGGATGGAATCCCTTCGCTCCGTCATCGCCTCAATGTCCCAAGGAGATTTCCTTGCATCGATCGATATCAAAGATGCTTATCTCCACGTTCCGATTGCCCCAGAGCACCAGCGCTTCTTGCGCTTCACCATAGGAAACGAACACCTGCAGTTCGTGGCACTGCCATTCGGCCTGGCAACAGCCCCACGGGTTTTCACCAAGGTTATGGCTACTGTAGTAGCGGTCCTCCATTCTCAGGGTCACTCGGTGATCCCGTACTTGGACGATCTGTTGATCAAGGCACCCTCTCTAGAGGCATGCCAACACAGCCTCGACGCTACCCTGGAGACTCTCCAGAGTTTCGGGTGGATCATCAATTTTCCAAAGTCAAATCTGACACCGGCCCAATCGCTCACATACCTTGGCATGGAGTTTCATACCCTCTCAGCGATAGTGAAGCTTCCGCTGATCAAGCAGCGGTCACTACAGACAGGGGTACAATCTCTCCTTCAAGGCCAGTCACACCCCTTGAGGCGCCTCATGCACTTCCTGGGGAAGATGGTGGCAGCAATGGAAGCAGTCCCTTTCGCGCAGTTTCACCTGCGTCCTCTTCAATGGGACATCCTACGCAAATGGGACAGGAAGCCGACGTCCCTCGACAGGACCGTCTCCCTCTCTCAGGCGACCAAAGCTTCCCTTCGGTGGTGGCTTCTTCCCACTTCATTGTCGAAGGGGAAATCCTTCCTACCCCCATCCTGGGAAGTAGTCACGACGGACGCAAGTCTGTCAGGGTGGGGAGCGGTTTTTTCTCCACCACAGGACTCAGGGTACGTGGACCCGGCAAGAGTCCTCGCTTCAGATCAATGTTCTGGAAATTCGGGCAGTGTATCTTGCCCTGAAAGCGTTCCAGCAGTGGCTGGAAGGCAAGCAGATCCGAATTCAGTCAGACAATTCTACAGCGGTGGCATACATCAACCACCAAGGCGGCACACGCAGTCGACAAGCCTTCCAGGAAGTCCGGCGGATTTTGATGTGGGTGGAAGCCACGGCCTCCACCATATCCGCAGTTCACATCCCAGGCGTGGAAAACTGGGAAGCAGATTATCTCAGTCGCCAGGGCATGGATGCAGGGGAATGGTCCCTTCACCCGGACGTGTTTCAGGAGATCTGTTGCCGCTGGGGGGTGCCGGACGTCGACCTCATGGCGTCCCGGCACAACAACAAGGTACCAACGTTCATGGCACGGTCTCAAGATCCCAGAGCTCTGGCGGCAGACGCCTTAGTTCAGGATTGGTCGCAGTTTCAGCTCCCTTATGTGTTTCCTCCGCTGGCACTGTTGCCCAGAGTGTTACGCAAGATCAGGGCCGACTGCCGCCGCGCGATCCTCGTCGCTCCAGACTGGCCGAGGAGGTCGTGGTACCCGGATCTGTGGCATCTCACGGTCGGCCAACCGTGGGCACTACCAGACCGACCAGACTTGCTGTCTCAAGGGCCGTTTTTCCATCTGAATTCTGCGGCCCTCAACCTGACTGTGTGGCCATTGAGTCCTGGATCCTAGCGTCTTCAGGGTTATCTCAAGAAGTCATTGCCACTATGAGACAGGCTAGGAAACCAACGTCCGCCAAGATTTATCACAGGACGTGGAAAATTTTCCTGTCGTGGTGCTCTGCTCAGGGTTTTTCTCCCTGGCCATTTGCATTACCTACTTTTCTGTCCTTCCTTCAATCTGGACGGGAAAAGGGTTTGTCGCTCGGTTCCCTTAAGGGACAAGTTTCAGCGCTCTCTGTGTTTTTCCAGAAGCGCCTAGCTAGACTTCCACAGGTACGCACGTTCCTGCAGGGTGTTTGTCACATCGTTCCACCTTACAAGCGGCCGTTAGAACCCTGGGATCTAAACAGGGTGCTGATGGTTCTTCAGAAACCACCATTCGAGCCAATGAGAGATATTTCTCTCACGCCTTTCGCAGAAAGTGGTTTTTCTAGTAGCAGTCACTTCACTTCGGAGAGTGTCTGAGCTAGCAGCGTTGTCGTGCAAAGCCCCCTTTCTGGTTTTTCACCAGGACAAGGTGGTTCTACGTCCGGTTCCGGAGTTTCTCCCTAAGGTGGTATCCCCCTTTCATCTCAATCAGGATATTTCCTTACCCTCTATTTATCCTCATCCAGTTCACCAATGTGAAAAGGATTTGCACTTGTTAGATCTGGTGAGAGCACTCAGACTCTACATTTCTCGTACGGCGCCCCTGCGCCGCTCGGATGCACTCTTTGTCCTTGTCGCTGGCCAGCGTAAAGGGTCACAGGCTTCCAAATCAACCCTGGCTCGGTGGATCAAGGAGCCAATTATCGAAGCTTACCGTTCGGCTGGGCTTCCGGTTCCCTCAGGGCTGAAGGCCCATTCTACCAGAGCCGTGGGAGCGTCCTGGGCTTTGAGGCACCAGGCTGCGGCTCAACAGGTGTGTCAGGCGGCTACCTGGTCGAGCCTGCACACTTTCACGAAGCACTATCAGGTGCATACCTATGCTGCGGCGGATGCCAGCCTAGGTGGACGAGTCCTTCAGGCGGCGGTTGCCCACCTGTAGGAAAGGGCCGTTTTACGGCTCTCTTACGAGGTATTATTTTACCCACCCAGGGACTGCTTTTGGACGTCCCAATTGTCTGGGTCTCCCAATAGAGCGAAAAAGAAGAAGGGAATTTTGTTTACTTACCGTAAATTCCTTTTCTTCTAGCTCTAATTGGGAGACCCAGCACCCGCCCCTGTTTTTTTGTGTACACATGTTGTTCATGTTGAATGGTTTCAGTTCTCCGAGTTTCCTTCGGATTGAAGTTAAACCAGTTTATAATTATTTTTTCCTCCTTCTTGCTTTTGCACCAAAACTGAGCAGCCCGTGGGAGCACGGGGGGTGTATTGGCAGAAGGGGAGGGGCCTAACACTTTTAAGTGTAGTACTTTGTGCGGCCTCCGGAGGCATAGCCTATACACCCAATTGTCTGGGTCTCCCAATTAGAGCTAGAAGAAAAGGAATTTACGGTAAGTAAACAAAATTCCCTTCTTCTCTCTTCTACTCTAGCATAGTAAAATTAGTAATATTGACCCCTGAATTCTTTACACACCCAGGAGAGTTTTATTTAGTAGGAAATGTGCTGTCAAAACATATTTTATTAAGGTGCGTCCTACAGTCTAAAATATATGGTAGGTATTGGAGGTTCTTCTCCCTTCCTTACTTCCTTACTATTGTCTGTCCTTGATTTATTTGACAAGTTGTCTAGAAAAAAATAAAAAGTCAAATTGGTCAACCTGGATAAAACCATTCTACATGCATAGCTAGCAACTACCAAACCTGCACTGTATCTAATTTGGAAGAAAATAACGTCTTACTCAGAATGATCTTGGTAGATGCGTCATCACAAAAGGTGGCCCAAGCAAAAAAAATCTTTCCAAACGTGACACGATTATACAACTATGACCAACATACATCTTTGTCCAAATATTGTAGTATCTTAGAAATCACTGCCATTTTGTTTTTTACTTGTAGGACACAAGAAAACTCAGGTACAAGTAACTTTAGCAGAAGTGGCTCTAGAAAAGACTTCCAAAAAACTCTTCAAAAACAGATATTTGAGTCTGATGAGTCAGAGTCTAGACAAAATGATCAGGTAACTTTGTTAACTTTTTTGCTACAGTATTTTATAGGTCCAGATAAGAAATACTCTGCCATCCACAAAGCAAGTGTGTATACTGTATATGTATGTATATACAGTGCCTTGTAATCGGCCCCCTTGAATTTTTCAACCTTCTCCCGCATTTCAGTCTTTAAACATAAAGATGAATTTTTTAATGTTATGGTGAAGAATCAACAAGTGGGACACAATTGTGAAGTTGAACGAAATTTATTGCTTATTTTAAACTTTTGTAAAAAAGAATAAACTGAAAATTGGGGCGTGCAATAGTATTCGTCCCCTTTACTTTCAGTGCAGCAAACTCACTCCAGAAGTTCATTGAGGATCTCTGAATGATCCAATGTTTTCCTAAATGACTGATGATGATAAATATAATCCACCTGTGTGTAATCAAGTCTCCGTATAAATGCACCTGCTCTGTGATAGTCTCAGTGTTCTGTTTAAAGCACAGAGAGCATCATGAAGACCAAGGAACACAACAGGCAGGTCCGTGATACTGTTGTGGAGAAGTTTAAATTCGGATTTGGTTACAAAAAGATTTCCACAACTTTAAACATCCCAAGAAGCACTGTTCAAGCGATCATATTGAAATGGAAGGAGTATCATACCACTACAAATCTATCAAGACCCGGCCGTCCCTCAAAAATTTCATCTCAAACAAGGAGAAGACTGATCAGAGATGCAGCCAAGAGGCCCATGATCACTCTGCATGAACTGCAGAGATCTACAGCTGAGGTGGGAGAGTCTGTCCATAAGACAACAATCAGTCGTACACTGCACAATCTGGCCTTTACAGAAGAGTGGCAAGAAGAAAGCCATTTCTCAAAGATATCCATAAAAAGTGTCATTTAAAGTTTGCCACAAGCCACCTGGGAGACACACCAAAGATGTGGAAGAAGATGCTTTGGTCAGATGAAACCAAAAATCGAACTTTTTGGGCACAATGCCAAATGATATGTTTGGCGTAAAAGCAACACCGCTCATCACCCTGAACACACCTTCCCCACTGTCAAACATGGTGGTGGCAGCATCATGGCTTGGGCCTGCTTTTCTTCAGTAGGGACAGGGAAGATAGTTAAAATTGATGGGAAGATGGATGGAGCAAATACAGGACAATTCTTGAAGAAAACCTGTTGGAGTCTGCCAAAGACCTGAGACTGGGACGGAGGTTTGTCTTTCAACAAGACAATAAAACAAAACATAAAAGAAAAATCTACAATGGAATGGTTCACAAATAAACGTATCCAGGTGTTAGAATGGCCAAGTCAAAGTCCAGACCTGAATCCAATCGAGAATCTGTGGAAAGAGCTGAAAACTGCTGTTCACAAACGCTCTCCATCCAACCTCACTCAGCTCGAGCTATTTACAAAGGAAGAATGGGCAAGAATTTCAGTCTCTCGATGTGCAAAACTGATAGACACATACCCCAAGCGACTTGCAGCTGTAATCGCAGCAAAAGGTGGCACTACAAAGTATTAACTTTAAAGGGGACGAATAATATTGCAAGCCCCAATTATCAGGTTATTCTTTTTTACAAAAGTTTAAAATAAGCAATAAATTTCGTTCAACTTCACAATTGAATGATTAGTCGTTGTGTTGACTCTCATGTTAAGGGTAAGGCCCGGGATATGCGCACACAACATTATTAATCCGAAAGCGTACCCACCGCAGTTTTATACTCAAAGCCGTTTCTGGAAAAAGACAACTTTCATGGCTCTGCCTGCAATTTTTTGGTTGTTTTGATAGAGGCTCCACCACCGTCATCTTCCTTCTTAGTCTTCTGTAATAAAAATGGATTGGTTACTTCTTTTAATCACTCACTGGTTTCTGAAGCAGTTCAAATAAGGCTGCTTTCACACATTTGGTTTTAGCAGTGCGGCTCAATCCGGCTCAAAAACCTATGCAACAGATGCGGCGAAAAAACCGGATCCGTTGCATAAGTTTTTCCATGCGGCCTGTCCGTTTTTTCACGGATGCGGCTTGATACTGAGCATGCGCAGTGCAAAAAACCGCATCCGGCGGCCGGATGCGGTTTTTGCCACAGGGCGCCGCATCCGGCGTCCATAGGCTTGCATTGTAATTTGCACCGGATCCGGCGCGATGCGTTTTTTTCGGCGCACAAAAAAGTGCCAGGCAACGTTCCATCTGACCGCCGCATGAGCTAAATATGCTGTATCCGGCAAAAAAACGGACGCAACGCAAGGCCATGCGGCACAATACAGCGCTAATGCAAGTCTATGCGGGAAAAAAACGCAACCGGCGGCAAAAAAAAACGTTTGCGTTTTTTCTGCAGAGCGCCGTATTGTGCCGCTCAGCAAAAAACCGGATGTGTGAAAGCAGCCTAAGTGACATAAGACAGAACATGTGCACAGCAATGTCGTATTCACATTGCTGTGCATTATATCCATTTTTATGTGCCGTTTTTTCAGGCGGGTTCCAGATGAAGTAGTTCTGATTCAGTCCCACGTGCAGTTTTTGCATAAAAACAGTTCTTTTTTTAGATTGGTTGGCCCACATTTAATAGAACAATTACATCAACATGGAAAACCAATAGTTCTGATCCTGCTGCACAATATGCGATCATAAAACACACTTGGTTATGTGAAATTTGTATCAAGACTTCATCGCAACTGCACCATCTTGTCATATTCTATAGTATTGTAGAGAGTCTTGAGGGATCCTTCTGCCACAACAGCCTCTTGGGCAACCATATGCTCTGCATTGCCTAAAGCCACTAGAATTATTGTAATTCAGCACAATGGCTATTTTGTGTAAGTTCTTTTTAATACAATTCCTCTTGAACGTCAGACTGAAATATGTTTTCTATATGAGAATAACAAAAGTGGGAGTATGTCTTACTATAAATTATATTCATTTTGGTGGCTGCTACTTGTAATCTAATATTTAGGGGTCTGCCTGATATTTTGCTTCATTGGAGTTAAAGAGAATCCGTCACCAGCTCAAAAATCTCCATTGTTTTTCTCTTAATTTATTCCTACAGCTCCCCTATGTATTCATTATTTTTCTTTTTAAAAATCTGCCATGCGGTTCCATAGATATAAGCCTTAATATTTAGTAATAATTTCTATGGTCTTTACCCTGGAGGCGTGACTTACAGGGTAATTATGCAGATCCACCCATAGACACGCCCCCAGAGAATCCTGTGAGCAACGCCCCCTGATAAAAGACTTTAAGGATTAGAACTAAATAAAAAAGGCTCATATCTCTGGAACAATATGGTGGATTTTTTAAAAGAATAAAACAGAATACTCAGAGGATCACCAGGGATCAAGTGAAAGCAAAAACTGAACACTTTTGATCTTTTGACAGACCCCCTTTAAGTTGTGGATGTATATTTCTTGTTTGTTTCTCTTTCTCCGTAGAGGTAAGGGGGCTGGGAAAAAGCTGTAATTTGAACACTTCCTTAGAGAACAGCTACCTCATGTATTTGACAAATTATTTCAGCTTATCACAGGATTGTCCTTTGTGGTTTATTACTGCACTGTCTTCTAATGAAGTAGATTGCAAAGCAACTTCTATTATGAAGCGCCAGCCCACAATATAATGGCCTGATTGTTCTGTGTATTTTTTTGTAGACTGATGGGGGTCTCGTAATGAGGTTGTCTGGTGAATCTGAAAAATCTACCAATGCTTCCTGTGAATTTGACCTACGTGGCTTAAATCCAGAAACTCGTCTAAAGAATCTTCTCCAACTTACAAATGTGGATGACTTGGAGAAGCAAACTGAGGAAGCTCGTAAAGCCAACCGACATGCAGAGATTTTTGCCCTTAGTCCACCAATGGATGAGGTATATACATACATATTCCAGTTACTTCCTCACTTTATCCTATATATTTTACATGTCATCTTTTATCAATTTGTTCCTGCTTGTTATCTTTTTTTTCCCCCATAAATCATTATTAGAGATGGGCAAATGGTAACTATTTGTTTTCAAATAATGCTTACCGAGTACTATTCCAGTATTCGTCACGGCAAGAAAAATAATTGTTATTATTATATTAATATTATTCGTTTTGCAATAATGCTTACCGAGTACTATTCCAGTATTCATCACGGCAAGAAAAATAATTGTTATTATTATTCGTTTTGCAATAATGCTTACCGAGTACTATTCCAGTATTCGTCACGACAAGAAAAATACTTGGGTTCCCAATTGACTTTGCATTAGGTTTGTTGGGATTCGTTACAAATAATCTGAACACGAATAGTTACTATCACCCATCACTGTTTATTTTTTCAAGACCCCACCAGGCTTTTCTTACGCCTTCGTCCCATGTGAAGAAACGCGTACATTGTACGCAGCATTTTGCCTGCCAATACTAATTTGGTTCAGAAAAAAAAAGTTACAACAATGCATCATATAAGTAAGAACATACATGGAGCATTCGTGCATTAGTGGGAAATGTTTTTTTAATTAAAGCCACTTTTCTGATAAAAAATAAAGTATCATGAATATTTAGTACATTTTGTCCCTAATGCTCACTACATACATTTCAGGAGGATACTGTTGAAATACGCCCTATACCAGACTGTCCAAAGGAACATATGGGATACAGGATAATGGTCAAGCTACACACTCTAAAGTACAGTAGAAAACATTACTTTATTATCGGTTCTCATTTCTGAATGTCTGTTTTGTAGGAATATCTTGAATTTGTCTTATGAAAGATGTTTTATCTTAATAGTATTGAGGAATGTTTGAGCGTTACAGAATATTTCCCCCGAAAATAAGCCCTAGCATGATTTTACAGGATTATTGGAGTATGCGGTAATATTAAATAACCTGTCTCTCTAGTGCCATCTATTGGTAGCTATGTCATCCTGCTTTTTCCTGGAAGACTCACATAGACCCTGTACCTTCCAATAACTATTACTGAGTGGCTAATCTTAGTTTCTATAAAGATAAAAACTCATTTTTACAAAACATTAGTGTGACATCTAGTGGCCCGAGTGAAAATAACAATTGTAGAGAGATTGACAGCAGTTAAGGGGGCTTTACACGCAACGACATATCTAACGATATGTCGTCGGGGTCACGGAATTCGTGACGCACATCCGGCGTCGTTAGCGATGTTGTTGCGTGTAACAGCTATGAGCAACGATCAAAAATACTCACCTAATCATTGATCTCAACGTGGTTCATTTTCAAAATCTCGTTGGTCGTTGTGGACGCAGGTTGTTCGTTGTTCCTGAGGCAGCACACATCGCTACGTGTGACACCCCGGGAATGACGAACAACACCTTACTTGCGTCGACAAGGTGGGCGTGTCATTAATGCGGCTACTCTTCGCCCCTCCGCTTCTATTGGTCGGCCGCTGTGTGACGTCGCAGTGACGGCACACGAACCTCCCCCTTAACAAGGAGGTTGTTCGCCGCCCACAGCGACGTCGCTAGGAAGGTAAGTACGTGTGACGAGTGTTAGTGATATTGTGCGCCACGGGCAGCGATTTGCCCGTGACGCACAAACGACGGGGGCGGGTGGTTTCATGAGTGACATCGCTAGCGATGTCGCTGCATGTAAAGCAGCCTTTAGTGTTGCATGGGCTGATCTTTCCAATCACATTTACTATCCCACATGTAATATAATGTATATCAGTGCCAGAATCAGTGGGTGATACATCCGTGAATATGTCATGACCACTGATATAATCACCTAGGACCCTCAGTGTCTGAGGCTGTATTGATATATAGACTTTTGGGTTCTGTATGATTTGTCATTTATGATGGTATCCCATTTCAATGTGAGCTTCGGAGTCCAGTGGGCAGTTTTATCTAGTGATGGATCGCCATATGTGTATGCAATGAAAGCTGTAATTTACCAGCTAATATTGCCCATTAGGCTAGGGTCACACGAGCGCATATACGAGGGGCTGCTGATAAGTCTTTGGCTTTACCTACAAAGAAATAAGATAGGATGATGAAACTTTACATTCATACATCCATTCGTAAAATATCAGCCCCATTCTCATCCAGAAAAGTGCTGTCTGTGTGCTATTGATCTGTTACAGGACCATTTACAGTTTCCCATTTTACAGAATTGTAACATATCTGTTAAAATCAGTTGCCAAACTAAGGGGTACTTTGCACACTACGACATCACAAGCCGATGTTTGCGATGCAGAGCGCGATAGTACCTGCCCCCGTCGCAGCAGCGATATCTTGTGATCGCTGCCGTAGCGAACATTATCGCTAAGGCAGCTTCACATGCACTCACCTGCCCTGCGACGTCGCTCTGGCCAGCGACCCGCCTCCTTCCTAAGGGGGCGAGTCGTGCGGCGTCACAGCGACGTCACACGGCAGGCAGCCAATAGAAGCGGAGGGGCGGAGATGAGCGGGACGTAAACATCCCGCCCACCTCCGTCCTTCAGCATAGACGTCGTCAGCCGCCGTGACACAAGTAGATGTTCCTCGCTCCTGCGACTTCTCACACAGCGATGTGTGCTGCCGCAGGAACGAGGAACAACATCGTACCGTCGCTGCAGCTACATTATAGAAATGTCGGACCCTACACCGATGATACGATTACGACGCTTTTGCGCTCGTTAATCATATCAAAAACGCTTTACACACTACGATATCGACAGCGACGCCGGATGTGTGTCACTTTCGATTTGACCCCACCGACATCGCACCTGCGATATCGTAGTGTGCAAAGTACCCCTAAGGGTCCGTATGAAATCTGATTTTTTTTTTTCCCTCATAATATACTGATTTTGTAGTCAAATCACAGCATACTGATTTTTTTTCTCATGTCACATACAGCTGAGAAAAAAAACCCGATCACTGAATAACATTGGTCCGAGTGTAATCCCTTTTTCTATCGAATTGCTCTTCTCTAATTTATCCTCTGATTTTACATGCACGGATCAGATATCCTTGCTGGATCTCCTGATCTGAGCTCACTGGCTCATATATGCCTATGAGAAGAGATGGAAGAACCATTTTGCAGGATCCAGGACCAGCAGCCAAGCCAGTGTTATGGGACCACTAACAGGAGGCCTGCAATTTACCTCTTACTGCATCCACGGCTTCTTTTTTGATTAGTCAGTTGGGCACGGTGTTGGGTGTCCATCAAACTGTAATAATGACTTCACGTCAGCCCAGCTAATCAAAAGAAGAGCCGTAAATGCGGTGAGGTAAGAGGCGATTCGCAGGGCTCCCATCCAGCGGTCATAAAACACTGATCTGGTTGCTTGATCATGGTTCTGCAAATCATGTCTCCCAGCTCTACCGTGTTTTTCCAAAAGTAAGACACGGTCTTCTATCTTTTTTGCACCCCAAAAAAACACGAGTGCTTTTATTTTTGGAGGAGTTCTTATTCTTCGAGAAACACGGTTGGGGGGTAAGTTTACCCCCCAAAAAAGCAGACCCCCCAACTTCCCAGGAGACTCATACTCACCAGACCCGGACGTCTGCATGGCTCCCAGGTCCATCCTGTGATATCCGGTGGGTGCTGCACGCCGTCCTCCCCTGCTGCTAGCTGACACGCTGACACACACAGCCGATCGCAGACACACACAGCAGATCACATACACACACACACACACACACAGCCGATCGCGCGTACACGCACACACAGCAGATCGCACACATCACATCGTACACATCACATCCAGCGCTTCCGGCCACAGGGAATGATGGGAGTATTGCGGGCTTTACACGAGACGATAGATTGCGTGATATGTCGTCAGGGTCACGGTTTTTATGACGCACATCCGGCATAGCGCATGACGTCGTCTCGTGTGACACCTCTGAGCGACGCAGTATCGCTCACAAATCGTGAGTCGTGTACTCGTCGTTAACTTTCATAATCTCGTTTATTTTCATGGGTGCAGGTTGTTCATCGTTTCCGTGGCATCACACGTTGCTCCGTGTGACACCACGGGAACGATGAACACAGCTTACCTGCGTCCCACGGCACCCGCCGGCTTAATGGAAGGAAGGAGGTGGGCGGGATGTTTACATCCCGCTTATCTCCGCCCCTCCGCTTCTATTGGCTGGCTGCCGTGTGACGTCGCTGTGACGCCGAACGTCCCTCCCATTTCAGGAAGTGGACGTTCGTCACCCACAGCGAGGTCGTCCGGAAGGAAGCGATTTGCCCGTGACGCAAAAATGACGGGAGCGGGTACGATCGCTCGTGCTATCGTATGATAGATCAACTCGTGTAAAGCAGGCTTAAGTCATGTGTCCGGCCACAGGCCTTGTTCTGCAGGTCCTTGTGCTCCACCGCACAGCCTCTCAGGATTCTGCCGGCGAGAAGAGATCGGTGTCATTGGATGTAGTGAGTATGTATGCGATCAGATGTGTGTGCGATCTGATGTTTGTGTGTATGATTTGATGTTTGCGTGTGATCCGATGTTTATGTGTGCGATCTGATTGTGTGTTTGATCTGATGTTTGTGTGTGAGATCTGTTGTTTTGTGTGTGCGATCGGATATTTGTGTGTGAGATCTGGTGTTTTGTGTGTGCGATCGGATATTTGTGTGTGAGATCTGATTGTGTTTGTGTGTGTGAGATCTGATTGTGTTTGTGTGTGTGATGTGTGCAGAGGTGCGATCACTGCAGGTCCTGCCGCTCGGCGTCTGGTGAGTGTGATGTTACTGATGTAGGGTGTCCGCTGTCTATAATGAAGGGTCCTGCAATATCTGTAACTTTTTTAGCCTCACAGACACTTCATTATTGATCCGTGACTAGGGCTTATTTTTGGGGGGATGTCTTCTATTTAAGCCTAGCTCTGAAAATTCTGAAAATCCCTCCTAGGGCTTATTTTTGGGGGAGGTCTTATTTTTGGAAAAACACGGTAACTATGAGATAACATTGTAAATGATAAGGTATACATATAAAGCTTTTCCGTTCATCTCCTCCCATACTGTAAGGCTATGTTCACATAATGCGCTTTTGCTGGCTTTTTTTTTTCAGGAAAAACCTGCTCTCTTGGCATTAAAGAGACTATTTGCAAAAAGCAGGTTTTGCTTAATCTTTTGTTGCATTTTTGCTGTGTTTTCTGATGTAGCCTATGTTTATTTTGTCTACAGTACATGTTTTATTAATCAAAAATGCAGCATAAACACATGTTTGCATTTTTTCACACTTCTTGCTTTCCATGATGAAAAATATATGAAAACAAACTGCTGCAAAAACGCTGAAGAATCGACATTCTGCAGTTTTCATAAATGCAGCACTTTTACAGTTTAGTCGGGGATAAAAACAATTGTGTGCATAAGATTTCTGAAATCTCACAGATTTTTCTGATACTCTAAAAAAATAAGTTATTGATTTGCATTAAAAATGCAGCAAAAAAAAGCTGCAAAAATGCACCGTGTGAACATGGCCTTAGATGCTGCCCACAGATAATGTGCTTGCTTGATGTGAAGGGTTTGCTTAAAATCACATATGAATGTATATACTTCATGGAGTGTAACTCTTCTCTCTTCCTCTTTTCTAACAGGTTTGACATTGACATTGAGCCAATGTTTGCAACTATTGCACTTTATGATTGTAAAGAGAGAAAAAAGGTAATAAAATGTAGTATACTGGGAGACGTCATGTGTAAAGCTCATTTATACTGCACTAGAATGAAAATCTATGCATCTGTTTTTGGCCAATTATTTTTTTCTTGCACTATACAACTTAAGGCCTCCTCCACACGTCCGTGTCTCCGGTACATGTTTGGTCTGTTTCCTCACGTACCGGAGACACGGGCACGCGTAGACCCATTAAAATCAATGGTACTGCGCTCACATGCATATTCTGCCTTGGACCGTGTGCTCTACACGTAGAGATGTCCGTTTTTCTCCGGCATCACGGGTGTCACACGGAACGCAAACGGGTCAAACGGATGTGTTCCGTGTGACACGCACCAGAGAAAACGCATGTGTCTGCGAGAAAAAAATAAAAACCTTTACTCGCCTTCTCCAGCCCTGCTGTCTCTGCCGCTGCTGTCACTTGCTGCCGACCGCCGCTCATTATGCTCATTGCATATTCACTTCACTGCGGCCAGAAGCAGCAGAAGCCGGGAGTTGGCAGGACCAGTGTCCGAAGATCAGCACCACGGACAGCGACGCCAGGGACAGGTGAGTAGAAAGTTCCCATTCTCCATGTGTTATCACGGATAACACACGGAGCACACACGTGTGCCATAAACACTGCTCACGGAGGGCAATACGCACCTTTGACACGTGCGTGATTTTCACGGACGTGTGAAAGAGGCCTAAGTGATTTCTATCATATATAGAAAGCCATACATGGTCTAATATAAAGCATATCAATGCGTTGTACACATAACTTTCTTTAAAGGGATATTTTCATTTATGGCATATCCACTGTATGACTTAAATGCTTGACAGCGAGGGCTGCTTGCTTGGCTCTTTCTGTACGTGCTATAGATTTCAATGGAGGTGGAGCTTGTAAGCACGGCCACCATACCACTGAAGTGTATGGAGATTGCATTTTCTGGAAATCACTGCGGTCACCACCAGTGGCGTAACTAGAGTTTGATGGGCCCTGGTGCAAAATTTGGATTGGGGCCCCCCCTCCACGTACATCGACACTTAGGGTACAGGATAATGACGCTGACAATCAGGGTACAGGATAATGATGCTGACACTTGGTTCTTAGCCTAAGCACCCAGTTTTCCCATGATCTGAAATCCCTCTATCAGAACACATCTTTGCCATGTTCTGATATCCATCTTGTCCTCGGCACCCAGCTTTCCCATGCTCTGATATACATCATTCCCTCGGCACCCAGCTTTCCCATATCAGAGCATGGGAAAGATGGGTGCTGTGAGATGTATAGCAGAGCATGGGAAAGCTTGGTGCTGAGAGAAGATGTATAGCAGAGCATGGGAAAGTGGGTACTGAGGGAAAGAGCCTTTTTCCCTCAGCACAAAACATTCCCATCCCATGCTTGTATCTTTGTCCCCCCTCGTATATAGTTCTCCAAATACTATAATGGCGCCCACACAGCCTTACATATAGTATAAAGGGTCCCACATAACCCTTCATATATTAGAATGCACCTCTATAGTCCTCCATGTATTATAATGCATTTCCCATAGTCCTCAATGTTTTATAATTCACCCATAGTTCTCCATATATTATACTGCACCACAGTCTTCCATGTTTTATAACGCACCCCCATAGTCCTCCATGTATAAAGTAGCCTCCATAGTCCTCCATATATTATAATGTAGCCCCCATAGTCCTATATGTATTACAATGCAGCCCCATAAACCTTCATATTACTCCTCAATGTATAATGCACCCATATAGTCCATGTATAAGGTGTCCTTCATGTTTATTATGCAGCCCCATAGACCTCCATGTATCATGCAGCCCCATAGACCTCCATGTTTCCTGCAGCCAGCCCCCCCCCCAGGGCCTCCATGTGTCATGCAGCAAGCCCCCCAAAGTCTCTATGTGTCATGCAGCCAGCCCCTTCCCAGGCCTCCATGAGTCATGCAGCCAACCTCCCCCCCCAAGGACTCCATGTGTCTTGCAGCCAGCCCCTCCCAGGGCCTCCATGTATCCTGCAGCCAGCTCCCCCCCAGGGCCTCCATGTGTTCTGCAGTCAGGGCCCCCCCACAGATCCTCCATGTGTCCTGCAGCCAGCCCCCCCCCCACAGATCTTCCATGTGTCTTGCAGCCAGCCCCCCCCAGGGACTCCATGTGTCCTGCAGCCAGCCCCCCCAGTGCCTCCATGTTTCCTGCAGCCAGGGCCCCTCCAAGGACTCCATGTGTCCTGCAGCCAGGCCCTCTCCAAGGACTCCATGTGTCCTGCAGCCAGCCGTCCTGTGTACTCACTGATTTATAAAAAGAAAAAAGAAAAAAACAAGTACTCACCTCTCTTCTCCTTCCACCGCAGTTCTGTCCTCACCTCTACTTGTTTCACCGCTGCCTGTCCTCACTTCTGTCCTCGTTCCCCCGTGGCTTTGGTCGGCGTCCTCCTGTGCTCTGTGCTCTCACCACACACAGCAGTCGCACAGGAGTGACGTCACCGCGCAGGCACAGAGGAAGACTGATGATGCATAGAACGGCGCCGGCCACTCTATGCAATATCAAAGCAAGCAGTGTGCGGTGACAGGAGAGCGGTGAGTGACGGAAGCACGGTGACGGGAGCGTGGTGAGTGACGGGAGCGCGGTGAGTGACGGGAGCGCTGACACCAGGCATGGGGGCCTGGTGTCAGGGGCGGCGGCCGGGTCATATAGCAGCCGCGCTGCGTGGTCTTCGACAGAACAGCGCAGCTCCTCTCACAGAAAGGAGCTAGCTGCTGATCTGCCGGGCGGCTGCGGGCCCCTAACCTTCCGGGCCCGGTCGCAATCGCGACCACTGCGACCGTGGTAGTTACGCCCCTGGTCACCACAATATGGCTTCTGTGTGAATCCATCACATCTATAATTTTATGTTTGGGCACTTCAGACAAGGTTGGAAAAGCCTGAGTAACAGTCGAAACCATTACAGAAGTTACTGGCCAGGAACTTTAGGAGGACATCAAAAGAACCCCTCTACATAAAATTTATGAACAAATGTATGGGGACACTGCTCTTAATTATGGAGGTTGGGCTCTTCATTTAGTCCTACTGGCACAGGTATATAAAATCAAGCCCCCTAGCCATGTAATCTGCCTTTACTAACATTTGTGAAAGAATGGCTTGTTCTAAAGAGCTCCCTGAATCTAAGTAGGGTACTGTTATAGGACGCCACTGGTTTAACAAGTCAATTTCTGAATTTTCTTCTCTCCTAAATATTCCACATAGAACTGTCAGGGTGTTATTGAAAGGTGGGAGGATTTAGGAACCACAGCAGCTCAGCCGCAAAGAACTAGACCATGAACAATTACAGAGCGGGGTCTCGGAATACTGCGTTGCATAGTGCAAACAAGTGAGCAAAGCACTGCTAACTCAATAACTGCAGACTTCAGAACCTCATCTTTTATGAATATCAGCACGAAAAAATGTGCACTGGGTTCTTTGTTGACATGTGTTTCAATGACCGAACAGCTGTATAAATGCCTTATATCACCAAGCCCAATGGGATGGATTGAGTGTCCACCACAGCACTCTGGAACAGTGGAGACGTGTTCTATGGAGTGACACTTTGCTACATAGCAGTCTGATGGACGAGTATAGGTTTGGTGAATGCCAGGAGAACATTACCTTTTCTTTGTCGCTCCATTGGGAGACCCAGACAATTGGGTGTATAGCTTCTGCCTCCGGAGGCCACACAAAGTATTACACTTTAAAAAGTGTAACCCCTCCCCCCTGCCTATACACCCTCCCGTGCATCACGGGCTCCTCAGTTTTGTGCTTTGTGTTGAAGGAGGCACACATTCACGCAAGCTCCACATTTTAGTTAGCAGCAGCTGCTGATTATATCGGATGGAAGAAAAGAGGGCCCCAGGGCCCCCGGCATGCTCCCTTCTCACCCCACTAAGTCGGCGGTGCTGTTAAGGTTGAGGTACCCATTGCGGGTACAGAGGCTGGAGCCACATGCCGTTTTCCTTCCCCATCCCTTAGAGGCTCTGGGAGAAGTGGGATCCTATCCGGTCATCCAGGCACTGGGATCGGGCTCCCTCCGCAGCCCCTGTGGGAATCTGCCGGACAGGAGACTTAATATCATCAGGGACAGGCCCTGCATCCAAAAGGTACTCTGTGTCCCCTTGGGGACGGTGTATGGAGCGCTCGTGTCACTGACACCGCAGCGGCTGCTGTATTTTTATGACGGCCGGGACTACCGCGCCGACCGGGCCTGTTTGTCGGCCGCGGTATTAAATTTAGTCCCCGGCTTCTGCGGCCTAGTACCATAACTCCCGCCCCCGGGCCTGCCAGTCAGGGGTAAGGGCGGGACGGTCGACTTGACGTCGACAGTGAGGGCTGGAGCATACTTTAGATGTCCTCCTCCCCCCTCACTGATCACTGTGGGGCACCAGATTCCCGCACTTTATTAGTCGCCGCCCACGGCCCCCTCCTCCCCTGAGAGCTCCGGCAGCCATTTTTACATCATTCTGCCGGTGGAGGATTTCAGGAACGAGCTCTGCAGCTCTGGGAGGCCCAAGGCAGGGAATCTGGTGGTCACACAACCGCTTGGGCGGTCGGTAAGCCACACCGGTCACCGGTGCTGGTCCCCCTGGGGTGCCGAAGTGTATATATTTATAGATATATCTGTATACATTTTCTCTGTTCGGCCGCATTGTTTTTTGCTGGCTATATACCCTCAGTGATCACTCTCCTAGGACACAACAGCATGTCGTTCACAAGGAGCAAGGGTGCCAAGACACAGGGTTATTTTGCAACCTGTACCTCTTGTGCGGCTATGTTACCTGCAGGTTCCACCTACCCTCACTGTGAGCAATGCGCGGCCCCTGTTGCACTCGCTCAGCCGGAGCCTCGGGCACTGGTGGGACCCTCGGCTCAGGTAGAACCGCCGGCTGCCCCTATCCAGGTGACAGGGACAGAGTTTGCAGTTTTGGCTGAGAAACTCTCTGAGTCGCTTTCACAATCCATGGCTCAGTCTATGGACAGATGGTCTGCTAAGATACTAGAAGCCTTGCAGTCCAGACCGGTCCTTACACAGGCCCCGGGCACTGTAGGATCATCGCCCCCAGGGCCCTCTCGGGCTGCGCCGCAGCGTGCTCCTGGGGTGGCCCCTAGGTCTCACGTGGAGGACTCCGGCACGGACCGCAGTCCCAGACCGGCTAAGCGGGCTCGCTGGGAATCTTCCCCGACTTCATCACGCTGTTCGGGGTCTCAGCTTGATGACTCTCTGGAGGATGAAGCGGACGTCGCAGCTCAGGGCTCTGAACCTGACGTTGCTCTCAATCTTGATACACCTGAAGGGGACGCCATAGTAAATGACCTTATAGCGTCCATCAACCAGGTGCTAGATCTCTCTCCCCCAACTCCACTTATAGAGGAGTCGGATTCGCAGCAGGAAAAGCACCAGTTTAGGTTTCCCAAACGTACACGGAGTGCGTTTTTCGATCACTCTAACTTCAGAGATGCTGTCCAGAAGCACAGAGCATTTCCGGACAAGCGCTTTAATAAGCGCCTTAATGACACACGTTACCCCTTCCCCTCTGACGTAGTTAAGGGTTGGGCTCAATGTCCCAAGGTGGATCCGCCAGTCTCTAGATTGGCGGCTAGATCCGTAGTTTCAGTGGCAGATGGTTCATCGCTCAAGGATGCCACTGACAGGCAGATAGAGCTCCTGATGAAATCCATCTATGAAGCCACAGGTGCGTCTTTTGCCCCGGCCTTCGCAGCCGTGTGGGCACTCCAAGCTATCTCAGCTTGTCTGTCTGAGATTAATGCGGTCACACGTACCTCTGCTCCGCAAGTTGCGTCCTTGACTTCTCAGGCGTCGGTATTTTCATCCTACGCCATGAATGCCGTCCTGGACTCTGCTAGCCGTACAGCGGTAGCGTCCGCCAATTCGGTGGCAGTCCGCAGGGCCATGTGGCTACGCGAATGGAAGGCAGACTCTGCTTCCAAGAGGTTCTTAACCGGTTTGCCATTTTCCGGGGACCGATTGTTTGGCGAGCGATTGGATGAAATTATTAAGCAATCCAAGGGAAAGGACTCGTCCTTACCCCAGTCCAAGCCAAACAGACCTCAGCAACGGAAAATTCAATCGAGGTTTCGGTCCTTTCGGCCCTCAGCCAGGTCCCAACCTTCTTCGTCCAACAGGCCACAGAAGAGCCAGAGGAACTCTTATTCATGGCGGTCTAAGTCACGTCCGCCAAAGGCCGCCGGAAGCACCGTCTCCAAGGCGGCCTCCTCATGACTTTCGGCCTCCCCAAACCGCATCCTCGGTCGGTGGCAGGCTCTCCCGCTTTTGCGACGCCTGGTGGCCAAATGTCCAAGACCGATGGGTGAGAGACATTCTGTCTCACGGTTACAGGATAGAGTTTAGCTCTCGTCCCCCGACTCGTTTCTTCAGAACATCTCCGCCCCCCGAGCGAGCCGAGGCACTTTTTCAGGCGGTGAACACTCTGAAGACAGAAGGAGTTGTGATCCCCGTTCCCCTTCAGGAACGTGGTCGCGGGTTTTACTCCAACTTGTTCGTGGTGCCAAAAAAGGACGGATCATTCCGTCCCGTTCTGGACCTCAAACTGCTCAACAGACATGTGAGAACCAGACGGTTTCGCATGGAATCTCTCCTCTCGGTCATCGCTTCGATGTCCCAAGGAGACTTCCTAGCATCAATCGACATCAGGGATGCGTATCTCCATGTGCCGATCGCACCAGAGCATCAACGCTTCCTGCGTTTCGCCATCGGGGACGAACACCTTCAGTTTGTGGCACTGCCGTTTGGCCTGGCGACAGCCCCACGGGTCTTCACCAAGGTCATGGCATCCGTTGTGGCGGTCCTACACTCTCAAGGCCACTCGGTGATCCCTTACTTGGACGATCTCCTAGTCAAAGCACCCTCCCGGGTGGCATGTCAACACAGCCTGACCGTGGCTCTGGAGACTCTCCAGAGATTCGGGTGGATCATCAATTTCCCAAAGTCAAAGCTGACACCGACCCAGTCACTGACTTACCTCGGGATGGAGTTTCATACTCTCTCAGCGATAGTCAAGCTACCGCTTGACAAACAGCGTTCGCTGCAGACAGGGGTACACTCTCTTCTTCGGGCCCAGTCACACCCCTTGAGGCGCCTCATGCACTTCCTGGGGAAGATGGTGGCAGCAATGGAGGCAGTCCCCTTTGCGCAGTTTCATCTGCGTCCACTCCAATGGGACATTCTCCGCAAATGGGACAGGAGGTCGACGTCCCTGGACAGGAACGTCTCTCTTTCCCTGGCAGGCAAAACCTCTCTTCAGTGGTGGCTCCTTCCCACTTCTCTGTCGAAGGGAAAATCCTTCCTGCCCCCATCCTGGGCTGTGGTCACGACGGATGCGAGTCTGTCAGGGTGGGGAGCGTTTTTTCTCCACCACAGGGCTCAGAGAACCTGGACTCCGACAGAGTCCTCCCTTCAGATCAATGTTCTGGAAATAAGGGCAGTGTATCTGGCCCTGAAGGCGTTTCATCGCTGGCTGGAGGGCAGGCAGATCCGCATATAGTCGGACAGCGCCACGGCGGTCGCGTACATCAACCATCAGGGCGGCACGCGCAGCCGTCAAGCCTTCCAGGAAGTTCGGCGGATTCTGCTGTGGGCGGAGGCCACAGCATCCACCATCTCCGCAGTTCACATCCCAGGCGTAGAAAACTGGGAAGCAGACTTCCTCAGTCGCCAGGGCATGGACGCAGGGGAATGGTCTCTTCACCCGGACGTGTTTCAAGAGATCTGTTGCCGCTGGGGAACGCCGGACGTCGATCTCATGGCGTCTCGGCACAACAACAAAGTCCCGGCATTCATGGCACGGTCTCAAGATCACAGAGCTCTGGCGGCGGACGCATTAGTTCAGGATTGGTCGCAGTTTCGACTACCTTATGTGTTTCCTCCTCTAGCAATGCTGCCCAGAGTGTTACGCAAGATCAGGTCCGACTGCCGCCGCGCCATCCTCGTCGCTCCAGACTGGCCGAGGAGGTCGTGGTACCCGGATCTGTGGCACCTCACGGTCGGTCAACCGTGGGCACTCCCAGACCGACCAGACTTGCTGTCTCAAGGGCCATTTTTCCATCTGAATTCTGCGGCCCTCAACCTGACTGTGTGGCCATTGAGTCCTGGATCCTAGCGTCCTCAGGGTTATCTCAAGATGTCATTGCCACTATGAGACAGGCCAGGAAACCAACGTCCGCCAAGATCTATCACAGGGCTTGGAGGATCTTCTTATCCTGGTGCTCTGATAAGGGTTTTACCCCCTGGCCATTTGCCTTACCCACCTTTTTTTCCTTCCTTCAATCCGGAATGGACAAGGGTTTGTCTCTCGGCTCTCTCAAGGGACAAGTTTCGGCGCTTTCCGTGTTTTTTCAAAAGCGTCTAGCCAGACTTCCGCAGGTCCGCACGTTCCTGCAGGGAGTTTGCCACATAGTCCCACCTTACAAGCGGCCGCTGGAACCTTGGGATCTTAACAGAGTGCTAAGGGCTCTTCAGAAACCACCCTTCGAGCCGCTGCAGGATGTCTCTCTATCACGTCTTTCGCAGAAGGTGGCTTTTCTAGTGGCGGTTACGTCGCTCCGAAGAGTGTCGGAGCTGGCAGCGTTGTCATGCAAAGCCCCCTTCCTGGTTTTTCACCAGGATAAGGTGGTTCTGCGTCCGGTCCCGGAATTCCTCCCTAAGGTGGTATCCCCGTTTCATCTCAATCAGGATATTTCCTTACCTTCATTTTGCCCTCATCCAGTTCACCAATGTGAAAAGGATTTGCACTTGTTAGATCTAGTGAGAGCACTCCGGCTCTACGTGTCTCGCACGGCGCCCCTGCGACGTTCAGATGCGCTCTTTGTCCTTGTCGCTGGCCAGCGTAAAGGGTCGCAGGCGTCCAAGTCAACCTTGGCTCGGTGGATCAAGGAACCGATTCTTGAAGCCTACCGTTCTTCTGGGCTTCCGGTTCCTTCAGGGCTGAAAGCCCATTCTACCAGAGCCGTGGGTGCGTCCTGGGCATTGCGGCACCAGGCTACGGCTCAGCAGGTGTGTCAGGCGGCTACCTGGTCTAGTCTGCACACTTTCACGAAACACTATCAGGTGCATACCTATCCTTCGGCAGACGCCAGTCTAGGTAGGCGAGTCCTTCAGATGGCGGTTGTCCACCTGTAAGAGGGGGCCGTTTTCGGCTCTTTTTATCGAGGTATTCTTTTACCCACCCAGGGACTGCTTTTGGACGTCCCAATTGTCTGGGTCTCCCAATGGAGCGACAAAGAAGAAGGGAATTTTGTTTACTTACCGTAAATTCCTTTTCTTCTAGCTCCTATTGGGAGACCCAGCACCCGCCCCTGTTCCCTTCGGGCTGTTGTTCTGTTGTGTACACATGTGGTTCATGTTGAATTGTTCCTTTGGTTCATAGTTTCAGTTCTCCGAACATCCTTCGGATTGAATTTACCTTAGACCAATTTATAAGTTTCCTCCTTCCTGCTTTTGCACCAAAACTGAGGAGCCAGTGATGCACGGGAGGGTGTATAGGCAGAGGGGAGGGGTTACACTTTTTAAAGTGTAATACTTTGTGTGGCCTCCGGAGGCAGAAGCTATACACCCAATTGTCTGGGTCTCCCAATAGGAGCTAGAAGAAAAGGAATTTACGGTAAGTAAACAAAATTCCCTTCTTTTGACTGCGTTGTGCGTACTAAGGTTTGGTGGAAGAGGAATAATGATATGGGGTTATTTTTAAGGGTTTGACCTAGGCTCCTTAGTTCTATTGAAAGGAAGTCTTAAAGGGACTCTGTTAGCAGGTTTTTGCTACTTAATCTGAGAGGCGCATAATGTAGCAAAGATACCCTGATTTCAGTAATTATTATAGCGCCATTTATACCATGGCACTTTACAAGTGAAAAGGGGTATACATAAGAAAAACAAGTTCAATAATCATAAACAATACAAGGCACAGACTGGTACAGAAGGAGAGAGGATTCTGCCCATGAGAGGTTACTCTCTACAAGAGATGGGTGAGGATACAGTAGGTGAGGGTAGAGCTGGTCCTGCAGGCGTATAGTGGACTGATGGTTACTGCAGGTTGTAGGCTTGTCAGAACAGGTAGGTTTTCACAATCCTTTTGATGTTTCCATGGTAGGTGAAAGTCTGATGTGTTGCGGTAGAGGGTTCCAGAGTATGTGGGATGTATGGGAGAAATATTGTATGCAATTGTGGAAAGAAGTGATAAGATAGGAGGTGAGAAGAAGATCTTGTGAGGATTGAAGTTTACGTGCAGGAGGAGACAGTTTGTGGATGGCTTTGTATGTCATAGTTAGGGTTTTGAACTGGAGTCTTTCGGCAATGGGAAGCCAGTGAAGGGATTTTCAGAGTGGAAAGGCTGGGGATAGAGGTGAATTAGTCTTGCAGCATAGTTTAGGATTAGAGGGGTGCAAGAATGTTAGTAGGGAGATCGCAGAGCAGGAGGTTGCAGTAATCAAGGAGGGAGATGATGAAGGCATACACTAGTGTTATTGCAGAATCTTGGTTAAGGAATGTGCGGATACAGGAAATATTTTTGAATTTTAGTTGTCAGGTGCTTGAAAGGGTTTGAATGTATGATTTAAAATAGAGCCAAGTGTTACCCGAGGCAGCAACCTTGCATGAGTGAGGAGAGTGAGCAGCCATTCACTATGATGGATAGGTTTGTTGGGGAAGTTGAGTGAGATGGGGGAATGAGGATGAATTCTGTTTTGTCCACGTTAAGTTTTAGAAATCAAGCCAACATTGTGGGATTCTGGTTAGTAAGGAGTTGATATAGGGTCCAGGCAGGTATATCTGAGTATAAACAGCATAGAGATGATACTGAAAGCCGTAGGATTCTTATGACGTGTCCCAGAGCGAAGGTGTAGATGGAAAAGAAGAAGGGTCCAAGAACGGAACCTTGGGTGCCACTGACAGATAGGTAGCGATATGATTTTTTGACAAAATCACAGTTTTTATTAGCAGATTATAATTAGAAGACCAGTAAACCAGCAGGTTTATGTAGTCTTCCATATTCATGAGCTCTGTATAACCCTATCCCCACCAGCATCACTGATTGGCAGCTTTCTGTGTGCAATGTACATGAGCAGAAAGCTGCCAATAAGTGGTGTTGGAGGGCATATACAGAGCTCTAAATTCAGAGAATTGCAGATAAATGAAAATCTCAGCAAGCAGCCCAGTAAGTGAAACCTCGCTGTAATCAGGGTATCTACCTCTACATTATGCTGCTCTCAGATGGGGGAGCAAACGCCTGATGTCAGATTCCCTTTAATGCCTACCAACATAATTTGGACAACTGTATGCTTCTAACATTGTGGGCACAGTTTGAGGAAGGCCGTTCTCTGTATAAGTACGACTATGCCCCCGTGTACAAATCAAGGTCCATAAGGCATGGTTGGGTGAGTTTGGTGTTATAGAACTTTACTGGTCGCACAAACCTTGACCTTAATCCCACCTAACACTTTCTGATGAACTAGAACAGAGATTGCACGCCAGGCCATCTCCAACATCAGTGTCAGAGCGCACAAATGTTCTTCTGGATGAATGGGCAGAGATTCCCATGGACACACTCCAAAATCTTGTAAAAAGAATTCCCAGAAGGGTAGAAGCTGTCATGGCTGTGATGGGGAGGAGAGGGGGGGGCGTCAACTCCATAGTAATGGCTGAGGATTTGGAATGGGATGTAATAAACATTCCTGTAGGTATAATTTGTAGGTGGCCCAATTAGTCACAGGCCTTTAATATTAAATTGCTATTCCTCAGTGCTTATAGCTTTTTGTTACAATTATTTTCACTGCAGCAATTTTTATTGTAAATTTTATTTAGGTTATCTAGAGGAATTATTTTCAGTGTTGTGTTATAAATATGATGAAATTAAACTTAACGTTGTATTTTTTTTGCTAGATTTCAGAGAATTTTCACTGTGATTTGAACTCTGAAGCATTGAAACAAAATCTCCGAACTCATACACCCGTTGTGGCTCCTTCAAGCCAAGCAAGAAGTGCGATGTTCTCCATTACCTATCCTTCCCCAGATATCTTCCTAGTTGTTAAGGTAAGCATGAGGTACATAGGATAACTTGTATCTGTTTGCTTGCTTGTTGCCTTTTTGTTGTTACCTTCCTGCTCTTGCTTTACTCCTGAGTCTCTCATTGTCTATTCCTGTGTGTGTGTGTGTGTGTGTGTGTGTGTGTGTGTGTGTGTGTGTGTGTGTGTGTGTGTGTGTGTGCAGTATGTCAGATTTTTTGTTTTCCTTTGTCTGTCTTTATCGGTTTTCCATCACACTCCTGCCCTGTTCTTCCCTGTTGGGGGGTCGGGGTACCAGAGTAGTACTGGTCAGAAGTATAGCCAGGAATGGGACTTGGGCATCGCCACCATCTGGAGTAACCCTGAGGTTAAGGATGGCCTAGGCTCCCCAAGCATGAGGGACAGCATAGGAGCACCTGTCCCCTGCTATCTTAACAGTCACCTCGTGACAAAGTCCTGCTTCCATTGGGTGCTTTCTGCTGTCCGTGTGCACAGTGAAATGCATAGAGACATCACATGGACCTTATAGCCAATGTGATAGAATACATGGACCTATTAGGGTATGTGCACACAATGTCTTATTCGGGCTGGTCAACCCGGGAACCCTCCTGAAAAAGCTCTCAAAAGAGTGAACATTTGCATTTCTACATAAATCGACTTAATGTGCATATGTTCAGGCTTTTGAGCATTTTTTTTAAAGAGTAATAGTTGTTTTATATTTTATTTCATAAATCAATAGTACACAGGACAATAAGCAAGTTGGTAATACATCTTATCAGGCAAATCTGCTTCTTTCTCTTCCAGAATTGATCAGTCAGTATCAAAATTCTCAGTTCTGAGGTAAAATCTGTATTCAGTGAAGACTTTCCCATTACTGAGAGAGGAGATGGCCGTCACCACTGATAGGATTTTCTGTTTGTGGGAAGGGGAGGGATCATTTTTCCTCTATTTCCTCCTCTTGTCTCTTCATAGAATCTTATCTTGTCTTTATGTAAAAGAAAAATATGAAGAAAAACAAAAAAAAAAGAATCTTATTGGTCGTAACTGTTATCTTTGATAAGATTTATTACAAAGTTGCTTTTTTCATGTGTATAATTGATGTCTAGCAATAAAAACTTAGAGCAACAATTACTGTTTAAAGGGGTTGTCCACTACTCGCACAACCCCTTCGCATTGCCCATATTAAAATAGAAAAACATATACTATCCTCCCGTGCTGGCACCATTCCAGCAGTGCTGGCGCTCTCATTCCCGATGCTAATGTGAGGTTGTGACATCACCCAAGTCCTACGCCCAATCACCGCCGGCTTCACTGTCACCACCTTCGGATGTATGAGTAATCAACAGGAAGTGAGCGCTGCGGCTGGTCCCTCAATTCCCTTTAATTACTCAGACCGTGGGGAGAGAGAAGCCGGCGATGATTGGACGTGGGGCTCGCGGGATGCTGGAATTCTGCACAATCAGTTAATTTTGCTGGGAAATAACTGTTTCTCCTGCAAGCCTGTGCAATCGATTGTCGTGGCCACCCAGCTCTGCAATGGAACCAGCTGCATCCCAACTACATTAAAGGGAACCTGTCAAGTCCAATATGCACCCAGTACTGGGTGCATATTGCTAATCCCTGCCTAACCGTCCCTGTATCTGGTAGCAAGGATAAAGTAGATAAAAGTATTTCTAAAGATCTTATATCGTATCTTAATGAGCGAGGGGACTAGTCCCCTGGGCGTTCGTTCCCGTGCTAGTCAGCTGCATTAGCATGTTACTACGCCCCTGTGGGTGTGCTAACATGCTAATGAATGTGCAGCGTCAGAGGATGATCTTACCTCTCCGCCGCCATCGCTGCCCGATGCTGGATTTCAGCTCTGTGCGCAAGACCCCGGAGTTTGGGTCATGCACACTATGTAGCCGGGTATATGCGTCCTGGCTTCAAACTCATGTAGTGTGCATGACCGGAAGTCCGGGTTCAAGCGCACTGAGCCGAAATCCAGCGTCAAACGCAATGGCAGCGGAGAGGTGAGTGAGATTATCCTGTGACACTCTGTATTCATTAGTATGATAGCACACCAACAGGGATGTACTAACATGCTAATGGAGCCGACTAGCCAGGGGAACTAACGCCCAGGGGACTACTCCCTTTGCGCATTAGCATACGATATAAGATTTTTAGAAATGCTTCTTCTAAAGATCCCTTTATCTATGCTAGTGTATACAGAGATTAGCAATATGCACCCAGAACTGCTCGTGGTTCTGGGTGCATATTGGACCCGACAGGTTCCCTTTACCTTCTTGTGCGGGGGAGCAGTGAAAAGACTGCAGTAGTACAGGGCTGCTGCGAGTTCGACTGCAAGGCCTTCTCTTAGTGTGAATGCAGTCTTAAATTAGCAAATCTGTTAACAGCAACTTGATAAACGTGTTGTCCAGGATTTTTTTTAAAAAAATGTATAAGAACAAGAATGTTGAAAAAATAGAGTAATTCTGAATTACCTGTTAAATTGCATACAGTGTTAATTTTCCTCCCGCTGCTCTGGTAGCCCTGGTCGTGTTTTCTTTGCGGGTGCACTCATATACCATACAGCCATGTGACCACTAGGACTAATTAGTGGCCTTGTTGCTTTCATTCTTTACATGTAGCCATTACCGCTGGGAGCAGTGATTGGCTGCAGCAGCCGCGTAGATTTTGGACACATTTTCCTGGCTTGTTGCGGTACTGTTGGCGGAGTCCTCCCTCCTAATGAGCTGTGCTCCAGTGTGCCCCTAGCATGACCAGAGCAGATTTTTATCCCCTGGAAGTAAACAATGACGGTTCCTATTGAATGGCTATAAGAACAGATCTTTAAAAGTGCAAGTAGTTGGCGCGAAAAGCCTATTTTTACATTTCTGAAGCTTTTTATTGTACGAGTTATCTATAAATCCTGAAAGTGGAATACACCATGTAACTTTTGACATTCACTCCTAATTTACATCAAAGTGGTAATAAATCCTCCTTATATGAGATGTGACAGCTAAAGATGACCTTTAGTGGATTCATTCTGCTTTTGTCTTACAGATTGAAAAAGTTCTTCAACAAGGAGAAATCTCTGACTGTGCTGAGCCGTACATAGTGCTAAAAGATTCGGAGGGCGGAAAGGTATATATTATATCCTGATAATGCATGTAGGCTTACTAATAACTGGAAGGGGATAGATCACGTATTTAATTGTTTTATCCTGTGAATAGATATAATCTGTGTTTTTTTTCTTTGGAGGCACACGCTTCCTTCCTGTATTGCTATATCGACAGTGCAGCATCGTGTGTGTCTAATGACCACGGAAATTAAAAGGAGTGAATAGCAAGTGAAATGTCATAAATTATTACTATATCCAGGATATTAATGAGTACAGAAGTTACCAAGAGACCAAAGTGTGATAGGAGAGATGGACATCACCTTATCTTTGTGTACAGCAAGGACCAATAATCAGCAAAGTGAGGACGCTCATTCCTGATTATCGTCCCATGTAAATACGCCAGCAATCAGTGGATGGATGAATGCTTCACTGGTTGGCTAATTATAGCATTTAAATTGTCGTCGTCAATAGCTTGACGTGTTGAGTAGACATGGGATGTGCTGTCGACAGTATCCGTATGCGGACAGGCCTATTGTTTTTTTTAAACTCGTTTTATTGAAGGTTAAGTAAATCATTACATTGAGGGATAAATCAGCAAAATGTACAGTACAAGAAAAAAATACCTGTAAACTGGTTGATAATCAGAGTAATAAAGCATCAATAATCAAGTCAACGTCTATTACTTTCAGCATGGCCTTAGTACATTAAACATAACAAAGGTGTCAGCTCGCGAGGCATATCCATCCTGAGGCATAAAGCCCATGTTAACAAGGAACGTGCAACCCAGGTTTCAGGGACCTCATCATAATCCTGATACAGTATATCTTGGATCACATGTTTCTCCTTTCCTCTCACCGGGGCATTATTGATTATTATTGCAATAATACCGACTGTAGGTTATCAGCTAGGGAGCCGGGTGATCCTCCGGTCAAGGGCGATCCCAGCCATTTACCCCATATTTTGTCGAATTTATGTAATGAACCTCTTGTCTTATAAACAAATTGTTCTGACGGGATTATAGCATTTACCAATGCAATCCAAGAGGCTCTAGTTGGGGGATGAGTGCCCATCCAATTTAATATAATGCCCTTCCGGGCCAGAAACAATACCTTTTTTATTAATAAATTTTCATCTTGGGACCAGGAGTGTACATCCACCACCCCAAATAGACACAGAATTGGGCACAGAGCAACCCCTTTTTGAAGTATGGTGGAAAGAGTCGTTACAACCTCACTCCAATAGGAGAGAATGGCCCGGCAATCCCATATCATGTGCCAGAAATCAGCACCGTCTCTCCCGCATCTCGGACAACCCACCCCCACCAAATTATTCGCCTTTTTCATCTTGTTTAGTCTCTGGGGAGTGATATAACTCTGGTGTATTATATATAACTGAATCAGTCTATTATTAATTGCGGGAGAGACCAGCGTGTGGGATTCGACAATATCGTCCTACACTACATCATCAATTTCAGGAATCCTGGCACTCCACTTCTCCCGAATAGAAAGAGGACTGTTCATGGCCTTGGCCCGAGGACAGGCCTATTGTATTAATGATCATCCTCACGCCATACAGTTTTGAAGGCCGGTGTGAACGAGGCCATAAAAGAACGATTATGAGATGAAATCAGTCTGTTTAAAGGCCCAGTCACACACAACGACTTACCAGCGATCCCAAAAACGAGGCGACCTGATAGGGATCGCGGGTAAGTCGCTGGGAGGTCGCTGGTGAGATGTCACACAGTCAGACCTTTCCAACGACTCAGTAACGATACAGGTCGCAGTAGCGACCTGTATAACGATCTCAGCAGTCACTGTGACCCTGTCACACAGTGTCAAACACAGCGATGCGTCCTGCTCAGCAGGACATTGCCTTTGAAGAAAATGGCCTGGACCATTCTGCAATGACTAGAGATCTCACAGCAGGGGCCTGATCGCTGGTAGATGTCACATTGAATTGCTAGTCCTGGATATCACTTATCTACTACTTTAAATGCCTCTATTCTGTATATTTTTTGACTTGTATATTGTTTTTTTGCAGACAAAAGAAAAACTAGAAAAGCTTAAATCTCAAGCAGAAAACTTTTGCCAGCGCTTAGGAAGATACCGGATGCCATTTGCTTGGATACCGATTAGCCTCCAAAGTTGTATTAATGTTATGACTCTGGAAAGAGAATCCCTAGAATCAGAAAATGGGAATGGTATGTCCAAACTGTTTCATGGTATCTTGTTAAAACCGCAGTCATATGCACATATCTACACTTAAAATGTCCATGTTTTACAAAATGTGGCAACCATGGATGGATGTCCCGGGTCTTCCCTCTGGTGCGTTGGGTCAGGTTCACATTAGATCATCCGCGATTATGTTTGCAATGAAGAGAATTGTTTTGGAGCTAAGGGTCTGGCTAACCTATATGTTGTCATGAACTAAGGGGGTGCCTGGGGAGAGATTGAAAGGGATTGATTTGATGAGCAGGTGGGAGGGAGAGGGGCGGACATAAACAGGGATATACTATGTAGTGACGCGGCTGGCAAACAAATTTCAAGCTGGACACAGGCACTGTTGTTAAATCTAATCGTAATTTTTTTTAATTTGTGTTAATCTATGCAGTTAGGTTGTTTAACTGGGTTTTTTTTGGAAAATTAAAATAGTCATGTACATTTGTACGGAGGGAAGGTTTGTACCTTTTCAGAATATTACGACACTTAAATTTCTGTGTTATAAGTGTATACACGTCATGGACTGTCTATTGTTGTTTGCTCCGTACCAATACTGTATGTATGTAATGATCTGATTTTTTAAAAAAAGAAAAATGTCCATGTATTTTTACCTTCTTTACACAGGTAGGACACCCACAGCTGATCGGAGGTCCTCACTAGGGCCGTCAAGGAGAGGGAGCTCAATAGACGAAGGCTCAACATCACCATTTAAGCCCACAACCATTACACAAACCACTTTCTTTAAGCAGGTGAATGATATTTCTGTCTTGAGTATGCCTTATCTTGTATTGTAATGGGTCGTGTATTTGGTAGATATCAGCATACACATTCTCTTTCCATATGTAAAACCTCACATGTTCATGTTGTGCAAAAAAAATTGTTTAAAAGAACTGAAGTCCTCAGTGGTTGAAACCTTTTAATGGCCAACTGAAAAGATGGTAATAATTGCAAGCTTTCCAGACTGCTCAGGTCTCTTCTTCAGGCTCCGTATCTGAAGACACCTGCGTAGTCTGGAAAGCTTGCTATTATTACCATCTTTTCAGTTAGCCATTAAAAGGTATCAACCACTGAGGACTCTCAGTTCTTTTAAACAATTTTTTATCCCTACTGGCTAACACAGTACAAAGATATGTGTTACATGTTGTGCATGCATTTTTCAACCACTTTAACTTGAATTTTTTCCCATTCATTTGAATGGGTGAAAAATGCTGCAAAAGCGCTTAAAGAATTGGCATGCAGCAGCTGTAAATATGCAATGAAAACAGAATCCGCTTGTGCCAGAGATTTCAGAAGTTTCATTCACTTTTCTGAAGCTGTAAAATGCTGTGGTTTTTTTAAATAGGAATAAAAAAAAACACAGTAAAAATGCAACGTGTGAACAAGTCCTTAGGTCGGTCGTATACATAAGATTAAAGGGAATCTGTCCACAGGTTTTCTTTGTCGCTCCATTGGGAGACCCAGACAATTGGGTGTATAGCTTCTGCCTCCGGAGGCCACACAAAGCACTACACTTTAAAAAGTGTAACCCCTCCCCTCTGCCTATACACCCTCCCGTGCATCACGGGCTCCTCAGTTTTATGCTTTGTGTGGAAGGAGGCACACATCCACTCATGCTCCCATTTTAGTCAGCAGCAGCTGCTGATTTTATCGGTTGGAAGAAAAGAGGGCCCCCACAGGGCTCCCGGCATGCTCCCTTCTCACCCCACTAAGTCGGCGGTGCTGTTAAGGTTGAGTTACCCATTGCGGGTACAGAGGCTGGAGCCACATGCCGTTTTCCTTCACCATCCCTTAGAGGCTCTGGGAGAAGTGGGATCCTAACCGGTCATCCATTCACTGGGACTGGGCTCCCTCCGCAGCCCCTGTGGGAATCTGCCGGACAGGAGACTTGTATCATCAGGGACAGGGCCCTGCATCTAAAGGTACTCTGTGTCCCCATGGGGACGGTGCATGGAGCGCTCGTTTCACAGACGCTGCAGCTGCTGCTGGTTTTGTGACGACCGGGACTTCCGCGCCGACCGCGCCTGTTTGTCGGCCGCGGTATTAAATTTAGTCCCCAGCTTCATGCGGCCTAGTACCATAACTCCCGCCCTCGGGCCTGCCAGTCAGGGGTAAGGGCGGGACGGTCGACCTGACGTCGGCAGTGAGGGCTGGAGCATACTTTAGGTTTCCTCCCCCCCTCACTGATCACTGTGGGGCACCAGATTCCCGCACTTTACTAGTCGCCGCCCACGGCTCCCTCCTCCCCTGAGAGCTCCGGCAGCCATTTTTACAACACATTCTGTCGGTGGAGGATTTCAGGAACGAGCTCTGCAGCTCTGGGAGACCCAAGGCAGGGAATCTGGTGGACACACACCGCTTTGGGCAGTCGGTAAGCCACACCGGTCACCCGGTGCTGGTCCCCCTAGGGTGCCGAAGTATATATATATATATATTTGTATATATTTTCTCTGTTCGGCCGAGTTGTTTTGCTTTTGGCTATATACCCTCAGTGATCACTCTCCTAGGAGACAACAGCATGTCGTCCACAAGGAGCAAGGGCGCTAAGGCAAAGGGTTATTTTGCAACCTGTACCTCTTGTGCGGCTATGTTACCTGCAGGTTCCACCTACCCTCACTGTGAACAATGTTCGGCCCCTGTCGCACTGGCTCAGCCGGAGCCTCGGGCACTAGTGGGACCCTCGGCTCAGGCAGACCCGTCTGCTTCCCCTGTCCAGGTGGCAGGGACAGAGTTTGCAGTTTTTGCTGAGAAACTCTGAGTCACTTTCTCAATCCATGGCTCAGTCTATGGACATATGGTCTGCCAAGCTACTAGAAGCCTTGCAGTCCAGATCGGTCCTTACACAGGCCCCGGGCACTGTTGGATCATCGCCTCCAGGCCCCTCTCGGTCTGCGCCGCAGCGTGCTCCCGGGGTGGCCCCTAGGTCTCACGTGGAGGACTCCGGCACGGACCACAGTCCCAGACCGGCTAAGCGGGCTCGCTGGGAATCTTCCCCGACTTCCTCACGCTGCTCGGGGTCTCAGCTCGAGGACTCTCTGGAGGATGAGGCGGACGTCGCAGCTCAGGGCTCTGACCCTGACGTTGCTCTCAATCTTGATACACCTGAAGGGAACGCCATAGTAAATGACCTTATAGCGTCCATCAACCAGGTGCTAGATCTTTCTCCCCCAACTCCACCTATAGAGGAGTCGGCTTTGCAGCAGGAGAAACACCAGTTTAGGTTTCCCAAACGTACACGGAGTGCGTTTTTCGATCACTCTAACTTCAGAGATGCTGTCCAGAAGCACAGAGCATTTCTGGACAAGCGCTTTACTAAGCGCCTTAATGACACACGTTACCCCTTCCCCTCTGACATAGTTAAGGGTTGGGCTCAATGTCCAAAGGTGGATCCTCCAGTCTCTAGACTGGCGGCTAGATCTGTAGTATCAGTTGCAGATGGCTCATCGCTCAAGGATGCCACTGACAGGCAGATAGAGCTCCTGGTGAAATCCATCTATGAGGCCACGGGCGCGTCTTTTGTCCCGGCTTTTGCAGCCGTGTGGGCACTCCAAGCTATCTCAGCTTGTCTGTCTGAGATTAATGCGGTCACACGTACCTCTGCTCCGCAAGTTGCGTCTTTGACTTCTCAGGCGTCGGCTTTTTCGTCCTACGCCATGAACGCCATCCTGGACTCTGCTAGCCGTACAGCGGTAGCATCCGCTAATTCGGTGGCAGTCCGCAGGGCCATGTGGCTACTCGAATGGAAGGCAGACTCTGCTTCCAAGAAGTTCTTAACCGGTTTGCCGTTTTCTGACGACCGATTGTTTGGCGAGCGATTGGATGAAATTATTAAGGAATCCAAGGGAAAGGACTCGTCCTTACCCCAGTCCAAACCGAAGAGACCTCAGCAACGGAAAATACAATCGAGGTTTCGGTCCTTTCGGCCCTCAGCCAAGTCCCAATCCTCCTCGTCCAACAGGCCAGAGAAGGGCCAGAGGAACTCTTATGCGTGGCGGTCTAAGTCACGTCCCCAAAAAACCGCCGGAGGCACTGCCTCCAAGGCGGCCTCCTCATGACTTTCGGCCTCCCCAAACCGCATCCTCAGTCGGTGGCAGGCTCTCCCGCTTTTGCGACGCCTGGTGGCCACATGTCCAAGACCGATGGGTGAGAGACATTCTGTCTCACGGTTACAGGATAGAGTTCAGCTCTCGTCCTCCGACTCGTTTCTTCAGAACATCTCCGCCCCCATCTCGGGCCGGCGCACTTTTTCAGGCTGTGGGCGTCCTGAAGTCAGAAGGAGTGGTGATTCCCGTTCCCCCTCAGGAACATGGTCACGGTTTCTACTCCAACTTGTTCGTGGTGCCAAAGAAGGACGGATCATTCCGTCCCGTTCTGGACCTCATACTGCTCAACAGGCATGTGAGCACCAGAAGGTTTCGGATGGAATCTCTCCACTCGGTCATCACTTCGATGTCACAAGGAGACTTCCTAGCATCAATCGACATCAAGGATGCTTATCTCCATGTGCCGATCGCACCCGAGCATCAACGCTTCCTGCGTTTCGCCATCGGGGACGAACACCTTCAGTTCGTGGCACTGCCTTTCGGCCTGGCGACAGCCCCACGGGTCTTCACCAAGGTCATGGCATCCGTTGTGGCAGTCCTACACTCTCAGGGCCACTCGGTGATCCCTTACTTAGACGATTTCCTAGTCAGGGCACCCTCCCGGGTGGCGTGTCAACACAGCCTGACCGTCGCTCTGGAGACTCTCCAGCGGTTCGGGTGGATCATCAACTTCCCAAAGTCCAAGTGGACACCGACCCAATCACTGACTTACCTCGGGATGGAGTTTCATACTCTCTCAGCGATAGTCAAGCTACCGCTGGACAAACAGCTTCCGCTGCAGACAGGGGTGCAATCTCTTCTTCGGGGCCAGTCACACCCCTTGAGGCGCCTCATGCACTTCCTGGGGAAGATGGTGGCAGCAATGGAGGCAGTCCCCTTCGCGCAGTTTCATCTGCGCCCACTCCAATGGGACATTCTCCGCAAATGGGACAGGAGGTCGACGTCCCTCGACAGGAACGTCTCTCTTTCCCTTGCAGCCAAAACCTCTCTTCAGTGGTGGCTTCTTCCCACTTCTCTGTCGCAGGGAAAATCCTTCCTGCCCCCATCCTGGGCTGTAGTCACGACGGACGCGAGTCTGTCAGGGTGGGGAGCAGTTTTTCTCCACCACAGGGCTCAGGGAACCTGGACTCCGACAGAGTCCTCCCTTCAGATCAATGTTCTGGAGATAAGGGCAGTGTATCTAGCCCTAAAGGCGTTCCATCGGTGGCTGGAGGGCAGGCAGATCCGCATACAGTCGGACAACGCCACGGCGGTCGCGTACATCAACCACCAGGGCGGCACGCGCAGCCGTCAAGCCTTCCAGCGGATTCTGCTGTGGGCGGAGGCCACAGCCTCCACCATCTCCGCAGTTCACATCCCGGGCGTAGAAAACTGGGAAGCAGACTTTCTCAATCGTCAGGGCATGGATGCGGGGGAATGGTCTCTTCACCCAGACGTGTTTCGAGAGATCTGTCGCCGCTGGGGAACGCCGGACGTCGATCTCATGGCGTCACGGCACAACAACAAAGTCCCGGCATTCATGGCACGGTCTCAAGATCACAGAGCTCTGGCGGCGGACGCATTAGTTCAGGATTGGTCGCAGTTTCGACTGCCTTATGTATTTCCTCCTCCGGCGATGCTGCCCAGAGTGCTGCGCAAAATCAGGTCCGACTGTTGTCGCGCCATTCTCGTCGCTCCAGATTGGCCGAGGCGGTCGTGGTACCCGGATCTGTGGCATCTCACGGTGGGTCAACCGTGGGCTCTCTCAGACCGCCCAGACTTGCTGTCACAAGGGCCGTTTTTCCATCTGAATTCTGTGGCCCTCAACCTGACTGTGTGGCCATTGAGTCCTGGCTCCTAGCGTCCTCAGGGTTATCTCAAGATGTCATTGCCACCATCAGACAGGCCAGGAAACCAACGTCCGCCAAGATCTATCACAGGTCTTGGAGGATCTTCTTATCCTGGTGCTCTGATAATGGTTTTGCTCCCTGGCCTTTTCCCTTACCCACTTTTCTTTCATTCCTTCAATCCGGAATGGACAAGGGTTTGTCTCTCGGCTCTCTCAAGGGACAAGTATCGGCGCTATCCGTATTTTTTCAAAAGCGTCTAGCCAGGCTTCCGCAGGTCCGCACGTTCCTGCAGGGAGTTTACCACATAGTCCCACCTTACAAGCGTCCGCTGGAACCCTGGGACCTTAACAGGGTGCTAACGGCTCTTCAGAAACCACCTTTCGAGCCGCTGCGGGATGTCTCTTTATCACGTCTTTCGCAGAAGGTGGCATTTCTAGTGGCAGTTACATCGCTCCGTAGAGTGTCGGAGCTGGCAGCACTATCATGCAAAGCCCCCTTCCTGGTTTTTCACCAGGATAAGGTGGTTCTGCGTCCTGTTCCGGAATTTCTCCCTAAGGTGGTATCTCCTTTTCATCTCAATCAGGATATCTCCTTACCTTCATTTTGCCCTAATCCAGTTCACCAATGTGAAAAGGATTTGCACTCATTAGATCTGGTGAGAGCACTCCGGTTCTACGTGTCTCGCACGGCGCCCCTGCGCCGTTCTGATGCGCTCTTTGTCCTTGTTGCTGGCCAGCGTAAGGGTTCGCAGGCTTCCAAGTCAACCTTGGCTCGGTGGATCAAGGAACCGATTCTTGAAGCCTACCGTTCTTCTGGGCTTCCGCTTCCTTTGGGGCTGAAAGCCCATTCTACCAGAGCCGTGGGTGCGTCCTGGGCATTGCGGCACCGGGCTACGGCTCAGCAGGTGTGTCAGGCAGCTACCTGGTCTAGTCTGCACACTTTCACGAAACACTATCAGGTGCATACCTATGCTTCGGCAGACGCCAGTCTAGGTAGGCGAGTCCTTCAGGCGGCGGTTGCCCACCTGTAAGAGGGGGCCGTTTCGGCTCTTTTTATTGAGGTATTCTTTTACCCACCCAGGGACTGCTTTTGGACGTCCCAATTGTCTGGGTCTCCCAATGGAGCGACAAAGAAGAAGGGAATTTTGTTTACTTACCGTAAATTCCTTTTCTTCTAGCTCCTATTGGGAGACCCAGCACCCGCCCCTGTTCCCTTCGGGCTGTTTGTTCTTTTGTGTACACATGTTGTTCATGTTGAATCGTTTCTTTTGGTTCATGGTTTTCAGTTCTCCGAACATCCTTCGGATTGAATTTACCTTAGACCAATTTGTAAGTTTCCTCCTTCCTGCTTTTGCACCAAAACTGAGGAGCCCGTGATGCACGGGAGGGTGTATAGGCAGAGGGGAGGGGTTACACTTTTTAAAGTGTAGTGCTTTGTGTGGCCTCCGGAGGCAGAAGCTATACACCCAATTGTCTGGGTCTCCCAATAGGAGCTAGAAGAAAAGGAATTTACGGTAAGTAAACAAAATTCCCTTCTTTTCCACCTAATCTAAGATTAGCATAATTAAGAGATCGTAGACCCTTATTCCAGCGATGTGTCACTTACTGGGCTGCTTAGTGTAGTTTTGATTAAAATCACTTGGTAATCAGCAGGAGATTATCATTAGAGGACTACTTGTCATGCTGGCAGGTAGTCCAGCATATTCATGAGCTCTGTACAACCCCATCACTGATTGGCAGATTTTTATGTGCACTATAGATGGGTAAAAAATAACTGGTAGATCTGCAGCAGAAAAAACAGTATTTTATCAAAATGACAGCAAACAACTCAGTAAGTGACACATCACTGGAATCAAGGTCTCTGTCTCCAATTAATGTTTCTGTTAGATTTCATAACAAAAACCTGGTGACAGATTCCCTTTAATGCCAGACAAATATACTACAGTTACTTCTCCTGAACCATAAATATGTACTCACGGGACGGGCAAGCGTCCATGTTTCTTTAATACTGCTCTGGTTGGCGATCAACTTGTATGTTCTATAATGCAACCAAAGCAAATATGATTCCAACTCCGCCATCGGTTATTTTATAAGTATTCTAGGGGCCTCTCTGTGCATACTCTACCTTAGAGCGCACTAATGGAACATGTGAGGAAAGCATTAGGCTTTGATCTCCATGGTATTATGACAGGGAAATTCTCCTTTCAGCTTAATGTCAAAAAACCTCGCCGTCCTATTAAAAGTAATACAGTTAGATGATACTCATCTTTCACAGTTCAAACCATCTGTCTCCACCACTACTTCAGTGATTGTTTATAGGCAGCAATGGTGACACAGCGCTGCAGCTAATCACTAGACTCAGCGGAATTCCCAATGTGAATAGTACCTAGTGATGGGTAGCAGTGCT